>NC_138312.1:61770000-61810000 GCF_965601325.2 Salmo salar | reverse complement strand
GACTCAGTACTGGTACTCCTTGTATATAGATAGTCTCATTACTAGCTGGTATCGCTGCATATTGACTCAGTACTGGTACTACTTATAGTCTCATTACTACCTGGTATCGCTGCATATTGACTCAGTACTGGTACTCCTTGTATACAGTCTCATTGCTACCTGGTATCGCTGCATATTGACTCAGTACTGGTACTCCTTGTATATAGTCTCATTACTAGCCGGTATCGCTGCATATTGACTCAGTACTGGTACCTCTTATAGTCTCATTACTACCTGGTATCGCTGCATATTGACTCAGTACTGGTACTCCTTGTATACAGTCTCATTACTACCTGGTATCGCTGCATATTGACTCAGTACTGGTACTCCTTGTATATAGTCTCATTACTACCTGGTATCGCTGCATATTGACTCAGTACTGGTACTCCTTATAGTCTCATTACTACCTGGTATCGCTGCATATTGACTCAGTACTGGTACTCCTTGAATATAGTCTCATTACTACCTGGTATCGCTGCATATTGACTCAGTACTGGTACTCCTTGTATATAGTCTCATTACTAGCTGGTATCGCTGCATATTGACTCAGTACTGGTACTCCTTGTATATAGTCTCATTACTACCTGGTATCGCTGCACATTGACTCAGTACTGGTACTCCTTATAGTCTCATTACTAGCTGGTATTGCTGCATATTGACTCAGTACTGGTACTCCTTGTAGTCTCATTACTAGCTGGTATCGCTGCATATTGACTCAGTACTGGTACTCCTTATAGCTATTCTAGCTGTACTGCTATTGACTAGCTGGTATCGCTGCTATGCTCATATGACTCAGTACTGGGTATCGCTGCATATTGACTCAGTACTGGTACTCCTTATAGTCTCATTACTAGCTGGTATCGCTGCATATTGACTCAGTACTGGTACTCCTTGTATATAGTCTCATTACTAGCTGGTATCGCTGCATATTGACTCAGTACTGGTACTCCTTGTATATAGTCTCATTACTAGCTGGTATCGCTGCATATTGACTCAGTACTGGTACTCCTTGTATATAGTCTCATTACTAGCTGGTATCGCTGCATATTGACTCAGTACTGGTACTCCTTGTATATAGTCTCATTACTAGCGGTATCGCTGCATATTGACTCAGTACTGGTACTCTTTGTATTACTACCTGGTATGCTGCATATTGACTCAGTACTGGTACTCCTTGTATAAGTCTCATTACTACTGGTATCGCTGCATATTGACTCAGTACTGGTACTCCTTGTATATAGTCTCATTACTACTGGTATCGCTGCATATTGACTCAGTACTGGTACTCCTTATAGTCTCATTACTACGCTGGTATCGCTGCATATTGACTCAGTACTGGTACTCCTTGAATATAGTCTCATTACTAGCCTGGTATCGCTGCATATTGACTCAGTACTGGTACTCCTTGTATATAGTCTCATTACTAGCTGGTATCGCTGCATATTGACTCAGTACTGGTACTCCTTGTATATAGTCTCATTACTAGCTGGTATCGCTGCACATTGACTCAGTACTGGTACTCCTTATAGTCTCATTACTAGCTGGTATCTGCTGCATATTGACTCAGTACTGGTACTCCTTGATAGTCTCATTACTAGCTGGTATCGCTGCATATTGACTCAGTACTGGTACTCCTTATAGTCTCATTACTAGCTGGTATCGCTGCATATTGACTCAGTACTGGTACTCCTTGTATATAGTCTCATTACTACGCTGGTATGTGCTGCATATTGACTCAGTACTGGTACTCCTTGTATATAGTCTCATTACTAGCCTGGTATCGCTGCACATTGACTCAGTACTGGTACTCCTTATAGTCTCATTACTAGCTGGTATTGCTGCATATTGACTCAGTACTGGTACTCCTTGTATATAGTCTCATTACTAGCTGGTATCGCTGCATATTGACTCAGTAATGGTACTCCTTGTATATAGTCTCATTACTACCTGGTATCGCTGCACATTGACTCAGTACTGGTACTCCTTATAGTCTCATTACTAGCTGGTATTGCTGCATATTGACTCAGTACTGGTACTCCTTGTAGTCTCATTACTAGCTGGTATCGCTGCATATTGACTCAGTACTGGTACTCCTTATAGTCTCATTACTAGCTGGTATCGCTGCATATTGCCTCAGTACTGGTACTCCTTGTATATAGTCTCATTACTACCTGGTATCGCTGCACATTGACTCAGTACTGGTACTCCTTATAGTCTCATTACTAGCTGGTATCTCTGCATATTTACTCAGTACTGGTACTCCTTATAGTCTCATTACTAGCTGGTATTGCTGCATATTGACTCAGTACTGGTACTCCTTATAGTCTCATTACTAGCTGGTATCGCTGCATATTGACTCAGTACTGGTACTCCTTATAGTCTCATTACTAGCTGGTATGGCTGCATATTGACTCAGTACTGGTACTCCTTGTATATAGTCTCATTACTAGCTGGTATCGCTGCATATTGACTCAGTACTGGTACTCCTTGTATATAGATAGTCTCATTACTAGCTGGTATCGCTGCATATTGACTCAGTACTGGTACTCCTTATAGTCTCATTACTAGCTGGTATTGCTGCATATTGACTCAGTACTGGTACTCCTTGTATATAGTCTCATTACTAGCTGGTATCGCTGCATATTGACTCAGTACTGGTACTCCTTATAGTCTCATTACTAGCTGGTATTGCTGCATATTGACTCAGTACTGGTACTCCTTGTATATAGTCTCATTACTAGCTGGTATCGCTGCATATTGACTCAGTACTGGTACTCCTTATAGTCTCATTACTAGCTGGTATGGCTGCATATTGACTCAGTACTGGTACTCCTTGTATATAGTCTCATTACTAGCTGGTATCGCTGCATATTGACTCAGTACTGGTACTCCTTGTATATAGATAGTCTCATTACTAGCTGGTATCGCTGCATATTGACTCAGTACTGGTACTCCTTATAGTCTCATTACTAGCTGGTATTGCTGCATATTGACTCAGTACTGGTACTCCTTGTATATAGTCTCATTACTAGCTGGTATCGCTGCATATTGACTCAGTACTGGTACTCCTTATAGTCTCATTACTAGCTGGTATTGCTGCATATTGACTCAGTACTGGTACTCCTTGTATATAGTCTCATTACTAGCTGGTATCGCTGCATATTGACTCAGTACTGGTACTCCTTATAGTCTCATTACTAGCTGGTATCGCTGCATATTGACTCAGTACTGGTACTCCTTGTATACAGTCTCATTACTACCTGGTATCGCTGCACATTGACTCAGTACTGGTACTCCTTGTATATAGTCTCAATATTGTTATATTATTGTGTTATTATTTCCTTTTTTATTAGTAGATATGTATTGTTGTTTACCTCTGCATTGTTGGGAAAAGGGCTTGTCAGAAAGCATTTCACTGTAAAGTCTACACCTGCTGTATTCGGAGCATGCAACAAATACATTTTGATTTGATTTGCATGTGACAAAATAAACTTTTGATTTGAAGGGATTACGTGTACTCTGCCAAGCAGTCAATACTCTTGAACTGAATAAGCTTGTCATGTGTTTTTTTGTCTTTTCAAAGTATGGCAGAGTATGGCAGAGTATGGTAGAGTATGGCAGAGTATGGCAGAGTATGGGAGAGTATGGCAGAGTATGGCAGAGCATGGTAGAGCATGCAGAGTATGGCAGAGTATGGTAGAGTATGGCAGAGTATGGTAGAGTATGGCAGAGTATGGTAGAGTATGGCAGAGTATGGGAGAGTATGGCAAAGTGTGGCAGAGCATGGTAGAATATGGCAGAGTATGGCAGAGTATGGCAGAGTATGGGAGAGTATGGCAGAGTATGGCAGAGCATGGTAGAGTATGGTAGAGCATGGTAGAGTATGGGAGAGTATGGCAGAGTATGGTAGAGTATGGTAGAGTATGGCAGAGCGTGGTAGAGTATGGCAGAGTATGGTCATAAATAACGAATAACAGCGGTGAATAGTTAGCCTAATGAGTCAGCGCCTGTATCCCAAATTACCCCTACATCCCTGGTTAAAAAGAGTGAACTATGTAGGGAATAGGGCCCTGGTCTAAAGTAGTGCACTATATAGGGAATAGGGCTCTGGTCTAAAGTAGTGCACTATATAGGGAATAGGGCTCTGGTCTAAAGTAGTGCACTATATAGGGAATAGGGCCTGGTCTAAAGTAGTGCACTATATAGGGAATAGGGCCTGGTCTAAAGTAGTGCACTATATAGGGGAATAGGGCTCTGGTCTATAGTAGTGCACTATATAGGGAATAGGGCCCTGGTCTATAGTAGTGCACTATATAGGGAATAGGGCCCTGGTCTATAGTAGTGCACTATATAGGGAATAGGGCTCTGGTCTAAAGTAGTGCACTATATAGGGAATAGGGCCCTGGTCTAAAGTAGTGCACTATATAGGGAATAGGGCTCTGGTCTAAAGTAGTGCACTATATAGGGAATAGGGCCCTGGTCTAAAGTAGTGCACTATATAGGGAATAGGGCTCCGGTCTAAAGTAGTGCACTATATAGGGAATAGGGTGCCATTTGGGATGCAGGGTGCATCTCCAGTACCTGATTTTGTTGTTATTGAGATGGAGGAAGTGCAGAGAGCTCATCTGGTTGATACCACAAGGAACAGTAATCAGCTGGTTGTGGTCTAAACACAGCTCTGTCATGGACGTGTGAGTACCGAAGAAGGACTGTGGCTCCACTCCCTCCCCATCCAGCTTGTTGTGGGACAGGTACAGGTACTCTATCCCCGGGACCATGTGGGCAAACACAAACCCTGAATTGAATTGAAATGAATTGTATTAAAACATATAAAACAAGATGTACATTGTATTCTCAGAAGATGGAAGGTGGTCCCGTGTGGCTCAGTTGGTTGAGCATGGTGTTTGCAACGCCAGGGTTGTGGGTTTCGATTTCCACGGGGGGACCAGTACGGGGGGAAAAATGTATGAAATGTATGCATTCACTACTGTAAGTCGCTCTGGATAAGAGCGTTTGCTAAAAATGACACAAAAAAACGCCACACTTTCCAAAGTGGTCCTGGACGGTAAATACCTGGGATCCTCTCGATCTGATTCCCTACTAAGACCAGGTGAACCAGAGCTCTGGGCAGGTAGGAAGGGACCAGGTACAGACGGTTGTAGGATAGATCGATGGACTCCAGGTTCCTGAGGGAGGAAGGGAGAAAGTGGGTGGACAAAACATTAAGTACACACCTGCTCTTTCTATGACCGACTGATCCAGGTGAATCTAGGTGAAAGCTGTGATCCCTTATTGATGTCACTTGTTAAATCCATTTTAATCAGTGTAGATGAAGGGGGAGGAGACATGGTTAGAGAAGGACTGTTAAGACAAATGAGACATGGATTGTGTGTGTGTGTGTGTGTGTGTGTGTGTGTGTGTGTGTGTGTGTGTGTGTGTGTGTGTGTGTGTGTGTGTGTGTGTGTGTGTGTGTGTGTGTGTGTGTGTGTGTGTGTGTGTGTGTGTGTGTGTGTGTGTGTGTGTGTGTGTAGCCTTCCCTGTAGCTCAGTTGGTAGAGCATGGTGTTTGCAACGCCAGGGTTGTGGGTTCGATTCCCACGGGGGGCCAGTACAAAAAATTTTTTAAGAATAAATGCATGAAATGTCTGCATTCACTACTGTAAGTCGCTCTGGATAAGAGCGTCTGCTAAATGACTAAAATGTAAATGTAATGTAAATGTACCATTCAGAGGGTGAATGGGGCAAGACAAAAGATTTAAGTGCCTTTGAACGGGGTATGGTAGTCAGCGCACCGGTTTGTGTCAAGAACTGCAACGCTGCTGGGTTTTTCACACTCAACAGTTTCTCGTGTGTATCAAGAATGTTCCACCACCCAAAGCACATCCAGCCAATTGTGGGGAAGCATTGGAGTCAACATGGACCAGCATCCCTGTGGAACGGCTTTCAACACCTTGTAGACTCCATGTCCTGGCGAATTGAGGCTGTTCTGAGAGCAAAGGGAAGGGGTGTGGCGTGCAACTCCTATATATATATATATATATATAACCGGACTATAGTTTCTTTGTAATATATGCATTGAAGACTTGTGAAATCCTGTAGTTTTTCTTTACTTGTGATTGATCCATGCTAGAGATGCTATCCTGGACTCCTCCAGCCTGTTGTGTCTCAGTGAGATCACGTTCAGGTTAGTGGTTTGGTTGAACACGCAGTCCGATATCTCTTCTATCAGGTTGTTCTCAAGATAAACCTCCTGTAAAACAGAAAGGATAAAAAAAATGGAGATTATTTTATACTGCGTTATTTATACACAATGGAGAGATGCACCGTTTGCTGGAGAGGCCCTTTGCTCACTGTAATAGACTACAACACAAATGTAGCTCACTGTAATTGGGCGTTGTACTGGATGTTATGTGATGACAGGCTGTACTGGATGTTATGTGATGACAGGCTGTACTGGATGTTATGTGATGACAGGCTGTACTGGATGTTATGTGATGACAGGCTGTACTGGATGTTATTTGATGACAGGCTGTATTGGATGTTATGTGATGACAGGCTGTACTGGATGTTATTTGATGACAGGCTGTATTGGATGTTATGTGATGACAGGCTGTACTGGATGTTATGTGATGACAGGCTGTACTGGATGTTATGTGATGACAGGCTGTACTGGATGTTATTTGATGACAGGCTGTACTGGATGTTATTTGATGACAGGCTGTACTGGATGTTATGTGATGACAGGCTGTATTGGATGTTATGTGATGACAGGCTGTACTGGATGTTATGTGATGACAGGCTGTACTGGATGTTATGTGATGACAGGCTGTACTGGATGTTATGTGATGACAGGCTGTACTGGATGTTATGTGATGACAGGCTGTACTGGATGTTATGTGATGACAGGCTGTATTGGATGTTATGTGATGACAGGCTGTATTGGATGTTATGTGATGACAGGCTGTATTGGATGTTATGTGATGACAGGCTGTACTAGATGTTATGTGATGACAGGCTGTACTGGATGTTATGTGATGACAGGCTGTATTGGATGTTATGTGATGACAGGCTGTACTAGATGTTATGTGATGACAGGCTGTACTGGATGTTATGTGATGACAGGCTGTACTGGATGTTATGTGATGACAGGCTGTACTGGATGTGATGACAGGCTGTACTAGATGTTATGTGATGACAGGCTGTACTGGATGTTATGTGATGACAGGCTGTACTGGATGTGATGACAGGCTGTACTGGATGTTATGTGATGACAAGCTGTACTGGATGTTATGTGATGACAGGCTGTACTGGATGTTATGTGATGACAAGCTGTACTGGATGTTATGTGATGACAGGCTGTACTGGATGTTATTTGATGACAGGCTGTACTGGATGTTATGTGATGACAGGCTGTACTGGATGTTATTTAATGACAGGCTGTACTGGATGTTATGTGATGACAGGCTGTACTGGATGTTATGTGATGACAGGCTGTACTGGATGTTATTTAATGACAGGCTATACTGGATGTTATGTGATGACAGGCTATACTGGATGTTATGTGATGACAGGCTGTACTGGATGTTATGTGAAGCAGAGCTGAGTGTTGAGGTTAGCCATGTTTGTGAGACTCCTTCCTGACATGGCACCTTGTCTTTAACCAAAGCATGAGAGTGAGTCGTGGATAAGGCTTATCAAGATAAAGGCTGTAGTTGCTTCACTATGCTTCATGGAAATGTACAGATGTGTATTGTCCACTTATCAGTGAAAATCTACACTGTGTTTATGACACATTTATTCTTATAAAGATTCATAAATGCATTTCTATAGCTTATACAATATTTCATATATAGATATAAACTCAGGAAAAAGAAACGTCCTCTCACTGTCAACTGCGTTTATTTTCAGCAAACTTAACGTGTAAATATTTGTATGAACATAACATGATTCAACAACTGAGACATAAACTGAACAAGTTCCACAGACATATGACTAACAGAAATGGAATAATGTGTCCCTGAACAAAGGGGGGATCAAAATCAAAAGTAACAGTCAGTATCTGGTGTGGCCACCAGCTGCATTAAGTGCTGCAGTGCATCTCCTCCTCATGGACTGTACCAGATTTGCCCGTTCTTGCTGTGAGATGTTACCCCACTCTTCCACCAAGGCACCTGCAAGTTCCCGGACATTTCTGGGGGGAATGGCCCTAGCCCTCACCCTCCGATCCAACAGGTCCCAGATGTGCTCAATGGGATTGAGATCCGGGCTCTTCGCTGGCCATGGCAGAACACTGACATTCCTGTCTTGCAGTAAATCACGCACAGAACGAGCAGTATGGCTGGTGGCATTGTCATGCTGGAGGGTCATGTCAGGATGAGCCTGCAGGAAGGGTACCACATGAGGGAGGAGGATGTCTTCCCTGTAACGCACAGCGTTGAGATTGCCTGCAATGACAACAAGCTCAGTCCGATGATGCTGTGACACACCGCCCCAGACCATGACGGACCCTCCACCTCCAAATCGATCCCGCTCCAGAGTACAGGCCTCGGTGTAACGCTCATTCCTTCGACGATAAACGCGAATCCGACCATCACCCCTGGTGAGACAAAGCCGCGACTCGTCAGTGAAGAGCACTTTTTGCCAGTCCTGTCTGGTCCAGCGACGGTGGGTTTGTGCCCATAGATTACGTTATTGCTGGTGATGTCTGGTGAGGACCTGCCTTACAACAGGCCTACAAGCCCTCAGTCCAGCCTCTCTCAGCCTATTGCGGACAGTCTGAGCACTGATGGAGGGATTGTGCATTCCTGGTGTAATTCGGGCAGTTGTTGTTGCCATCCTGTACCTGTCCCGCAGGTGTGATGTTCGGATGAACCGATCCTGTGCAGGTGTTGTTACACGTGGTCTGCCACTGCGAGGACGATCAGCTGTCCGTCCTGTCTCCCTGTAGCGCTGTCTTAGGCATCTCACAGTACGGACATTGCAATTTATTGCCCTGGCCACATCTGCAGTCCTCATGCCTCCTTGCAGCATGCCTACGGCACGTTCACGCAGATGAGCAGGGACCCTGGGCATCTTTCTTTTGGTGTTTTTCAGAGTCAGTAGAAAGGCCTCTTTAGTGTCCTAAGTTTTCATAACTGTGACCTTAATTGCCTACCGTCTGTAAGCTGTTAGTGTCTTAACGACCGTTCCACAGGTGCATGTTAATTAATTGTTTATGGTTCATTGAACAAGCATGGGAAAACAGTGTTTAAACCCTTTACAATGACGATCTGTGAAGTTATTTGGATTTTTACTAATTATCTTTGAAAGACAGGGTTCTGAAAAAGGTACGTTTCTTTTTTTGCTGAGTTTATATATGAATATGGATATAAACATTTTCCTTATAAAGTATAATTTGTTGTTATTGTCCCCCACTACAACAAACAGATCCTTAAATACATGTAATTTTGTCCTTGAAACATTTAATTGAAATACTTTCGAATTCCATTCATTCCTATGGAGGACTGCTCCTACTGGGGAGAGCCAATATGGCCGACCGGTGGCTTCAAAGCCTCTCCATGGCCAATACATAGCATCAGTAATCCATGGTTTATATACATCTTTGGATAAAACGGATAAATCTCACCAGTAGAGATGGAGGCAGGCCCTGGGGTACGGTCCTGAAGTGGTTTCTGCCCAGACGGAGGTAGGAGAGCTGAGAGAGGGGACTGAAAGCTTGATGATCCACGTTCCCTTCGTTCAGGACATTTCCCTCCAACTCCAAGATCAACAGGCTACTCAGACCTTTCAGAAATTACACGGCTGTGAAAACATTTTCCTATAAAAGTCTCCCTGTGCTGGTTATGGTTTCAGCCACTTTAACTAACAAATATTTACGTTTGTGCAGTTGAATTTTTTTTGTTGTTGTTGATTGAAGCATTGCGGTTTTACAAATATTATTGCCTGAAATGACCCCAAAAAAGTACATTTGAAAATGTTTGTCCAGTAACTAGCAACGTTTACAGATTTGCTGTTTTGTTTTGTTACCTTGGAAGCTGTTCTCCTCGATGCCTTTGAGGTGGTTCTCATTGATCTTGAGTTCCTGTAGTGCTGACGGGAGATCTGTTGGAACCGTTTCTAGAAGGTTGTTGTCCAGGAACAAACGGCTCAGGAACTTCAGGCCCTGACCAACAATCATTAACAACATTAAACAACGTGTGTCTTCGGGGAATTTCCCATTCTAACCAATGGAAAAATAAAGTGCTTTATAGATCGAGACAGATGTTCTATCGTTGCGATGTTATAGTGATGGAAAATAATCTGTCATTCTGTGGAACGGGAAACCGATAAAGAAATGTAAATATTGTACATTGGAATGTAACAGTTACAGTATCAGACCTGGTTTGAAATACTTATTGGGACTATTCCATTGGTTCCATTTAAAGAAGGCGAGCAAAATCAAGCGTACCCAAAGTATTGGAAAAGAAAAACGATCGATGTTGGCACTCTGTCACAATATTTTTGTTAATAAAATCAAGGGTTCTTGCTGTAGAAATGTCCTGATTGTCGCACCGTACCTCTTTCTGGTGATATAGTACCTCGGTGGATCTAGCTGGCTGGAAATAGGTTTCTCTATCCCCGTTCCCCTGAGGTTTCTCTCTCCCCGTTCCCCTGAGGTTTCTCTATCCCCGTTCCCCTGAGGTTTCTCTATCCCCGTTCCCCTGAGGTTTCTCTATCCCCGTTCCCCTGAGGTTTCTCTATCCCCGTTCCCCTGAGGTTTCTCTATCCCCGTTCCCCTGAGGTTTCTCTATCCCCGTTCCCCTGAGGTTTCTCTATCCCCGTTCCCCTGAGGTTTCTCTATTCCCGTTCCCCTGAGGTTTCTCTATCCCCGTTCCCCTGAGGTTTCTCTCTCCCCGTTCCCCTGAGGTTTCTCTCTCCCCGTTCCCCTGAGGTTTCTCTCTCCCCGTTCCCCTGAGGTTTCTCTCTCCCTGTTCCCCTGAGGTTTCTCTATTCCCTGTTCCCCTGAGGTTTCTCTCTCCCTGTTCCCCTGAGGTTTCTCTATTCCCTGTTCCCCTGAGGTTTCTCTCTCCCTGTTCCCCTGAGGTTTCTCTATCCCCGTTCCCCTGAGGTTTCTCTATCCCCGTTCCCCTGAGGTTTCTCTATCCCTGTTCCCCTGAGGTTTCTCTCTCCCCGTTCCCCTGAGGTTTCTCTATCCCCGTTCCCCTGAGGTTTCTCTATTCCTGTTCCCCTGAGGTTTCTCTATCCCCGTTCCCCTGAGGTTTCTCTATCCCCGTTCCCCTGAGGTTTCTCTATCCCTCGTTCCCCTGAGGTTTCTCTCTCCCCGTTCCCCTGAGGTTTCTCTCTCCCCGTTCCCCTGAGGTTTCTCTACTCCCCGTTCCCCTGAGGTTTCTCTATCCCCGTTCCCCTGAGGTTTCTCTATCCCCGTTCCCCTGAGGTTTCTCTATCCCCGTTCCCCTGAGGTTTCTCTATCCCCGTTCCCCTGAGGTTTCTCTATCCCCGTTCCCCTGAGGTTTCTCTATCCCCGTTCCCCTGAGGTTTCTCTATCCCCGTTCCCCTGAGGTTTCTCTATCCCCGTTCCCCTGAGGTTTCTCTATCCCCGTTCCCCTGAGGTTTCTCTATCCCCGTTCCCCTGAGGTTTCTCTATCCCCGTTCCCCTGAGGTTTCTCTATCCCCGTTCCCCTGAGGTTTCTCTATCCCCGTTCCCCTGAGGTTTCTCTATCCCCGTTCCCCTGAGGTTTCTCTATCCCCGTTCCCCTGAGGTTTTCTCTCATCCCCCGTTCCCCTGAGGTTTTCTCTATCCCCGTTCCCCTGAGGTTTCTCTATCCCCGTTCCCCTGAGGTTTCTCTATCCCCGTTCCCCTGAGGTTTCTCTATTCCCGTTCCCCTGAGGTTTCTCTCTCCCCGTTCCCCTGAGGTTTTCTCTCTCCCCGTTCCCCTGAGGTTTCTCTATCCCCGTTCCCCTGAGGTTTCTCTATCCCCGTTCCCCTGAGGTTTCTCTATCCCCGTTCCCCTGAGGTTTCTCTATCCACGTTCCCCTGAGGTTTCTCTATCCCCGTTCCCCTGAGGTTTCTCTATCCCCGTTCCCCTGAGGTTTCTCTATCCCCGTTCCCCTGAGGTTTCTCTATCCCCGTTCCCCTGAGGTTTCTCTATCCCCGTTCCCCTGAGGTTTCTCTATTCCCGTTCCCCTGAGGTTTCTCTATCCCCGTTCCCCTGAGGTTTCTCTATCCCCGTTCCCCTGAGGTTTCTCTATCCCCGTTCCCCTGAGGTTTCTCTATCCCCGTTCCCCTGAGGTTTCTCTATCCCCGTTCCCCTGAGGTTTCTCTCTCCCCGTTCCCCTGAGGTTTTCTCTCTCCCCGTTCCCCTGAGGTTTCCCTTGATGTTTTTTGTTAAAAGGCCTGTGCAGGTTTGTGGCAGAGCAAGGTGAATGGGGGTTATGTTAAGCGCCACAGGCATCCTTCCTTTAAAGCCTGCGTGGCTTAAGAGTTTAGACTGTGTTTCATTGTGCAAACTAAATGGCAGACTGGCTCCAAGAGTCATGCTACAGTTTAAATCAGCTCATGTTGGTTTAAAACAGGTAGAAGTTACATTTTTGGCGTCTGTTGTGCCTTCGCAAAGTTAAATCATATATCTATACCGCTGATGTCCATCGATGTGTTTTTTTTTTGAGATTCGAGAGTGAATGTAATGTAATTGTGGATATTCTCCAATATTCCAAAGTGTAATTGCAGTAATTAACGGAGGATGGTTGAAGTGGCCATCACTAAAGAGATGGTTTCTCTATGGACAAACTAACCAGGCTCTATTTTCACTTATCAAACAATAACTGCTAGCTAACCTGTGTTCTCTCATCAGTGTAGTATTGTGTTCGGGCCTAGTCAGAACTCTAACATGATAGATCCGCTGTTTGGTTCTGGGAAATGTACAAGATGGATTTAAACGTTGACTGTTTAAATGCAGACTTTATTTTGACCAGCAGTTATTGTTTGATACACTTCCTGCCCCCCCCCCCCTTCCTGCCCCCCCCCCCCCCCCCCCCCCCCATGTTGACATGCTTCTGTTTGTTCACATATTCATCCGTTTATATCTGCTCAAACTGTTCCCACACTGTTCATATTTCATTGGTTGGACAGGCTCATTGGAAACAGACTCCTTATTTTGAAAGCGTGTGGGGGCAATGGCCGCAGAGAAACAGACTCTTACTTTGAAGGAGTATAGGCCCGACGCCAGCAGAGAGACGGGCTCTTATTTTAAAAGGAGGAGACTCTTACTTTGAAGGAGTATAGGCCCGACGCCAGCAGAGAGACGGGCTCTTATTTTAAAAGGAGGAGACTCTTACTTTGAAGGAGTATAGGCCCGACGCCAGCAGAGAGACGGGCTCTTATTTTAAAAGGAGGAGACTCTTACTTTGAAGGCACGTGGGGCAATACCAGATGTCACCAACTTGTTCTTGCTCAGGTTGATCCACTCCAGGTTGGGGATGCCATTAAACGCCCCCACTGGGATGGTTGTGATGGCATTACCTGACGGGGAAAATGAAGAGACATTAATGTGAGGGATAATTTCAATACCCTCCAGTATTTTCATCTTGATCGTTAAGCCTGGACTCCGTAGCCTGGCGTACTAGTGTTGTTATAGTACTAGTGTTGTTATAGTACTAGTGTTGTTATAGTACTAGTGTTGTTATAGTACTAGTGTTGTTATAGTACTAGTGTTGTTATAGTACTAGTGTTGTTATAGTACTAGTGTTGTTATAGTACTAGTGTTGTTATAGTACTAGTGTTGTTATAGTACTAGTGTTGTTATAGTACTAGTGTTGTTATAGTACTAGTGTTGTTATAGTACTAGTGTTCAAAATGGCTGTGTTGTACTTTCTATGACGACGTGTCCTGCAAGTCAAGACACGGTCAAAAAATGTTCTCATACTTCTAGGACATACCATAATTATTCCAAGCCTCCATAATTGCAGTATATAAACCAACAAGCATGATGGGGAGCTAATAAATCTATCCTCCAGTATTTTTATTTTTTTTCTCTCTCTCTAGTTTCTACTCCTATTAACTTTTAGTCTCTGTGACTGCATTAGGAATTACCATGACAACGACCAAACAAACACACTGCTCTTCTCAATACAAGGGGCTCTGCATACGGATTGGTTTTTGTGTTTTGTGTGATTTGGTGATTGAAATGTCTGGATTTAGTGTCTAACACATGATATGATGGTGTGTTGTCTACCTTATACAGCACTCGCTCATACACACACACACACACACACACACACAGCTGCCTTAAAGGAAAATTTCAACCAAAAACTATATTTTGGTATTTGTTTAATTAGTAAATAGTTGATTTAGTCCCAAGATGTTTTTGCATGTCAGCAATCATGTTTTCAAGATATGTAACTTTCAAAGTACAGAAATACAGCCAGTAAAACGCAGCATCATATGATGCAGGCTGTATTTCTGTACTTTGAAAGTTACATATCTTGAAAACATATTGGGACTATATCAAAAATGTACTAATTAAACATTTTCCAAATGATCCGTTTTCTTTTTGGTTGGACTTTTCCTTAAACTTACCCTCCAGGCTCAGAGACTTGAGTTCAGGGATGTTCCTTAAACTTACCCTCCAGGCTCAGAGACTTGAGTTCAGGGATGTTCCTTAAACTTACCCTCCAGGCTCAGAGACTTGAGTTCAGGGATGTTCCTTAAACTTACCCTCCAGGCTCAGAGACTTGAGTTCAGGGATGTTCCTTAAACTTACCCTCCAGGCTCAGAGACTTGAGTTCAGGGATGTTCCTTAAACTTACCCTCCAGGCTCAGAGACTTGAGTTCAGGGATGTTCCTTAAACTTACCCTCCAGGCTCAGAGACTTGAGTTCAGGGATGTTCCTTAAACTTACCCTCCAGGCTCAGAGACTTGAGTTCAGGGATGTTCCTTAAACTTACCCTCCAGGCTCAGAGACTTGAGTTCAGGGATGTTCCTTAAACTTACCCTCCAGGCTCAGAGACTTGAGTTCAGGGATGTTCAGGGGAGGGAAGTTGGTCAGCTGAGCGTTCTCGCACGTCACGATGACATCAGAGATATCACAACCTAGCGGGAGGGTGTTCCCAGGTCTGCGTACCACCACTCCCCACTCCTCTCCTTCTGTCGGCTCCTCTGGAAAAATCTGGAAAACATCTCCTCTCAACAGCCACTCCACGTCTTCCTCTTCCTGCTCCCTCTCCTCTTCTTCCTCCTCCTGCTCCCTCTCCTCTTCTTCCTCCTCTAGCTCCCTGAGTTTCTCCTTCAGGTCCTCCTCGTGTCTCCTCCTCTCCTCCTCCAGCTTCTTTTCCTGCTCCTTCATGGCCTCCTCTGCCTCCTCCTGCCTCTTCTCTGCCTCCTCCTTCTCCATCTGCAGCCGCTCTTCCTCGCGCCTCCTCTCCTCCTGCAGACTCCTCTCCTCCTGCAGACTCCTCTCCTCCTGCAGACTCCTCTGTCTCTCAGCCTCCTCCTTCTTCTGTTTCTTCCTCCTCTTTTTCTCGGCGTCCTTCTTGAGAAGACGTGCCTCCTCCTCCCTGTGCTCCTCCTCCTCTCTCTTCAAGAGGAGTTCAATCTCGGCCTGGGAGCGGGGCACGGCGGGGTCCAGGTCAGGGTTCACATGGTCGCTTGGGTCGTTGGGAACTGGGGAATTGCCAGAGAAGTCAGGGACGTCACTACGGGCTGCTGGCCCAGCCAACCAGAACCGCAAAGTGTTAGGGAAAGAGGATGGGATGGAGGGAAAGAGGATGGGATGGAGGGACAGAGGATGGTATGGAGGGAGAGAGAAGGAGGCGAGGGATGGAGGGAGAGACGAGGGAGGGAGGGAGAGACGAGGGATGGAGAGAGAGAGGCGAGGGATGGAGGGAGAGGTGAAGGATGGAGGGAGATTGAGGCGAGGGATGAAGGGGGAGACGAGGGATGGAGAGAGAGGCGAGGGATGGAGAGAGAGAGAGGGATGAGGAGAAAGAGATGGATGGAGAGAGGGAGGGAGGGAGGGATGCAGAGAGAGACGAAGGATGGATGTGAGGGACGAGAGAGAGATGCGAGGGATGGAGAGAGAGGCGAGAGATGGGATGGAGAGAGAGGCGAGGGATGGGGGAGAGGCGAGGGATGGAGGGATGTCGGGAGGGAGAGGTGAGGGATGGAGGGAGAGGTGAGGGATGGAGGGAGAGGCGAGGGATGGAATGGAGAGAGAGGTGAGGGATGGGGGAGAGGCGAGGGATGGAGGGAGGGAGAGGCGAGGGATGGAGGGAGAGGCGGGGGGATGGAGGGAGAGGTGAGGGATGGAGGGAGAGGCGAGGGATGGAGGGAGAGGCGGGGGATGGAGGGAGAGGCGAGGGTTGGAGGGAGAGGCGAGGGATGGAATGGAGAGAGAGGTGAGGGATGGGGGAGAGGCGAGGGATGGAGGGAGAGGCGAGGGATGGAGGGAGAGGCGAGGGATGGAGGGAGAGGCGGGGGATGGAGGGAGAGGCGGGGGATGGAGAGAGAGAGAGGGATGAGGAGAAAGAGATGAATGGAGAGAGGGAGGGAGGGAGGGATGGAGAGAGAGACGAAGGATGGATGTGAGGGATGAGAGAGAGATGCGAGGGATGGAGAGAGGCGAGAGATGGGATGGAGAGAGAGGCGAGGGATGGGGGAGAGGCGAGGGATGGAATGGAGAGAGAGGTGAGGGATGGGGGAGAGGCGAGGGATGGAGGGATGGAGGGAGGGAGTGGCGAGGGATGGAGGGAGAGGTGAGGGATGGAGGGAGAGGCGAGGGATGGAATGGAGAGAGAGGTGAGGGATGGGGGAGAGGCGAGGGATGGAGGGATGGAGGGAGGGAGAGGCGAGGGATGGAGGGAAAGGCGGGGGGATGGAGGGAGAGGTGAGGGATGGAGGGAGAGGCGAGGGATGGAGGGAGAGGCGAGGGATGGAATGGAGAGAGAGGTGAGGGATGGGGGAGAGGCGAGGGATGGAGGGAGAGGCGAGGGATGGAGGGAGAGGTGGGGGATGGAGGGAGAGGCGGGGGATGGAGGGAGAGGCGAGGGATGGAGGGAGGGAGAGGCGAGGGATGGAGGGAGAGGCGGGGGATGGAGGGAGGGAGAGGCGAGGGATGGAGGGAGAGGCGGGGGATGGAGGGAGAGGCGAGGGATGGAGGGAGAGAGAGGCGAGGGATGGAGGGAGAGGCGGGGGATGGAGGGAGAGGCGAGGGATGGAGGGAGAGGCGGGGGATGGAGGGAGGGAGAGGCGAGGGATGGAGGGAGAGGCGGGGGATGGAGGGAGAGGCGAGGGATGGAGGGAGGGAGAGGCGAGGGATGGAGGGAGAGGCGGGGGATGGAGGGAGAGGCGAGGGATGGAGGGAGAGGCGAGGGATGGAGGGAGAGGCGGGGATGGAGAGAGAGGCGAGGGATGGAGGGAGAGGCGGGGGATGGAGGGAGAGGCGGGGGATGGAGGGAGAGGCGGGAGGGAGAGGCGAGGGATGGAGGGAGAGGCGAGGGAGGGAGGGATGTCGGGAGGGAGAGGCAATGAAGGGAGGGAGAGGCGAGGGAGGGAGAGAAGGATAGATCCCGGAGAGAGGGATAGATTGGTGGATGCATATTCATGTTATGCCTCCACCAATGAAAAGTTATCAACTAGTGTTTCAGGCGAGTTCAGTGTTTCACTCTATATCTGTAAATATATATCTATACCTATATATCTATCTGTCTATATCTATATATATCTATATATATATATAGTGTTTCAGGCGAGTTCAGTGTTACACTCTATATCTGTAAATATATATCTATACCTATATATCTATCTGTCTATATCTATATATATCTCTATATATATCTGTGTGTGTGTATATATAGTGTTACATCACTGTATTTCTGTATATACAGTGCATTCGGGAAAGTATTCAGTCCCCTTGACTGTTTCCACATTTTGTTACTTTACAGCCTTATTCTAAAATGGATTAAATAATAAAATGTACTTATCAATCTACACACAATACATGACTGGGCATGATTTGGAAAGGCACAAATCTGTCTATATAAGGTCCCACAGTTGACAGTGCATGTCAGAGTAAAAACCAAGCCATGAGGTCGAAGGAATTGTCCGTAGAGCTCTGAGACAGGATTGTGTCGAGGTACAGATCTGGGGAAGGGTACCAAAACATTTCTGCAGCATTGAAGGTCCCCAAGAACACAGTGGCCTCCATCATTGTTAAATGGAAGAAGTTTGGAACCACCAAGACTCTTCCTAGAGCTGGCTGCCCAGCCGAACTGAGCAATCAGGGGACAAGGGCCTTGGTCAGGGACGTGACCAAGAACCCTATGGTCACTTTGACAGAGCTTTAAAGTTTCTGTGTAGATGGGAGAACCTTCCAGAAGGACAACCATCTCTGCAGCGCTCCACCAGTCAGGCCTTTATGGTAGTGGCCAGACGGAAGCCACTCCTCAGTAAAAGGCATATGACAGACTGCTTGGAGTTTGTCAAAAGGCACCTAAAGACTCTCAGACCACGAGAAACAAGATTCTCTGGTGTGATGAAACCAAGATTGAACTCTTCTGACCCACTGGGAATGTGATGATAGAAATAAAAGCTGAAATAAATCATTCTCTCTACTATTATTCTGACATTTCACATTCTTAAAATAAAGTGGTGATCCTAACTGACCTAAGACAAGGAATTTTTACTAGGATTAAATGTCAGTAATTGTGAAAAACTGAGTTTAAATGTATTTGGCTAAGGTGTATGTAAACTTCCGACTTCAAATGTATATACAGTTGAAGTCGGAAGTTTACATACACTTTGTTGGAGTCATTAAAACTTGTTTTTCAACCACTCCACAAATTTCTTGTTAACAAACTATAGTTTTGGCAAGTCGGTTAGGACATCTACTTTGTGCATGACACAAGTAATTTTTCCAACAATTGTTTACAGACAGCTTATTTCACTTATAATTCACTGTATCACAATTCCAGTGGGTCAGAAGTTTACATACACTAAGTTCACTGTGCCTTTAAACAGCTTGGAAAATTCCAGAAAATGATGTTATGGCTTTAGAAGCTTCTGATAGGCTAATTGACATCATTTGAGTCAATTGGAGGTGTACCTGTGGATGTATTTCAAGGCCTACCTTCAAACTCAGTGCCTCTTTGCTTGACATCATGGGAAAATCAAAAGAAATCAGCCAAGACCTCAGAAAAAAAATTGTAGACCTCCACAAGTCTGGTTCATCCTTGGGAGCAATTTCCAAATGCCTGAAGGAACCACATTCATCTGTACAAACAAAAGTACGCAAGTATAAACACCATGGGACCACGCAGCCGTCAAACCGCTCAGGAAGGAGACGCGTTCTGTCTCCTAGAGATGAATGTACTTTGGTGCGAAAAGTGCAAGTTAATCCCAGAACAACAGCAAAGGACCTTGTGAAGATGCTGGAGGAAACAGGTACAAAAGTATCTACATCTACAGTAAAACGAGTCCTATATCGACACAACCTGAAAGGCCGCTCAGCAAGGAAGAAGCCACTGCTCCAAAACCGCCATAAAAAAGCCAGACTACGGTTTGCAACTGCACATTGGGACAAAGATCGTACTTTTTGGAGAAATATCCTCTGGTCTGATGAAACAAACAAAAAAATGTTTGGCCATAATGACCATCGTTATGTTTGGAGGAAAAAGGGGGAGGCTTGCAAGCCGAAGAACACCATCCCAACCGTGAAGCACGGGGGTGGCAGCATCATGTTGTGGGGGTGTTTTGCAGCAGGAGGGACTGGTGCACTTCACAAAATAGATGGCATCATGAGGCAGGAAAATGATGTGGATATATTGAAGCAACATCTCAAGACATCAGTCAGGAAGTTGAAGCTTGGTCGCAAATGGGTCTTCCAAATGGACAATGACCCCAAGCATACTTCCAAAGTTGTGGCAAAATGGCTTAAGGACAACAAAGTCAAGGTATTGGAGTGGCCATCACAAAGCCCTGACCTCAATCTTATCGAAAATTTGTGGGCAGAACTGAAAAAGCGCTTGCGAGCAAGGAGGCCTACAAACCTGACTCAGTTACACCAGCTCTGTCAGGAGGAATGGTCCAAAATTCATCCAACTTATTGTGGGAAGCTTGTGGAAGTCTTCCCAAAACATTTTACCCAAGTTAAACAATTTAATGGCAATGCTACCAAATACTAATTGAGTGTATGTAAACTTCTGACCCACTGGGAATGTGATGAAATAAATAAAAGCTGAAATAAATCATTCTCTCTACTATTATTATTCTGACAAGTCACATTCTTAAAATAAAGTGGTGATCCTAACTGACCTAAGACAGGGAATTTTTACTAGGATTAAATGTCAGGAATTGTGAAAAACTGAGTTTAAATGTATTTGGCTAAGGTGTATGTAAACTTCCGACTTCAACTGTGTGTGTGTGTGTGTGTGTGTGTGTGTGTGTGTGTGTGTGTGTTACATCACTGTATATCTGTGCTTTATGAGAAAAGTTAGAATAAGACAAGATCAGTTGAGATAGTACTATGATAGTTAAGATAGTACTACGATAGTTAAGATAGTACTACGATTGTTAAGATAGTACTACGATAGTTAAGATAGTACTACGATTGTTAAGATAGTACTACGATTGTCAAGATAGTACTACGATAGTTAAGATAGTACTACGATTGTCAAGATCAGTTAAGATAGTACTACGATAGTTAAGATAGTACTACGATAGTTAAGATAGTACTACGATGGTCAAGATCAGTTAAGATAGTACTACGATTGTTAAGATCAGTTAAGATAGTACTACGATAGTTAAGATAGTACTACGATAGTTAAGATAGTATTAAGATAGTACTACGATAGTCAAGATAAGATTAAGATAGTACTACGATAGTCAAGATAAGTACTACGATAGTTAAGATAGTACTACGATAGTTAAGATAGTACTACGATAGTTAAGATAGTATTAAGATAGTACTACGATAGTCAAGATAGTATTAAGATAGTACTACGATAGTCAAGATAAGATTAAGATAGTACTACGATAGTCAAGATAAGTACTACGATAGTTAAGATCAGTTAAAATGGACAGTGAAAACACCACAATAACAATATAAACAACAACACCTACCTGTATCCATGCAGACAGGGCAGCAGTCCCCAGTGGGAGTGTAGGGGTAGTGACACCGTAGGTGGGGACAAACGATCTCGTCACAGACCACCTCCCCTCCACTACACAGACAGGTGACACACTGCTTGGGGGACCAGACAGCTTTGTCAAACATGGTGATTCCCTGGAACACACACTGGCCCTTTTTACCTGGATGGAGAGACGGGGGGGGGCAAGGCAGAGGGGTTGATATCGTAGTACAAACGCATACATACATTCTGGGATCAGATATCAAATGATTGTGCCTGGAGTTTTTCCTAATTTCAAATCAAATGTATTTGTATAGCCCTTCTTACATCAGCTGATATCAAAAAGTGCTGTACAGAAACCCAGCCTAAAACCCCCCAAACAGCAAGCAATGCAGGTGTAGAAGCAAGTACTATACAGTACTGTAGTGTACTATACTGTACTATAGTGTACTATACAGTACTGTAGTGTACTATACTATACTATAGTGTACTATACAGTACTGTAGTGTACTATACTATAGTGTACTATACAGTACTGTAGTGTACTATACTGTACTATAGTGTACTATACAGTACTGTAGTGTACTATACTGTACTATAGTGTACTATACAGTACTGTAGTGTACTATACTATACTATACTATAGTGTACTATACAGTACTGTAGTGTACTATACTGTACTATAGTGTACTATACAGTACTGTAGTGTACTATACTGTACTATAATGCAATGCAGGTGTAGAAGCTTTATATAGTTGCAGCCTCACCTGGTCAAGGAGTCAGAAAAAAAACGAATTGACTTATACTGTTATCTAATACAACAGGGTTTCTCAACTGGCAGCCTGTGGGGAGATCTGTTTATTTACTTCCGGAGCGAAAAACAAAGTGTAAGAAATATATACTGAACAAAAATATAAATGCAAAATGCAACAATTTCAAAGATTTTACTGAGTTACAGTTCATATAAGGAAATCAGTCAATTGAAATAAATTCATTAGGCCCTAATCTATGGATTTTAACATGACTGGGAATACAGATATGTCGTCTGTCTGGTCACAGATACCTTAAAAGGAAAAAGTAGGGGTGTGGATCAGAAAACCAGTCAGTATCTGGTGTGACCACCATTTGCCTCATGCAGCGCTACACATCTCCTTCACATAGAGCTGATCAGGCTGTTGATTGTGGCCCTTGGAATGTTGTCCCACTCCTCTTCAATGGCTGTGCAAAGTTGCTGGATATTGGAGGGAACTGGATCCAGCTGTCGTACATGTCGATCCAGAGCATCCCAAACATGCTCAATGGGTAACATGTATGAACTAGGACATTTTCAGCCTCCAGGAATTGTGTACAGATCCTTGTTGCATGGGGCCGTGCATTATCATGCTGAAACATGAGGTGATGGTGGTGGATGAAGGGCACGACAATGGGCCTCAGGATCTCGTAACGGTATCTCTGCATTCAAATTTTCATCAAAAAAATGCAATTGTGTTCGTTGTCTGTAGCTTATGCCTACCCATACCATAACCCCACCGCCACCATGGGGCACTCTGTTCACAATATCAACATTGAGTTTGCCAAAAGGCACCTAAAGACTCTCAGACCATGAGAAACAAGATTCTCTGATCTGATGAAACCAAGATTGAACTCTTTGGCCTGAATACCAAGCGTCATGTCTGGAGGAAACCTGGCACCATCCCTACGGTGAAGCATGGTGGTGGCAGCATCATGCTGTGGGGATGTTTTTCAGCGGCAGGGACTGGGAGACTAGTCAGGATCGAGGCAAAGATGAACGGAGCAAAGTACAGAAACATCCTTGATGAAAACCTGCTCCAGAGGACTCATGACCTCAGACTGGGACGAAGGATCACCTTCTAACAGGACAACAACCTTAAGCACACAGCCAAGACAACGCAGGAGTGGCTTCAGGACAAGTCTCTGAATGTCCTTGAGTGGCCCAGCCAGAGCCCAGACTTGTACCTGATCAAACATCTTTGGAGAGACCTGAAAATAGCTGTGCAGCAACGCTCCCCATCCAACCTGCCGGAGCTTGAGAGGATCTGCAGAGAAGAATTGGGAAAATCTCCACAAATACAGGTGTACCAAGCTTGTAGCGTCATACCCAAGAAGACTCAAGGCTGTAATCGCTGCCAAAGGTGCTTCAACAAAGTACTGAGTAAAGGGTCTGAATACTAATGAAAATGTAATATTTCAGTTATTTATTTGTAAAACATTTGCAAATGTTTCTAAAAACCTGTTTTTGTTTTGTCAATGTGGGGTATTGTGTGTAGATTGATGAGGGGAAAAAATATTTTATCCATTTTAGAATAAGGTTGTAACGTAACAAAATGTGGAAAAAGTCAAGGGGTCTGAATACTTTCTGAATGCACTGCACCTTGGAGTTGCTTACCAAGGTGACATTTAATGTTCCCGAGTGGCCTAGCTATCGTTTTCACTTAAATCGGCTTGAAAATCTATGTCTAGCAATGATCAACAACCAACTTTACAGAGCTTGAAGAGTTTTTAAAAGAATAATGTGCAAATATTGTACAATCCAGGTTTGCAAAGATCTTAGAGACTTACCCAGAAAGACTCACAGCTCTTAGAGACTTACCCAGAAAGACTCACAGCTCTTAGAGACTTACCCAGAAAGACTCACAGCTCTTAGAGACTTACCCAGAAAGACTCACAGCTCTTAGAGACTTACCCAGAAAGACTCACAGCTCTTAGAGACTTAGCCAGAAAGACTCACAGCTGTCATCGCTGCCAAAGGTGATTCTAACATATATTGACTCAGGTGTAAATACTTATGTAAATGTTCTGTATTTCATTTTCAATAAATTAGCAAACATTTATAAAAACATGTTTTCAGTTTGTCATTTGGGGGTTTTATAAATAAGCATCAACCAGTGGGTCTTGCGACGGGTAAACAGAGATGACCAGTTTACAGAGGAGTATAGAGTGCAGTGATGTGTCCTATGAGGAGCATTGGTAGCACATCTGATGGCCGAATGGTAAAGAACATCTAGCCGCTCGAGAGCACCCTTACCTGCCGATCTACAGTGGGGGAAAAAAGTATTTGATCCCCTGCTGATTTTGTATGTTTGACAAAGAAATTATCAGTCTATAATTTTAATGGTAGGTTTATTTGAACAGTGAGAGACAGAATAACAACAAAAATATCCAGAAAAACGCATGTCAAAAATGTTATAAATTGATTTGCATTTTAATGAGGGAAATAAGTATTTGACCCCTTCTCAATCAGAAAGATTTCTGGCTCCCAGGTGTCTTTTATACAGGTAACGAGCTGAGATTAGGAGCACACTCTTAATAAAGGGAGTGCTCCTAATCTCAGTTTGTTACCTGTATAAAAGACACCTGTCCACAGAAGCAATCAATCAATCAGATACCAAACTCTCCACCATGGCCAAGACCAAAGAGCTCTCCAAGGATGTCAGGGACAAGATTGTAGACCTACACAAGGCTGGAATGGGCTACAAGACCATCGCCAAGCAGCTTGGTGAGAAGGTGACAACATTTGGTGCGATTATTTGCAAATGGAAGAAACACAAAAGAACTGTCAATATCCCTCGGCCTGGGGCTCCATGCAAGATCTCACCTCGTGGAGTTGCAATGATCATGAGAACGGTGAGGAATCAGCCCAGAACTACACGGGAGGATCTTGTCAATGATCTCAAGGCAGCTGGGACCATAGTCACCAAGAAAACAATTGGTAACACACTACGCCGTGAAGGACTGAAATTCTGCAGCGCCCGCAAGGTCCCCCTGCTCAAGAATACATATACATGCCCGTCTGAAGATTGCCAATGAACATCTGAATTATTCAGAGGACAACTGGTGAAAGTGTTGTGGTCAGATGAGACCAAAATGGAGCTCTTTGGCATCAACTCAACTCGCCGTGTTTGGAGGAGGAGGAGGAATGCTGCCTATGACCCCAAGAACACCATCTCCACCGTCAAACATGGAGGTGGAAACATTATGCTTTGGGGGTGTTTTTCTGCTAAGGTGACAGGACAACTTCACCGCATCAAAGGGACGATGGACGGGGCCATGTACCGTCAAATCTTGGGTGAGAACCTCCTTCCCTCAGCCAGGGCATTGAAAATGGGTCGTGGATGGGTATTCCAGCATGACAATGACCCAAAACACACGGCCAAGGCAAAAAAGGAGTAGCTCAAGAAGAAGCACATTAAGGTCCTGGAGTGGCCTAGCCAGTCTCCAGACCTTAATCCCATAGAAAATCTGTGGAGGGAGCTGAAGGTTCGAGTTGCCAAACGTCAGCCTCGAAACCTTAATGACTTGGAGAAGATCTGCAAAGAGGAGTGGGACAAAATCCCTCCTGAGATGTGTGCAAACCTGGTGGCAAACTACAAGAAACGTCTGACCTCTGTGATTGCCAACAAGGGTTTTGCCACCAAGTACTAAGTCATGTTTTGCAAAGGGGTCAAATACTTATTTCCCTCAGTAAAATGCAAATCATTTTATAACATTTTTGACATGCGTTTTTCTGGATTTTTTTGTTGTTATTCTGTCTCTCACTGTTCAAATAAGCCTACTATTAAAATTATAGACTGATCATTTCTTTGTAAGTGGGCAAACATACAAAATCAGCAGGGGATCAAATACTTTTTTCCCCCACTGTATAAATTATGTGTCCGTAATCTAGCATGGGTAGGATGGTCATCTGAATCAGGGTTAAATCAAAACAAAGTGTATTTGTCACATTCGCCGAATACAACAGGTGTAGTAGACCTCACAGTGAAATGCTGAATACAACAGGTGTAGTAGACCTTACAGTGAAATGCTGAATACAACAGGTGTAGTAGACCTTACAGTGAAATGCTGAATACAACAGGTGTAGTAGACCTTACAGTGAAATGCTGAATACAACAGGTGTAGTAGACCTCACAGTGAAATGCTGAATACAACAGGTGTAGTAGACCTTACAGTGAAATGCTGAATACAACAGCTGTAGTAGACCTTACAGTGAAATGCTGAATACAACAGGTGTAGACCTTACAGTGAAATGCTGAATACAACAGGTGTAGACCTTACAGTGAAATGCTTACTTACAGGCTCTAACCAATAGTGCAAAAAAGGTTAGTATGGCAGCTGGGGTGAAAGAGGAGCGATTACAATAGAGGAAACTAAGTCTAAATTTAACTTCAGCCTGCAGCTTTGATATGTGCTGAGAGAAGGACAGTGTACCATCTAGCCATACTCCCAAGTACTTGTACGAGGTGACCACCTCAAGCTGTAAACCCTCAGAGGTAGTAATCACACCTGTGGGGAGAGGGGCATTCTTCTTACCAAACCACATGACCTTTGTTTTGGAGGTGTTCAGAACAAGGTTAAGGGCAGAGAAAGCTTGTTGAACACTAAGAAAGCTTAGTTGTAGAGCGTTTAACACAAAATCCAGGGAGGGGCCAGCTGAGTATAAGACTGTATCATCTGCATATAAATGGATGAGGGAGCTTCCTACTGCCTGAGAAGAACGTGATGCATTCTCTACTAAGCTAGTACAGTACATTGTTCTCTGTTGTTGAAGACATCTGCTGCCTGATTCAGTTCAGTAAATGTACACCAACCGTAATCAAACTGCTTCATTCATTGTTTGATTATATAGAAAATAAAAAGACTGTGAGCGTAAGTCTGTGTGCGTAACATCAACAAACATCTGGCACAGCAGAGAGGGAGGCGTGGTGGTGGACTAACCTGGGATAACATTGTAGTTTGACTGTCTCTCGTCAACACTCTTGTACGACTCAATGAAAAGAGGCCCTCTGTCTCCTCCTGCGTTGTGTGGAAGACTCCCCAGCCTCGACCCTCCGTCTCCTCCTGCGTTGGCTGGAAGACTCCCCAGCCTCGACCCTCCGTCTCCTCCTGCGTTGTGTGGAAGATTCCCCAGCCTCGACCCTCCGTCTCCTCCTGCGTTGTGTGGAAGAATCCCCAGCCTCGACCCTCCGTCTCCTCCTGCGTTGTGTGGAAGAATCCCCAGCCTCGACCCTCCGTCTCCTCCTGCGTTGTGTGGAAGAATCCCCAGCCTCGACCCTCCGTCTCCTCCTGCGTTGTGTGGAAGACTCCCCAGCCTCGTCAGATCCAGGGGGGGTTTTGATCTCTGATTGTCCCTGTTCCCCCTGGCTCTACCTTTCCCGGACCCTCCTGCCTTCCTCCTCTTTCCCCGTCCTAGTCCTACTCCCTGGGGCTGGTTGTGCTCTGCGCTCCCTGGCCCTCTCCTCCTCCCATTGCCCTGGCCAGCCAGCCCTCTTTGGTCCTGGGCCTCAGCTCCAACCACCTCCAGATACAGGTAGGCCAGGAGAGACAGAGAGAGGAGAACCCAGCGCTCCATAGCAGAACAAGAGTCTGTGTGTTAAACTGGAACAAGACAAAGAGGGCTTTAGATGCTGGTAAAGCCCTTGATATAGAGAGCCGTGAGACACTACGTCCAAAATGGCACCCTATATAGTGCACTACTTTTGACCTGGGTCTCTATATAACATGTAGCAGGGCCCTGGTCAAAAGTAGTGCACTATATTGGGAATAGGGTGCTATGTAGGATACGGACATAATATGTAGTTTCTACATGTTGTAGGGTAATAATAACAAGCCTCTGGTCTATAGTCCGAGACAGACAGTAGACAGATTAGGCCAGGCACAAACCTCTCTCTCTCTCTCACCAGGGCTGTAATTCTGTAATGCTTACCTTTCAGAGCTTTGTGAAGAGACTCCTTTAAATATGTGATGCAGCACATTTAGGATTTAGACTGAATGTGTTAAGTGTGTTGATTGACAAAGACGATGGGCAGGTTCACCTAGACTAACAGCTGTTAATACAGGATCTACATCCATCCCGTCACCCAGACAGCAGCTGTTAATACAGGATCTACATCCATCCTGTCACCTAGACTAACAGCTGTTAATACAGGATCTACATCCATCCCGTCACCCAGACAGCAGCTGTTAATACAGGATCTACATCCATCCTGTCACCTAGACTAACAGCTGTTAATACAGGATCTACATCCATCCCGTCACCCAGACAGCAGCTGTTAATACAGGATCTACATCCATCCCGTCACCTAGACAACAGCTGTTAATACAGGATCTACATCCATCCCGTCACCCAGACAGCAGCTGTTAATACAGGATCTACATCCATCCCGTCACCTAGACAACAGCTGTTAATACAGGATCTACATCCATCCTGTCACCTAGACTAACAGCTGTTAATACAGGATCTACATCCATCCCGTCACCTAGACAACAGCTGTTAATACAGGATCTACATCCATCCTGTCACCTAGACAACAGCTGTTAATACAGGATCTACATCCATCCCGTCACCTAGACAACAGCTGTTAATACAGGATCTACATCATTTTAGTCATTTAGCAGACGCTCTTATCCAGAGCAACTTACAGTAGTGAATGCATACATTTCATACGATTTCATTTTTTTTTTTTCTGTGCTGGCCCCCCGTGGGAATCGAACCCACAACCCTGGTGTTGCAAACACCATGCTCTACCAACTGAGCTACAGGGAAGGCTACATCCATCCCGTCACCTAGACAACAGCTGTTAATACAGGATATTTGGAAAACATCTGCTATAGAAAACAGTATTTCTTGAACAAGCAGTGTACAGTATGGGTTCAGCTGATTCACTTGAGAGGAGAATCAGACCTGTTGAGGATCGGTCTTTAAGGCAGAGGAGAATCAGACCTGTTGAGGATCGGTCTTTAAGGCAGAGGAGAATCAGACCTGTTGAGGATCGGTCTTTAAGGCAGAGGAGAATCAGACCTGTTGAGGATCGGTCTTTAAGGCAGAGGAGAATCAGACCTGTTGAGGATCGGTCTTTAAGGCAGAGGAGAATCAGACCTGTTGAGGATCGGTCTTTAAGGCAGAGGAGAATCAGACCTGTTGAGGATTGGTCTTTAAGGCAGAGGAGAATCAGACCTGTTGAGGATCGGTCTTTGAGGCAGAGGAGAATCAGACCTGTTGAGGATCGGTCTTTAAGGCAGAGGAGAATCAGACCTGTTGAGGATCGGTCTTTAAGGCAGAGGAGAATCAGACCTGTTGAGGATCGGTCTTTAAGGCAGAGGAGAATCAGACCTGTTGAGGATCGGTCTTTAAGGCAGAGGAGAATCAGACCTGTTGAGGATCGGTCTTTAAGGCAGAGGAGAATCAGACCTGTTGAGGATCGGTCTTTAAGGCAGAGGGGAATCAGACCTGTTGAGGATCGGTCTTTAAGGCAGAGGGGAATCAGACCTGTTGAGGATCGGTCTTTAAGGCAGAGGAGAATCAGACCTGTTGAGGATCGGTCTTTGAGGCAGAGGGGAATCAGACCTGTTGAGGATCGGTCTTTAAGGCAGAGGAGAATCAGACCTGTTGAGGATCGGTCTTTAAGGCAGAGGAGAATCAGACCTGTTGAGGATCGGTCTTTAAGGCAGAGGAGAATCAGACCTGTTGAGGATCGGTCTTTAAGGCAGAGGAGAATCAGACCTGTTGAGGATCGGTCTTTAAGGCAGAGGAGAATCAGACCTGTTGAGGATCGGTCTTTAAGGCAGAGGAGAATCAGACCTGTTGAGGATCGGTCTTTAAGGCAGAGGAGAATCAGACCTGTTGAGGATCGGTCTTTAAGGCAGAGGAGAATCAGACCTGTTGAGGATCGGTCTTTAAGGCAGAGGAGAATCAGACCTGTTGAGGATCGGTCTTTAAGGCAGAGGAGAATCAGACCTGTTGAGGATCGGTCTTTAAGGCAGAGGAGAATCAGACCTGTTGAGGATCGGTCTTTAAGGCAGAGGAGAATCAGACCTGTTGAGGATCGGTCTTTAAGGCAGAGGAGAATCAGACCTGTTGAGGATCGGTCTTTAAGGCAGAGGAGAATCAGACCTGTTGAGGATCGGTCTTTAAGGCAGAGGAGAATCAGACCTGTTGAGGATCGGTCTTTAAGGCAGAGGAGAATCAGACCTGTTGAGGATCGGTCTTTAAGGCAGAGGAGAATCAGACCTGTTGAGGATCGGTCTTTAAGGCAGAGGAGAATCAGACCTGTTGAGGATCGGTCTTTAAGGCAGAGGAGAATCAGACCTGTTGAGGATCGGTCTTTAAGGCAGAGGAGAATCAGACCTGTTGAGGATCGGTCTTTAAGGCAGAGGAGAATCAGACCTGTTGAGGATCGGTCTTTAAGGCAGAGGAGAATCAGACCTGTTGAGGATCGGTCTTTAAGGCAGAGGGGAATCAGACCTGTTGAGGATCGGTCTTTAAGGCAGAGGAGAATCAGACCTGTTGAGGATCGGTCTTTAAGGCAGAGGAGAATCAGACCTGTTGAGGATCGGTCTTTAAGGCAGAGGAGAATCAGACCTGTTGAGGATCGGTCTTTAAGGCAGAGGAGAATCAGACCTGTTGAGGATCGGTCTTTAAGGCAGAGGAGAATCAGACCTGTTGAGGATCGGTCTTTAAGGCAGAGGAGAATCAGACCTGTTGAGGATCGGTCTTTAAGGCAGAGGGTTGAGGATCGGTCTTTAAGGCAGAGGGCGACTGTATCGAGGATCCTGTTGAGGATCGGTCTTTAAGGCAGAGGAGAATCAGGACCTGTTGAGGATCGGTCCTTTAAGGCAGAGGGGAATCAGACCTGTTGAGGATCGGTCTTTAAGGCAGAGGGGAATCAGGACCTGTTGAGGATCGGTCTTTAAGGCAGAGGAGAATCAGACCTGTTGAGGATCGGTCTTTGAGGCAGAGGGGAATCAGACCTGTTGAGGATCGGTCTTTAAGGCAGAGGAGAATCAGACCTGTTGAGGATCGGTCTTTAAGGCAGAGGAGAATCAGACCTGTTGAGGATCGGTCTTTAAGGCAGAGGAGAATCAGACCTGTTGAGGATCGGTCTTTAAGGCAGAGGGGAATCAGACCTGTTGAGGATCGGTCTTTAAGGCAGAGGAGAATCAGACCTGTTGAGGATCGGTCTTTAAGGCAGAGGAGAATCAGACCTGTTGAGGATCGGTCTTTAAGGCAGAGGAGAATCAGACCTGTTGAGGATCGGTCTTTAAGGCAGAGGAGAATCAGACCTGTTGAGGATCGGTCTTTAAGGCAGAGGAGAATCAGACCTGTTGAGGATCGGTCTTTAAGGCAGAGGAGAATCAGACCTGTTGAGGATCGGTCTTTAAGGCAGAGGAGAATCAGACCTGTTGAGGATCGGTCTTTAAGGCAGAGGAGAATCAGACCTGTTGAGGATCGGTCTTTGAGGCAGAGGAGAATCAGACCTGTTGAGGATCGGTCTTTAAGGCAGAGGAGAATCAGACCTGTTGAGGATCGGTCTTTAAGGCAGAGGGGAATCAGACCTGTTGAGGATCGGTCTTTAAGGCAGAGGAGAATCAGACCTGTTGAGGATCGGTCTTTAAGGCAGAGGAGAATCAGACCTGTTGAGGATCGGTCTTTAAGGCAGAGGAGAATCAGACCTGTTGAGGATCGGTCTTTAAGGCAGAGGAGAATCAGACCTGTTGAGGATCGGTCTTTAAGGCAGAGGAGAATCAGACCTGTTGAGGATCGGTCTTTAAGGCAGAGGAGAATCAGACCTGTTGAGGATCGGTCTTTAAGGCAGAGGAGAATCAGACCTGTTGAGGATCGGTCTTTAAGGCAGAGGAGAATCAGACCTGTTGAGGATCGGTCTTTAAGGCAGAGGAGAATCAGACCTGTTGAGGATCGGTCTTTAAGGCAGAGGAGAATCAGACCTGTTGAGGATCGGTCTTTGAGGCAGAGGAGAATCAGACCTGTTGAGGATCGGTCTTTGAGGCAGAGGAGAATCAGACCTGTTGAGGATCGGTCTTTAAGGCAGAGGAGAATCAGACCTGTTGAGGATCGGTCTTTGAGGCAGAGGAGAATCAGACCTGTTGAGGATCGGTCTTTAAGGCAGAGGAGAATCAGACCTGTTGAGGATCGGTCTTTAAGGCAGAGGAGAATCAGACCTGTTGAGGATCGGTCTTTAAGGCAGAGGAGAATCAGACCTGTTGAGGATCGGTCTTTAAGGCAGAGGAGAATCAGACCTGTTGAGGATCGGTCTTTAAGGCAGAGGAGAATCAGACCTGTTGAGGATCGGTCTTTAAGGCAGAGGAGAATCAGACCTGTTGAGGATCGGTCTTTAAGGCAGAGGAGAATCAGACCTGTTGAGGATCGGTCTTTAAGGCAGAGGAGAATCAGACCTGTTGAGGATCGGTCTTTAAGGCAGAGGAGAATCAGACCTGTTGAGGATCGGTCTTTAAGGCAGAGGGGAATCAGACCTGTTGAGGATCGGTCTTTAAGGCAGAGGAGAATCAGACCTGTTGAGGATCGGTCTTTAAGGCAGAGGAGAATCAGACCTGTTGAGGATCGGTCTTTAAGGCAGAGGAGAATCAGACCTGTTGAGGATCGGTCTTTAAGGCAGAGGAGAATCAGACCTGTTGAGGATCGGTCTTTAAGGCAGAGGAGAATCAGACCTGTTGAGGATCGGTCTTTAAGGCAGAGGAGAATCAGACCTGTTGAGGATCGGTCTTTAAGGCAGAGGAGAATCAGACCTGTTGAGGATCGGTCTTTAAGGCAGAGGAGAATCAGACCTGTTGAGGATCGGTCTTTAAGGCAGAGGAGAATCAGACCTGTTGAGGATCGGTCTTTAAGGCAGAGGAGAATCAGACCTGTTGAGGATCGGTCTTTAAGGCAGAGGAGAATCAGACCTGTTGAGGATCGGTCTTTAAGGCAGAGGAGAATCAGACCTGTTGAGGATCGGTCTTTAAGGCAGAGGAGAATCAGACCTGTTGAGGATCGGTCTTTAAGGCAGAGGAGAATCAGACCTGTTGAGGATCGGTCTTTAAGGCAGAGGAGAATCAGACCTGTTGAGGATCGGTCTTTAAGGCAGAGGAGAATCAGACCTGTTGAGGATCGGTCTTTAAGGCAGAGGAGAATCAGACCTGTTGAGGATCGGTCTTTAAGGCAGAGGAGAATCAGACCTGTTGAGGATCGGTCTTTAAGGCAGAGGAGAATCAGACCTGTTGAGGATCGGTCTTTAAGGCAGAGGAGAATCAGACCTGTTGAGGATCGGTCTTTAAGGCAGAGGAGAATCAGACCTGTTGAGGATCGGTCTTTAAGGCAGAGGAGAATCAGACCTGTTGAGGATCGGTCTTTAAGGCAGAGGAGAATCAGACCTGTTGAGGATCGGTCTTTAAGGCAGAGGAGAATCAGACCTGTTGAGGATCGGTCTTTAAGGCAGAGGAGAATCAGACCTGTTGAGGATCGGTCTTTAAGGCAGAGGAGAATCAGACCTGTTGAGGATCGGTCTTTAAGGCAGAGGAGAATCAGACCTGTTGAGGATCGGTCTTTAAGGCAGAGGAGAATCAGACCTGTTGAGGATCGGTCTTTAAGGCAGAGGAGAATCAGACCTGTTGAGGATCGGTCTTTAAGGCAGAGGAGAATCAGACCTGTTGAGGATCGGTCTTTAAGGCAGAGGAGAATCAGACCTGTTGAGGATCGGTCTTTAAGGCAGAGGAGAATCAGACCTGTTGAGGATCGGTCTTTAAGGCAGAGGAGAATCAGACCTGTTGAGGATCGGTCTTTAAGGCAGAGGAGAATCAGACCTGTTGAGGATCGGTCTTTAAGGCAGAGGAGAATCAGACCTGTTGAGGATCGGTCTTTAAGGCAGAGGAGAATCAGACCTGTTGAGGATCGGTCTTTAAGGCAGAGGAGAATCAGACCTGTTGAGGATCGGCAGAGGAGAATCAGACCTGTTGAGGATGGTCTTTAAGGCAGAGGAGAATCAGACCTGTTGAGGATCGGTCTTTAAGGCAGAGGAGAATCAGACCTGTTGAGGATCGGTCTTTAAGGCAGAGGAGAATCAGACCTGTTGAGGATCGGTCTTTAAGGCAGAGGAGAATCAGACCTGTTGAGGATCGGTCTTTAAGGCAGAGGAGAATCAGACCTGTTGAGGATCGGTCTTTAAGGCAGAGGAGAATCAGACCTGTTGAGGATCGGTCTTTAAGGCAGAGGAGAATCAGACCTGTTGAGGATCGGTCTTTAAGGCAGAGGAGAATCAGACCTGTTGAGGATCGGTCTTTAAGGCAGAGGAGAATCAGACCTGTTGAGGATCGGTCTTTAAGGCAGAGGAGAATCAGACCTGTTGAGGATCGGTCTTTAAGGCAGAGGAGAATCAGACCTGTTGAGGATCGGTCTTTAAGGCAGAGGAGAATCAGACCTGTTGAGGATCGGTCTTTAAGGCAGAGGAGAATCAGACCTGTTGAGGATCGGTCTTTAAGGCAGAGGAGAATCAGACCTGTTAAGGATCGGTCTTTAAGGCAGAGGAGAATCAGACCTGTTGAGGATTGGTCTTTAAGGCAGAGGAGAATCAGACCTGTTGAGGATCGGTCTTTAAGGCAGAGGAGAATCAGACCTGTTGAGGATTGGTCTTTAAGGCAGAGGAGAATCAGACCTGTTGAGGATCGGTCTTTAAGGCAGAGGAGAATCAGACCTGTTGAGGATTGGTCTTTAAGGCAGAGGAGAATCAGACCTGTTGAGGATTGGTCTTTAAGGCAGAGGAGAATCAGACCTGTTGAGGATTGGTCTTTAAGGCAGAGGAGAATCAGACCTGTTGAGGATCGGTCTTTAAGGCAGAGGAGAATCAGACCTGTTGAGGATTGGTCTTTAAGGCAGAGGAGAATCAGACCTGTTGAGGATTGGTCTTTAAGGCAGAGGAGAATCAGACCTGTTGAGGATCGGTCTTTAAGGCAGAGGAGAATCAGACCTGTTGAGGATTGGTCTTTAAGGCAGAGGAGAATCAGGCTTGTTTAGGATTGGTCTTTATTTCCTCCAGACAGACAGGTAGGAACCTAGTTTATATTGTAAACATATTCTGTAATATCTCAACTTTTTCCTACTAGCTACTCTTCCTGGGGTTTATTATGGATCCCCATTAGTTCCTGTCAAGGCAGCAGCTACTCTTCCTGGGGACTTTTATGGATCCCCATTAGTTCCTGTCAAGGCAGCAGCTACTCTTCCTGGGGTTTATTATGGATCCCCATTAGTTCCTGCCAAGGCAGCAGCTAATCTTCCTGGGGTTTATTATGGATCCCCATTAGTTCCTGTCAAGGCAGCAGCTACTCTTCCTGGGGTTTATTATGGATCCCCATTAGTTCCTGCCAAGGCAGCAGCTACTCTTCCTGGGGTTTATTATGGATCCCCATTAGTTCCTGTCAAGGCAGCAGCTACTCTTCCTGGGGTTTATTATGGATCCCCATTAGTTCCTGCCAAGGCAGCAGCTACTCTTCCTGGGGTTTATTATGGATCCCCATTAGTTCCTGTCAAGGCAGCAGCTACTCTTCCTGGGGACTTTTATGGATCCCCATTAGTTCCTGTCAAGGCAGCAGCTACTCTTCCTGGGGTTTATTATGGATCCCCATTAGTTCCTGCCAAGGCAGCAGCTAATCTTCCTGGGGTTTATTATGGATCCCCATTAGTTCCTGTCAAGGCAGCAGCTACTCTTCCTGGGGTTTATTATGGATCCCCATTAGTTCCTGCCAAGGCAGCAGCTACTCTTCCTGGGGTTTATTATGGATCCCCATTAGTTCCTGTCAAGGCAGCAGCTACTCTTCCTGGGGTTTATTATGGATCCCCATTAGTTCCTGCCAAGGCAGCAGCTACTCTTCCTGGGGTTTATTATGGATCCCCATTAGTTCCTGCCAAGGTTCCATGTAGTCATGGCTCTATGATCCATGTAGTGATGTTCCACATACACATATTTAGCAGATGTTATTGCTCACATCCACATATTTAGCAGATGTTATTGGTCACATGGTTAGCAGATGTTATTGTGGGTGTAGCAAAATGGGTGTAGCAAAATGCTACACCCACAATAACATGTAAAGGGAATAGGGTGCACTATAAAGGGAATAGGGTGCACTATAAAGGGAATAAGGGAATAGTGTGCCATTTGGGAAGCAGCCTCAGCAGTCAGTCATAAACCGGCCCTGGAACTGAAGAATTAAAACCCTCCTTCCTTCCACTCAGAGGAGAAGAAAAGGAGAGGGGGGAAGAGAAGTAGAGGGGGGAGAGAAGGAGAGGGCGGAAGAGAAGGAGAGGGGGGAGAGAAGGAGAGGGGGAGAGAAGGAGAGGGGGGAGAGAAGGAGAGGGGAGGAGAGAAGGGGGGGAGAGAAGGGGAGGGGGGGAGAGAAGGAGAGGGGGGGAGAAGGAGAGGGGGGGAGAGAAGGGGAGGGGGAGAGCGAAGGGGAGGGGAAGAGGGGGGAGAAAAGGGGAGGGGGGAAGAGAAGGGGAGGGCGGAAGAGAAGGAGAGGGGGGAGAAGGAGAGGGGGGAGAGAAGGAGGGGGGGAGAGAAGGAGAGGGGGGAGAAGGGGAGGGGGGAAGAGAAGGGGAGGGGGGAAGAGAAGGAGAGGGGGAGGAGAGGGGAAAGAAAAGAGTGGAAAACATTGTGATTAACGTGACCCTCTGGATGACTAGGCTCACATGGAGAAACTCTATACAAACAGAAGAGGGAGGGAGGGAGGGAGGGAGGGAGGGAGGGAGGGAGGGAGGGAGGGAGGGAGAAGAGGGAGGGAGGGAGGGAGGGAGGGAGGGAGGGGAGGGAGGGAGGGAGGGAGGGAGGGAGAAAAAGGGGGGGGAAGAGGGAGGGAGAGTTTACTAAACTAAAAATAATCTCCAGGAGAGGATGAGACTGAATGAAACCATTTTTAGACTAGTAATGAAGTCGACACAGTTTGGCTGTGTAGTTTTCAGTCTGTTTCCAAGCTGTCAGGTAACCATCTTAACCAAAGCTTTTAATAGTAGGGTGTTTTCACGTCTTACTGAACAGTTGGATAGGATTTAGTGCTGACAGTTTGGACTAGGAATGCATTTGTTGACATAAAAAGTGGGCAGAGGAAATGAAGATCCCAGATGAACGATTAGCTTCTAACAAAAAATAAACAACACGTGAGCACTAACAAGCTGTTTTACTAACATGGCAGTAAAAAATACTTTGACTGGACATGAATACAGTCCAGGAATCATCAGGCTACCCCCCCCCCCCCCTCCCTCCCAACCACAGAACACCTCCCTCACTGACCAAATCAAACTCAAACACATTGAATGGCTAGCTATAATAAAAGCAGAACAAGTAGTGAGACAACCCAGTATACATTACCAACGTGCTGCAGGTTATCTGTCTGTCTGTCTGTCTGTCTGTATGTTGCAATGCCAAGTTATTTCCTCCCTCTCCCAACAAACCAGCTGTAAGGACAGTGTACTCTCCTCTGCGGGCTCTGAGCTGCCGAGGAGATAAATGTTTTAAACAGACAGAGAGACGAGCCTGTTATGCTCCTCTCAGAGAAGCCTGGGAACGCCAAGCCTTGTCTAACAGAAGACATGTTTAGAAGTCTGAAAAGCTGAAAGCATCAGAGACAGAGAAGGTCACTTAAAAGACTAGAAAATACACGAAAACAGATTTGAGAGAGAGGTCATTTTCTCTTGTAATTACTAGCCAAGTTAACACAAGGGTGGTGTTTGGTACACTACTCTGCAACAACAAAGGTGTAGCTTTACCCCTATAGCTTGTCACTAACCAGTCTACAGACTGCACCGTCACTAATCAGTCTACAGACTGCACCGTCACTAATCAGTCTGCAGACTGCACCGCCACTAACCAGTCTACAGACTGCACCGCCACTAACCAGTCTACAGACTGCACCGTCACTAACCAGTCTGCAGACTGCACCGTCACTAACCAGTCTGCAGACTGCACCGCCACTAATCAGTCTACAGACTGCACCGCCACTAATCAGTCTGCAGACTGCACCGTCACTAATCAGTCTACAGACTGCACCGTCACTAACCAGTCTGCAGACTGCACCGTCACTAACCAGTCTGCAGACTGCACCGCCACTAACCAGTCTACAGACTGCACCGTCACTAACCAGTCTGCAGACTGCACCGCCACTAACCAGTCTGCAGACTGCACCGTCACTAACCAGTCTACAGACTGCACCGCCACTAACCAGTCTGCAGACTGCACCGTCACTAACCAGTCTACAGACTGCACCATAACTAACCAGTCTGCAGACTGCACCGTCACTAACCAGTCTGCAGACTGCACCGTCACTAACCAGTCTGCAGACTGCACCGCCACTAACCAGTCTACAGACTGCACCGCCACTAACCAGTCTACAGACTGCACCGCCACTAACCAGTCTGCAGACTGCACCGCCACTAACCAGTCTACAGACTGCACCATAACTAACCAGTCTGCAGACTGCACCGTCACTAACCAGTCTGCAGACTGCACCGTCACTAACCAGTCTGCAGACTGCACCGCCACTAACCAGTCTACAGACTGCACCGCCACTAACCAGTCTACAGACTGCACCGCCACTAACCAGTCTGCAGACTGCACCGCCACTAACCAGTCTACAGACTGCACCGTCACTAACCAGTCTGCAGACTGCACCGTCACTAACCAGTCTGCAGACTGCACCGTCACTAACCAGTCTGCAGACTGCACCGTCACTAATCAGTCTGCAGACTGCACCGTCACTAACCAGTCTGCAGACTGCACCGCCACTAACCAGTCTACAGACTGCACCGCCACCAACCAGTCTACAGACTGCACCGTCACTAACCAGTCTGCAGACTGCACCGCCACTAACCAGTCTACAGACTGCACCGCCACTAACCAGTCTACAGACTGCACCGTCACTAACCAGTCTGCAGACTGCACCGTCACTAACCAGTCTGCAGACTGCACCGCCACTAACCAGTCTGCAGACTGCACCGCCACTAACCAGTCTGCAGGCTGCACCGCCACTAACCAGTCTGCAGACTGCACCGTCACTAACCAGTCCAGTCTGCAGGCTGCACCGCCACTAACCAGTCTACAGACTGCACCGCCACTAACCAGTCTACAGACTGCACCGTCACTAATCAGTCTGCAGACTGCACCGTCACTAACCAGTCTGCAGACTGCACCGCCACTAACCAGTCTGCAGACTGCACCGCCACTAACCAGTCTGCAGGCTGCACCGCCACTAACCAGTCTGCAGACTGCACCGTCACTAACCAGTCCAGTCTGCAGGCTGCACCGCCACTAACCAGTCTACAGACTGCACCGCCACTAACCAGTCTGCAGGCTGCACCGCCACTAACCAGTCTGCAGACTGCACCGTCATTAACCAGTCCAGCCTGCAGGCTGCACCGCCACTAACCAGTCAGCAGACTGCACCGCCACTAACCAGTCTGCAGACTGCACCGCCACTAACCAGTCTACAGACTGCACCGCCACCAACCAGTCTGCAGACTGCACCGCCACTAACCAGTCTACAGACTGCACCGTCACTAACCAGTCTACAGACTGCACCGCCACTAACCAGTCTGCAGACTGCACCGCCACTAACCAGTCTACAGACTGCACCGCCACTAACCAGTCTACAGACTGCACCGCCACTAACCAGTCTGCAGACTGCACCGCCACTAACCAGTCTACAGACTGCACCGCCACCAACCAGTCTGCAGACTGCACCGCCACTAACCAGTCTGCAGACTGCACCGCCACTAACCAGTCTGCCCTGGTCTAAAGTAGTGCACTATATAGGGAATAGGTTCCTGGTCTAAAGTAGTGCACTATATAGGGAATAGGGCTCTGGTCTAAAGTAGTGTACTATATAGGGAATAGGGCTCTGGTCTAAAGTAGTACACTATATAGGGAATAGGGCCCTGGTCTAAAGTAGTGCACTATATAGGGAATAGGGTCCTGGTCTAAAGTAGTGCACTATATAGGGAATAGGGCCTTGGTCTAAAGTAGTGTACTATATAGGGAATAGGGCTCTGGTCT
>NC_138312.1:61627500-61765000 GCF_965601325.2 Salmo salar | reverse complement strand
ATGATCTGGAGACTTGGTCAAGAATCCCCCAGAATCCTCCAGAACCCACATTCTCTGTCATCAGTTTATTAAATATAAACAATTTTTTACTCTCAAACATTTATAAATATCTGTTAATGCCATCTGTAGGTATACATGTCAATATAGCATTAGTTGAAGATCTAGAAAAATAAAAAGAATTTAAATACAAAATGCTATATAGCAATGTCCAATGTAATTTGTTTATACTGTACACACAAGTGTTATTCTCTTAGGTCTCACAGTGTTATTCTCTTAGGTCTCTCAGTGTTATTCTCTTAGGTCTCTCAGTGCGTGTGATTTACTTTTAAAAAGTGTTTGTCTGAAATGGCACCCTATTCCCTACATAAAAAGGCTCTACTTTTCATCAGAGTCCTATTTCATTTAACCAGGTAAGTCAGTTAAGAACAAATTCTTATTTTTTTTACAATGACGGCCTCCCTCAGACGACGCTGGGCCAATTGTGCGCCGCCCTATGGGGGGGGCTGTAGTCAAAAGTAGTGCACTATATAGGGAATAGGGTGCCATTTGGGACATAACCGTGTTGGTTAATCCAGTCATAAATTGTTATTCAGATCAGTGGTTTGCTTCACTATGTTTCCATGTTACTGGGTCTGCACCCTATTCCCTATCTAGTGCCCTATGGGTCCTGGTGAAAAATTGTGCACTAGATAGGGTGCCATTTGGGACAGAAACCCTGGGAGATATGCCACCGTTTGCTCCTACAGCAGGGGGTTTTCCCTCAGGGACCTCCTGCAGCAGGGGGTTATAACCTCTCCTCAGGGACCTCCTGCAGCAGGGGGTTATAACCTCTCCTCAGGGACCTCCTGCAGCAGGGGGTTATAACCTCTCCTCAGGGACCTCCTGCAGCAGGGGGGTTATAACCTCTCCTCAGGGACCTCCTGCAGCAGGGGGGTTATAACCTCTCCTCAGGGACCTCCTGCAGCAGGGGGGTTATAACCTCTCCTCAGGGACCTCCTGCAGCAGGGGGGTTATAACCTCTCCTCAGGGACCTCCTGCAGCAGGGGGGTTATAACCTCTCCTCAGGGACCTCCTGCAGCAGGGGGGTTATAACCTCTCCTCAGGGACCTCCTGCAGCAGGGGGGTTATAACCTCTCCTCAGGGACCTCCTGCAGCAGTGGGTTATAACCTCTCCTCAGGGACCTCCTGCAGCAGTGGGTTATAACCTCTCCTCAGGGACCTCCTGCAGCAGGGGGTTTTCCCTCAGGGACCTCCTGCAGCAGGGGGTTATAACCTCTCCTCAGGGACCTCCTGCAGCAGGGGGGTTATAACCTCTCCTCAGGGACCTCCTGCAGCAGGGGGGTTATAACCTCTCCTCAGGGACCTCCTGCAGCAGGGGGTTTTCCCTCAGGGACCTCCTGCAGCAGGGGGTTTTCCCTCAGTCAGGGACCTCCTGCCGTTCCATGTGTTTGATATATTACAGAGCTGGCACACTCCAGCCCCCGAAGAGAGGTTTGAAAAGCACAACTTGATTAAGTGGAAGACCCATTTCATGCAACATGACAAGTATTTCTCTCTGAAACCTTATAAAAACCATCTTCATTTCTCCGGGCAAGTCCCAACACGACAGATATTCAAGTCAGACATTTTAGGTTTAAGCCCCTCTCACTGGAAGAGAAGCTGGGTGTGTCTGAAATGGCATCCTGTTCTCTGATTAGTGTACCACTTTTGACCAGAGTCCTGTTGGCTACATAGGGAACCGTTTCTGTTCCAGCCATCACACACACACCACTTCTGAAAAGCTGGGCAATGTGCTGAAAACACGACCAGCGCTGGTTCTGTTAGCGCTGCGTAGCGTCAACACTTTAGTCCCAACGGGCTCCGTTGTACCCCTGGGGGTGCACAAAGTCTTTCCTCATTGTCCTGCGACCTCTCTTCGCTTCCTTCTCAACGTTTTCAGAGGGCCATGAGGAGGAGAGCATTGGAGAAGGAAGTTCCTTAGGAAGTTAGATTTACTGAAATGCTCTCATCCTCCCTTCTCTCTGATGTGTTGAGATGGAGGCTTGGGCGAGACGAGATGGAGGCTGGGCGAGACGAGATGGAGGCTGGGCGAGACGAGATGGAGGCTGGGCGAGACGAGATGGAGGCTGGGCGAGAGTAGCCTAGGAATCATGGGATCCAAGGAAAGACTTGATGTATCCTTGGTCTCTCAGAGCCTCGCACCATGAGATGTCACTTCCTGGTATGAGCTTCGGAAGACCCCGGGGTCATATGTGCCACCATAGTCTGCTTCCCAAATGGCACCCTGTTCCCTACATAGTGCACTACCTTTGACCAAGGCCCCTAGGGAATAAGGTGCCATTTGGGACACAACCATAATCAATGCCTTTAAAAACAGCCTTCTTCACCCCAGCCCACCGTTTCCTAAATTCAGGTTATATAATATGGCAAATCATTTTAGTTTTTAAAAGGATGTTTCCCAGTTCAGTTCATTCACTCTTTGCTCTATCAGTTCCACAGCAGCGTTCAGTCTGGGGATAGTAGGAGGGGTTAGGGTACAGGGGTTAGGGTACAGGGGAGAGAGGGAGGGGTTAGGGTACAGGGGAGGGGTTAGGGTACGGGGGAGGGGTTAGGGTACGGGGGAGGGAGTGTGTTGGTAACACCAAGCAGGAGGCCAGACAGCAGAGGGAGTGTGTTGGTAACACCAAGCGGGAGGCCAGACAGCAGAGGGAGTGTGTTGGTAACACCAAGCGGGAGGCCAGACAGCAGAGGGAGGGGTTAGGGTACAGGAGAGGGAGGGGTTAGGGTACGGGGGAGGGAGTGGTTATACAGGATGGAACACCAGAGTACAATCCTCTCCTTCTCTGTCCCAACCCAGGAAGACACTCTGATTGGCTAGTTCCTGGTTATTGGGCAGAGTGCTCCTCAGGTAGTGATTGACTATGTTGGAGTCCAGTCTGCTCTGGTGAGGAATGCTCTCGTAGGGTTTAGGGTCCAGGTCTAGGATGGACACGGAGTAGGTGAAGTGAGGCTTCGAAGGCTGGATCTCCAGGCTCTGGTCCAACCTGTAGGCAGTATATAGACTGGTTAGCCTGGGAACAGGTCTGTAGCGCTAAAGAGGCACACGGTGGGTTAAGAAGAGGACAACTAGGTAGAATTCAACTAGGTCCTCACCCGTCCTCCTCTCCACAGGTTGCTATGGTGATCATGATAGAGCAGTCCTTGGCCGTCATGGCAACTCTGTACTGGTGGACCTGATGAGAAGCAGCCATATTAGACAAATAAGCTTTAAAAGATAGATAGATAAGATAGAAAATCCACTTTATTAGACAGACTACATCCATTTCAAAATGGGGAACAACAAGCCCTAAACAATAGAATGTATATTTATGAGACCTTGTGTAAATAATGCAGGTTTTACAGAGTTGCATGGTAAGAAAGAAGAGTATTCTCACCTTTCTGACCGCGTACTCGATAGAGCCATCGTCTTCGGTTGGACAGTTCTGGATCTTCTCCAGGAAGCTCTGGCTGTACGGCCCGTCTATCTGAAGGCTACTTCTACAGGAAAACAGTCAGTCTTAAGAAGAAAAAAAAACTAATCTTTTGGTATTTGTTTCATTAGTCCCAAAAATGTTTAAGATATATATATAACTTTGGAAGTACAGCCGGCATTTGTATCCAAACTGAATAGAAACCAAAACGGGGGGGGGGGGCAAACCATTCAGATGCTACAGACGTTTGTGAGAACACCGATTTTTTGGGGGGATGTCTCATGGTCTGACATGGATACCCCTTCAAATTAGTGGATTCGGCTATTTCAGCTGACAGGTGTATGCAATCTCCATAGACAAACATTGGCAGTAGAATGGCCCGTACTGAAGAGCTCAGTAACTTTCAACGTGGCACCGTCATAGGATGTCACCTTTCCAACAAGTCAGTTCGTCAAATTTCTGTCAACTGTAAGTGCTGTTATATTGAAGTCGAAACGTCTAGGAGCAACAACGGCTCAGCCGCGAAGTGGCAGGCCACACAAGCTCACAGAACGGGACCACCTAGTGCTGAAGTGCATAAAAATCGTCTGTCCTCAGTTGCAACACTCACTACCGAGTTCCAAACTGCCTCTGGAAGCAACGTCAGCACAAGAACTGTTCGTCGGGAGCTTCACGAAATGGGTTTCCATGGTCGAGCAGCTGCACACAAGCCTTAGATCACCATGCGCAATACCAAGCGTCGGCTGGAGTGGTGCAACGCTCGACGCTATTGGACTTTGGAGCAGTGGAAATTAGTTCTCTGGAGTGATGAAGCACCCTTTACCATCTGGCAGTCCAACTAATCTGGGTTTGGCGTATGCCAGGAGGACGCTACCTGCCCGAATGCATAGTGCCAACTGTAAAGTTTGGTAGAGGAGGAATCATGGTCTGGAGCTATTTTTCATGGTTTGGGATAGGCTCCTTAGTTCCAGTGAAGGGAAATCTTAACTTTACAGCATACAATTACATTCTAGTGGTCTACCTGGGTTATTACCCGCCATCTAGTGGTCTACCCGGGTTATTACCCGCCATCTAGTGGTCTACCTGGGCTATTACCCACCATCTAGTGGTCTACCTGGGTTATTACCCGCCATCTAGTGGTCTACCCGGGCTATTACGCGCCATCTAGTGGTCTACCTGGGTTATTACGCGCCATCTAGTGGTCTACCTGGGCTATTACCCACCATCTAGTGGTCTACCTGGGTCATTACGCGCCATCTAGTGGTCTACCTGGGTCATTACGCGCCATCTAGTGGTCTACCTGGGTCATTACGCGCCATCTAGTGGTCTACCTGGGTCATTACGCGCCATCTAGTGGTCTACCTGGGTCATTACGCGCCATCTAGTGGTCTACCTGGGTTATTACGCGCCATCTAGTGGTCTACCCGGGTTATTACGCGCCATCTAGTGGTCTACCCGGGTCATTACGCGCCATCTAGTGGTCTACCCGGGTTATTACGCGCCATCTAGTGGTCTACCTGGGTTATTACCCACCATCTAGTGGTCTACCTGGGTCATTACCCGCCATCTAGTGGTCTACCTGGGCTATTACCCACCATCTAGTGGTCTACCTGGGTTATTACCCGCCATCTAGTGGTCTACCCGGGCTATTACGCGCCATCTAGTGGTCTACCTGGGTTATTACGCGCCATCTAGTGGTCTACCTGGGTTATTACCCACCATCTAGTGGTCTACCTGGGTCATTACGCGCCATCTAGTGGTCTACCTGGGTTATTACCCGCCATCTAGTGGTCTACCTGGGTTATTACGCGCCATCTAGTGGTCTACCCGGGTTATTACCCGCCATCTAGTGGTCTACCCGGGCTATTACGCGCCATCTAGTGGTCTACCCGGGTTATTACGCGCCATCTAGTGGTCTACCTGGGTTATTACCCGCCATCTAGTGGTCTACCTGGGTTATTACCCGCCATCTAGTGGTCTACCTGGGTCATTACGCGCCATCTAGTGGTCTACCTGGGTTATTACGCGCCATCTAGTGGTCTACCTGGGTTATTACCCACCATCTAGTGGTCTACCTGGGTCATTACGCGCCATCTAGTGGTCTACCTGGGTTATTACGCGCCATCTAGTGGTCTACCCGGGTTATTACGCGCCATCTAGTGGTCTACCCGGGTCATTACGCGCCATCTAGTGGTCTCCCTGGGTCATTACGCGCCATCTAGTGGTCTACCTGGGTCATTACCCGCCATCTAGTGGTCTACCTGGGTTATTACACGCCATCTAGTGGTCTACCTGGGCTATTACCCACCATCTAGTGGTCTACCCGGGTTATTACGCGCCATCTAGTGGTCTACCTGGGCTATTACCCACCATCTAGTGGTCTACCCGGGTCATTACGCGCCATCTAGTGGTCTACCCGGGTCATTACGCGCCATCTAGTGGTCTACCTGGGCTATTACCCACCATCTAGTGGTCTACCTGGGTCATTACGCGCCATCTAGTGGTCTACCTGGGCTATTACCCACCATCTAGTGGTCTACCTGGGTCATTACGCGCCATCTAGTGGTCTACCTGGGCTATTACCCGCCATCTAGTGGTCTACCTGGGTTATTACGCGCCATCTAGTGGTCTACCCGGGTTATTACGCGCCATCTAGTGGTCTACCCGGGTTATTACGCGCCATCTAGTGGTCTACCTGGGTTATTACCCGCCATCTAGTGGTCTACCCGGGTTATTACGCGCCATCTAGTGGTCTACCTGGGCTATTACCCGCCATCTAGTGGTCTACCTGGGTTATTACGCGCCATCTAGTGGTCTACCCGGGTTATTACGCGCCATCTAGTGGTCTACCCGGGTTATTACGCGCCATCTAGTGGTCTACCTGGGTCATTACGCGCCATCTAGTGGTCTACCTGGGTTATTACCCGCCATCTAGTGGTCTACCTGGGTTATTACGCGCCATCTAGTGGTCTACCTGGGTTATTACCCGCCATCTAGTGGTCTACCCGGGCTATTACGCGCCATCTAGTGGTCTACCCGGGCTATTACGCGCCATCTAGTGGTCTACCCGGGCTATTACGCGCCATCTAGTGGTCTACCTGGGCTATTACCCACCATCTAGTGGTCTACCTGGGTTATTACGCGCCATCTAGTGGTCTACCCGGGCTATTACGCGCCATCTAGTGGTCTACCTGGGTCATTACGCGCCATCTAGTGGTCTACCTGGGTTATTACGCGCCATCTAGTGGTCTACCTGGGTTATTACCCACCATCTAGTGGTCTACCTGGGTTATTACACGCCATCTAGTGGTCTACCTGGGCTATTACCCACCATCTAGTGGTCTACCCGGGTTATTACGCGCCATCTAGTGGTCTACCTGGGCTATTACCCACCATCTAGTGGTCTACCCGGGTCATTACGCGCCATCTAGTGGTCTACCCGGGTCATTACGCGCCATCTAGTGGTCTACCTGGGCTATTACCCACCATCTAGTGGTCTACCTGGGTCATTACGCGCCATCTAGTGGTCTACCTGGGCTATTACCCACCATCTAGTGGTCTACCTGGGTCATTACGCGCCATCTAGTGGTCTACCTGGGCTATTACCCGCCATCTAGTGGTCTACCTGGGTTATTACGCGCCATCTAGTGGTCTACCCGGGTTATTACGCGCCATCTAGTGGTCTACCCGGGTTATTACGCGCCATCTAGTGGTCTACCTGGGTTATTACCCGCCATCTAGTGGTCTACCCGGGTTATTACGCGCCATCTAGTGGTCTACCTGGGCTATTACCCGCCATCTAGTGGTCTACCTGGGTTATTACGCGCCATCTAGTGGTCTACCCGGGTTATTACGCGCCATCTAGTGGTCTACCCGGGTTATTACGCGCCATCTAGTGGTCTACCTGGGTCATTACGCGCCATCTAGTGGTCTACCTGGGTTATTACCCGCCATCTAGTGGTCTACCTGGGTTATTACGCGCCATCTAGTGGTCTACCTGGGTTATTACCCGCCATCTAGTGGTCTACCCGGGCTATTACGCGCCATCTAGTGGTCTACCCGGGCTATTACGCGCCATCTAGTGGTCTACCTGGGCTATTACCCACCATCTAGTGGTCTACCTGGGTTATTACGCGCCATCTAGTGGTCTACCCGGGCTATTACGCGCCATCTAGTGGTCTACCCGGGCTATTACGCGCCATCTAGTGGTCTACCTGGGCTATTACCCACCATCTAGTGGTCTACCTGGGTTATTACGCGCCATCTAGTGGTCTACCCGGGCTATTACGCGCCATCTAGTGGTCTACCCGGGCTATTACGCGCCATCTAGTGGTCTACCCGGGCTATTACGCGCCATCTAGTGGTCTACCCGGGTTATTACGCGCCATCTAGTGGTCTACCTGGGTTATTACCCGCCATCTAGTGGTCTACCTGGGTTATTACCCGCCATCTAGTGGTCTACCTGGGTTATTACCCGCCATCTAGTGGTCTACCTGGGTTATTACCCGCCATCTAGTGGTCTACCCGGGCTATTACCCGCCATCTAGTGGTCTACCTGGGTCATTACGCGCCATCTAGTGGTCTACCTGGGTTATTACGCGCCATCTAGTGGTCTACCTGGGTTATTACGCGCCATCTAGTGGTCTACCTGGGTTATTACGCGCCATCTAGTGGTCTACCCGGGTTATTACGCGCCATCTAGTGGTCTACCCAGGCTATTACGCGCCATCTAGTGGTCTACCCGGGCTATTACGCGCCATCTAGTGGTCTACCTGGGCTATTACCCACCATCTAGTGGTCTACCTGGGTTATTACCCACCATCTAGTGGTCTACCTGGGTTATTACGCGCCATCTAGTGGTCTACCCGGGTTATTACGCGCCATCTAGTGGTCTACCTGGGTCATTACGCCCCATCTAGTGGTCTACCCGGGTTATTACCCGCCATCTAGTGGTCTACCTGGGCTATTACGCGCCATCTAGTGGTCTACCTGGGCTATTACGTGCCATCTAGTGGTCTACCTGGGTTATTACGCGCCATCTAGTGGTCTACCCGGGTTATTACGCGCCATCTAGTGGTCTACCTGGGTCATTACGCCCCATCTAGTGGTCTACCCGGGTTATTACGCGCCATCTAGTGGTCTACCTGGGCTATTACGCGCCATCTAGTGGTCTACCCGGGTTATTACGCGCCATCTAGTGGTCTACCTGGGTTATTACGCGCCATCTAGTGGTCTACCTGGGTTATTACGCGCCATCTAGTGGTCTACCTGGGCTATTACGCGCCATCTAGTGGTCTACCTGGGTTATTACGCGCCATCTAGTGGTCTACCTGGGCTATTACGCGCCATCTAGTGGTCTACCTGGGTTATTACACGCCATCTAGTGGTCTACCCGGGTTATTACCCGCCATCTAGTGGTCTCCCTGGGCTATTACACGCCAAATGTGTTGACATTCATTATTCAGAACTGAAACCACTGAATAAACAGTATTGTGGTTCTCACCTCTCTTTAGGAAAGTCATGTAGATGCTGCTCCACTCGTTTAAACAGGGGGTTTAACCCCTCAATGTCTAAACTATCCAGCATCTGAGTCCCCAGGATTTTGTCCAGGACACAATCTTTGGGTAGGCAGTGGTTAGCTGAAGGAAAAAAATTAAGAATTTACATTTTATATATTTGTAAGGTTTGTTGGTTTGTTGGTTTTAGTTATGAAAGCATCAAACTACACTGAACAAAAAATATAAAATGTAACATGTAGAGTGTTGGTCCCATGAAATGAAATAAAAATATCCCAGAAATGTTCCATTCGAACAAAAAGCTTCTTTCTCTCAAATTAGTTTACATCCCTGTTAATGAGCAGTTCTCATTTACCAAGATAATCCATCTACCTGACAGGTGTGACATATAAAGAAGCTAATTAAACAGCATGATCATTACACAGGTGCACCTTGTGCTGGGGGGACAATAAAAGGCCACTCTGTAAAATGTGCAGTTTTGTCACACAACACAATGCCACAGATGTCTCAAGATTAGAGGGAGCAGTGCAATTGGCATGCTGACTACAGGAATGTCCAACAGAGCTGTTGCCAGAGATTTGAATGTTAATTTCTCTATAATAATTCTCCTCCAACGTGGTTTTAGAGAATTTGGCAGTACGTCCAGCCGGCCTCACAACCACAGACCGCGTGTATGGCGTCGTGTGGGCGAGAGGTTTGCTGATGTCAACATCGTAAACAGAGTTCCCCATGGTGGCGGTCTGGTTTATGGTACAGGCAGACATAAAGCTACAGGCAGACATAAAGCTACGGGCAGACATAAAGCTACGGGCAGACATAAAGCTACGGGCAGACATAAAGCTACGGGCAGACATAAAGCTACGGGCAGACATAAAGCTACGGGCAGACATAAAGCTACGGGCAGACATAAAGCTACGGGCAGACATAAAGCTACGGGCAGACATAAAGCTACGGGCAGAGATAAAGCTACGGGCAGAGATAAAGCTACGGGCAGAGATAAAGCTACGGGCAGAGATAAAGCTACGGGCAGAGATAAAGCTACGGGCAGAGATAAAGCTACGGGCAGAGATAAAGCTACAGGCAGAGATAAAGCTACAGGCAGAGATAAAGCTACAGGCAAAGATAAAGCTACAGGCAAAGATAAAGCTACAGGCAAAGATAAAGCTACAGGCAAAGATAAAGCTACAGGCAAAGATAAAGCTACGGGCAGACATAAAGCTACGGGCAGACATAAAGCTACGGGCAGACATAAAGCTACGGGCAGACATAAAGCTACGGGCAGAGATAAAGCTACGGGCAGAGATAAAGCTACGGGCAGAGATAAAGCTACGGGCAGAGATAAAGCTACAGGCAGAGATAAAGCTACAGGCAGAGATAAAGCTACAGGCAGAGATAAAGCTACAGGCAGAGATAAAGCTACAGGCAGAGATAAAGCTACAGGCAGAGATAAAGCTACAGGCAGAGATAAAGCTACAGGCAGAGATAAAGCTACAGGCAGAGATAAAGCTACAGGCAGAGATAAAGCTACAGGCAGAGATAAAGCTACAGGCAGAGATAAAGCTACAGGCAGAGATAAAGCTACGGACACTTAAGGTATCTATGACCAACAGATGCATATCTGTATTCCCAGTCATGTTAAAATCCATAGATTAGGGTCTAATTTAATTATTTAAATTGAATTTTCCTCATATGAACTGTAACTCAGTAAAATCTTGGAAGTTGTTGCATATTGCGTTTATATTTCGGTTCAGTATATTTTGGTAAACACATTCAGTATAATTAAGCAATAAGGCACGAAGGGGTGTGGTATATGGCCAATATACCACGGCTAAGGGCTGTTCTTAGGCACGACGCATCGTGCCTTATTGCTATTATAAACTGGTTACCAGCGTAATTAGAGCAATCAAAATAAATGTTTTGTCATACCCGTAGTACACGGTCTGATATACCACGGCTGTCAGCCAATCAGCATTCAGGGCTCGAACCACCCTTGTTTATAATGCTTTATAACTTGTTATAAGCATGCATGAGCCTTTTTAAAATTCTCCCTGTCTCTCACTGTTGCGTAGCAGGTCCCGGTGCGGGAGGCTGGCCTCACACCTCACTCTGCCCTCAGACAGGCGAGTCTTCCTGGGGTCCCAGGAGCTCAACAGGGCGCTCACGATCACCTGGATCAACTCATTCAGAACCACCTGGGGGTTTAAAAACAGAGTTACAGAACATTAAGACTGTCACAAATGGCATGTTATTCTCTATGTAGTGCACTACTTTTGTCCAGGGCCCATAGGGAATAGGGTACCATTTGACCAGGGCCCATAGGGAATAGGGTACCATTTGACCAGGGCCCATAGGGAATAGGGTACCATTTGACCAGGGCCCATAGGGAATAGGGTACCATTTGACCAGGGCCCATAGGGAATAGGGGACCATTTGACCAGGGCCCATAGGGAATAGGGTACCATTTGACCAGAGCCCATAGGGAATAGGGTACCATTTGACCAGGGCCCATAGGGAATAGGGTACCATTTGACCAGGGTCCATAGGGAATAGGGTACCATTTGACCAGGGTCCATAGGGAATAGGGGACCATTTGACCAGGGTCACATAGGGAATAGGGGACCATTTGACCAGGGCCCATAGGGAATAGGGGACCATTTGACCAGGGCTCATAGGGAATAGGGTGCCATTTGACCAGGGCTCATAGGGTTGAGAAGTCAGAATCCTCACCAATCAATTAAAATGTATTTATAAACACCTTTTTATATCAGCAGTTGTCATTGTGTTACAGTAACCCGGCCCCAACCAGAGAGCTTTACAGTAACCCGGCCAGAGAGCTTTACAGTAACCCGGCCAGAGAGCTTTACAGTAACCCGGCCAGAGAGCTTTACAGTAACCCGGCCAGAGAGCTTTACAGTAACCCGACCAGAGAGCTTTACAGTAACCCGGCCCCGACCAGAGAGCTTTACAGTAACCCGGCCCGACCAGAGAGCTTTACAGTAACCCGGCCCCGACCAGAGAGCTTTACAGTAACCCGGCCCCGACCAGAGAGCTTTACAGTAACCCGGCCCCGACCAGAGAGCTTTACAGTAACCCGGCCCCGACCAGAGAGCTTTACAGTAACCCGGCCCCGACCAGAGAGCTTTACAGTAACCCGGCCCCGACCAGAGAGCTTTACAGTAACCCGGCCCCGACCAGAGAGCTTTACAGTAACCCGGCCCCGACCAGAGAGCTTTACAGTAACCCGGCCCCAGAGAGCTTTACAGTAACCCGGCCTCGGCCCAGAGAGCTTTACAGTAACCCGGCCTCGGCCCCAGAGAGCTTTACTGTAACCCGGCCTCGGCCCCAGAGAGCTTTACTGTAACCCGGCCTCGGGCCCCAGAGAGCTTTACAGTAACCCGGCCTCGGCCCCAGAGACCAAGCAGAAGCACAGTGACCAGTAAAAACTCCCCTATAAGGAAGCAGGCAATGAGGAGAGGCTCGTCCCCCTTGGCTGTACTGGGCCATTAAAACAGAAGGAGAAACTGGATGAGTTACAAAATGTAGAGCTGAATGACCCCATTTTAATTGTTTGGTTGATAGGCAGTTGGTTGACCAAGATTCTGTAGTGGAGCAGTCACAAATAAGTTGATTTATTTTTTATTTTTTTCATGGCACACAAGGATTCAACGTCCCATTGAATGGAGCTGCAGGGATGCCCTGGTCGCAGTGGACTACTCCATTGAATGGAGCTGCAGGGATGCCCTGGTCGCAGTGGACTACTCCATTGAATGGAGCTGCAGGGATGCCCTGGTCGCAGTGGACTACTCCATTGAATGGAGCTGCAGGGATGCCCTGGTCGCAGTGGACTACTCCATTGAATGGAGCTGCAGGGATGCCCTGGTCGCAGTGGACTACTCCATTGAATGGAGCTGCAGGGATGCCCTGGTCGCAGTGGACTACTCCATTGAATGGAGCTGCAGGGATGCCCTGGTCGCAGTGGACTACTCCATTGAATGGAGCTGCAGGGATGCCCTGGTCGCAGTGGACTACTCCATTGAATAGGGCTGCAGGGATGCCCTGGTCGCAGTGGACTACTCCATTGAATAGGGCTGCAGGGATGCCCTGGTCGCAGTGGACTACTCCATTGAATAGGGCTGCAGGGATGCCCTGGTCGCAGTGGACTACTCCATTGAATAGGGCTGCAGGGATGCCCTGGTCACAGTGGACTACTCCATTGAATAGGCCTGCAGGGATGCCCTGGTCGCAGTGGACTACTCCATTAAATGGGCCTGCAGGGATGCCCCGGTCCAACAATGGGAGTGAGCTAAAAATGCACTTCCTCTGTCTCGCAATTTTGTGCGCAGTCATTGTTCCATTCTGTGAAGTGTCTACCAATTCCCCATTACATCACCAGTAGTAACCTTACATTTACAGCTAATTCCCATCATTTATCATCTACAACGTTTGGTTACGGTCATTTCTGTTAATGCATTCAATATTATTAGTCGTTTACCGTTGTCCTTGTCGGAGTGGACGCGTTGTTTGCAGAGCTCACAACCTAGGCTAGTTCTGGTTTATTCCATCTACTAGTTGTCAATTTATTAAAATTGTCAATGTTGAGTAAAGACACATCTAGAAGTCTATAGGCTACCTGGCCTGCGATGCAAATGTAGTCATTTCTGATTGGCTTAATTCACCACCACTAATGAGCTGTGGAGCTTCTCAAAAAGTAACATTTTCTTCACCTCAAAACAGCAAGTAAACAAAGTGTCTTTATAAGTCCATTGAGAATGACAGTTCCTCAAATGTATTATTTTATACAATGTTGCAAAAGTTTGCCATCACAGGTTTTGGGCTGGATGGACACAGTTGATACAATGTTTCCTAGTTTGTTGCAAACAGGCCATGTGTAGCCAATGTGATTTATAGGATATTCATTTTGAAAACGTCAAGATATTTTCTACCTGCAGGCTGCAATTTTTGTATTTGTTGGCTTTATGTAGGCTATTTTTACATATACTGAACAACAATATAAAAGCAGTATGTTAAAGAGTTGGTCCCATGTTTCATGAGCTGAAATAAAAATAAAAATATAAAAAAAATAAATAAAAAAAAATCGCAGAAATGTTCGACGCACAAAAAGCTTATTTCTCCGTCATTTTAGAGAATTTATGATATGGGAAGGCATAATCTACGGACAACAAATTTGCATTTTATCGATGGAAATTTGAATGCACAGAGATACCGTGACGAGATCCTGAGGCCCATTGTCGTGCCATTCATCCACCACCATCACCTCATGTTTCAGCATGATAATACACGGCCCCATGTCGCAAGGATCTGCACACAATTCCTGGAAGCTGAAAATGTCCCAGTTCTTCCATGGCCTGCATACTCACCAGACACGTCACCTATTGAGCATGTTTGGGATGCTCTGGATCGACATGAACGACAGCGTGTTCCAGTTCCCGCCAATATCCAGCAACTTCGCACAGCCATTTATAGAGGAGTGGGACAACATTCCACAGGCCACAATCAACAGCCTGATCAACTCTATGTGAAGGAGATGTGTCGCGCTGCATGAGGCTAAATGGTGGTCACACCAGATACTGACTGGTTTTCTGATCCACGCCCCTACCTTTTTCCTTTTGAGGTATCTGTGACCAACAGACACATATCTGTATTCCCAGTCATGTGAAATCCATACATTAGGACCTAATGAATTTATTTCAATTGACTGATTTCTTTATATGAACTGTAACTCAGTCAAATTGTTAAGTTTCTATTTTTTTGTCCGGTATAGAATTTACTTATAGATTTATATATCATTTAGATGTAGATTGAATTTAGGATAAAAACATGACAATGACTGAGATAAACTATTATAAAATTAAACTGTTCCACCAAAATGTGCAAAATGAAGATCAGAACTGTCACGCAGGTCAGTAGGAACAGTAAGATAAATTGGCACTCCAACTGGAAAAGGTTGTCGACCCCTTGGTGTAGCCTGTTGTCTGCAACTTTGAGAGCGTAACGGCAGAATCTGGGAAGGCCAGCAGCGAGAGAGAAGGGGTCGGAAACAGGTCTATTTATTTTGGTACGGCTATCTTGATCTCGGGCTCCCTCGAGTCTCGTGTGTCTTAATTACTTAACCAAACAACGTGCTTAAAGCATCAGACAAGCTCGTTACAGAAGGTTGATTTTATTAAAAAACACACAGGGTGTATTCATATATGAAAAAAAACACACGTTTAAAAAACATTTCGACCAACGAAGAAAAGACTACTCTCGGTCGACCAAGAATATTTTTTTGTTGGGGACAGGCCCTACCCAAATCGCACCCTATTCCCCATGTCAGGGGCATTCAACTCTGACCCTACGAGGGACGGAGCCTGCTGGTTTTCTGTTCTTACCTGATCATTAAATAGGACCCACCTGCTGTCCCCAGGTCTAAATCAGGCCCTGATTAGAGAGGGGAATCACCCACCTGGTGTCCCCAGGTCTAAATCAGTCCCTGATTAGAGGGGAATCACCCACCTGGTGTCCCAGGTCTAAATCAGTCCCTGATTAGAGGGGGAATCACCCACCTGGTGTCCCCAGGTCTAAATCAGTCCCTGATTAGAGGGGGAATCACCCACCTGGTGTCCCCAGGTCTAAATCAGTCCCTGATTAGAGGGGGAATCACCCACCTGGTGTCCCAGGTCTAAATCAGTCCCTGATTAGAGGGGAATCACCCACCTGGTGTCCCAGGTCTAAATCAGTCCCTGATTAGAGGGGAATCACCCACCTGGTGTCCCCAGGTCTAAATCAGTCCCTGATTAGAGGGGGAATCACCCACCTGGTGTCCCCAGGTCTAAATCAGTCCCTGATTAGAGGGGAATCCCCCACCTGGTGTCCCAGGTCTAAATCAGTCCCTGATTAGAGGGGAATCACCCACCTGGTGTCCCCAGGTCTAAATCAGTCCCTGATTAGAGGGGAATCACCCACCTGGTGTCCCCAGGTCTAAATCAGTCCCTGATTAGAGGGGAATCCCCCACCTGGTGTCCCCAGGTCTAAATCGGTCCCTGATTAGAGGGGAATCACCCACCTGCTGTCCCCAGGTCTAAATCAGTCCCTGATTAGAGGGGAATCACCCACCTGGTGTCCCCAGGTCTAAATCGGTCCCTGATTAGAGGGGAATCACCCACCTGGTGTCCCAGGTCTAAATCAGTCCCTGATTAGAGGGGAATCCCCCACCTGGTGTCCCCAGGTCTAAATCAGTCCCTGATTAGAGGGGAATCCCCCACCTGGTGTCCCCAGGTCTAAATCAGTCCCTGATTAGAGGGGAATCACCCACCTGGTGTCCCCAGGTCTAAATCAGTCCCTGATTAGAGGGGGAATCTCCCACCTGGTGTCCCCAGGTCTAAATCAGTCCCTGATTAGAGGGGAATCCCCCACCTGGTGTCCCCAGGTCTAAATCGGTCCCTGATTAGAGGGGAATCTCCCACCTGGTGTCCCCAGGTCTAAATCAGTCCCTGATTAGAGAGGGGAATCACCCACCTGGTGTCCCCAGGTCTAAATCAGTCCCTAATTAGAGGGGAACAATGAAAACGCAGTGGAACTGGCTGAGGTCCAGAGTTGAGTTTGAGAACCCTCAGGGCTTTGGTCAATAGTAGTACACTACACAGGGTATAATTTAGGACGCAGGATATAACGTAGATACCAACCTTACTGGACTGGTGTCCGTTCATAAGGCTGCCACTAGGGAGGAAGTATGGCCGTAGATGCTGAGCCAATTCATCTACGTCCTGTAACACGTCTGCATCATCCTTACAGCTGTAGATACACTCTCCACCCTGGATAGAGACAGACAGGTTTAATAACCCTGACAGCTATAGATCCAGTCTGGATAGAGACAGACAGGATCATTAACCCTGACAGCTAGAGATCCAGTCTGGATAGAGACAGACAGGTTTAATAACCCTGTCAGCTAGAGATCCAGTCTGGATAGAGACAGACAGGTTTAATAACCCTGACAGCTATAGATCCAGTCTGGATAGAGACAGACAGGTTTAATAACCCTGACAGCTAGAGATCCAGTCTGAATAGAGAACAGACAGGTTTAATAATCCTGTCAGCTAGAGATCCAGTCTGGATAGAGAACAGACAGGTTTAATAATCCTGTCAGCTAGAGATCCAGTCTGGATAGAGACAGACAGGTTTAATAACCCTGACAGCTAGAGATCCAGTCTGGATAGAGAACAGACAGGTTTAATAACCCTGACAGCTAGAGATCCAGTCTGGATAGAGAACAGACAGGTTTAATAACCCTGACAATAGATCCAGTCTAAATAGAGACAGACAGGTTTAATGATCCAGTCTGAATAGAGACAGACAGGGTTAATAATCCTGTCTATAGACCCAGTCTGAAGAGACAGACAGGTGAGAGTGAAATAAGACATTGTGTAATACAGCGAGAGGACTTCTGTTGCAGTGTGGGGTTGTACCGCAGAAGATACATACCTTGAAGATTTTAAAGTTGTTTTGAGGTTCCTCTATCAAGTGCTTGATGGCTAGAGACATTCTCTGTTTGTTCCTAAGCAGAGAGAGAGAGAGAGAGAGAAAGATTCAGGCTGAGTATACATGGCTCTTTATTCACACACGCTGTGGAATCGCATATAAAAACCAGAGCACCAGGTTCTGAACATGGTCAGATCAACGTTTGGAGATATACCGTGTTTGCCACAAGACATGGACAATCACAGGAGCGAGATGTGTGACCTGTTGCCACAAGAAAAGGTTAACCAGTGAAGAACAAACACATTTTTACATTTTAGTCATTTTAGCAGACGTTCTTATCCAGAGCGACTTACAGTAGTGAATGCAGACATTTCATACATTTTTTATTTTTTTTTCCTCTCCGTACTGGTCCCCCGTGGGAATCGAACCCACAACCCTGGCGTTGCAAACACCATGCTCTACCAACTGAGCCACACGGGACACCATTGTAAATACAACCCATATTTATTTATTTACCCTTTTGTACGTTTAACTATTTGCACATTATTACAACACTGTATATAGACATATGATGTGAAAGGTCTTTATTATTTTTAAAACTTTTGTGAGTGTAATGTTTACTGTTCATTTTTTATTTATTTATTGTTTTTCTATTTCACTTGCTTTGGAAATGTAAACATATATGTTTCCCATGTCAATAAAGCCCTTTAAATGGATAACTGGGCAGGTGACATGTACTGTTACTTACCCTGAGAACAGGTCCAAAGGACAGTAGCGGCTCAGCCGTTTCCACTTTCCGTGGGCCAACTATTGAGTTAGAGAGAAGAGCACCAAAATCAGTCAGTCTGTCTCCACCACGTGCAGTTATCCAGTCTCACCACCAGGGGGCAGATAGTGATCATAAACACTCAACTTTCACAAGAACAAATGCCTGGCTCCTAGTAAAATGTCCTAAACCCCTGTCTATTCTCTGGTGCCTGGATCCTAGTAAAATGTCCTAAACCCCTGTCTATTCTCTGGTGCCTGGCTCCTAGTAAAATGTCCTAAACCCCTGTCTATTCTCTGGTGCCTGGATCCTAGTAAAATGTCCTAAACCCCTGTCTATTCTCTGGTGCCTGGCTCCTAGTAAAATGTCCTAAACCCCTGTCTATTCTCTGGTGCCTGGATCCTAGTAAAATGTCCTAAACCCCTGTCTATTCTCTGGTGCCTGGATCCTAGTAAAATGTCCTAAACCCCTGTCTATTCTCTGGTGCCTGGATCCTAGTAAATGTCCTAAACCCCTGTCTATTCTCTGGTGCCTGGCTCCTAGTAAATGTCCTAAACCCCTGTCTATTCTCTGGTGCCTGGCTCCTAGTAAATGTCCTAAACCCCTGTCTATTCTCTGGTGCCTGGCTCCTAGTAAAATGTCCTAAACCCCTGTCTATTCTCTGGTGCCTGGCTCCTAGTAAATGTCCTAAACCCCTGTCTATTCTCTGGTGCCTGGCTCCTAGTAAATGTCCTAAACCCCTGTCTATTCTCTGGTGCCTGGCTCCTAGCTGTCTATTCTCTGGTGCCTGGCTCCTAGTAAATGTCCTAAACCCCTGTCTATTCTCTGGTGCCTGGCTCCTAGTAAAATGTCCTAAACCCCTGTCTATTCTCTGGTGCCTGGCTCCTAGTAAATGTCCTAAACCCCTGTCTATTCTCTGGTGCCTGGCTCCTAGTAAATGTCCTAAACCCCTGTCTATTCTCTGGTATAGTCAAAGGGACCAGTCAAATGAAGCGGATGTGTGCTCTTGTTCTATTTGTTTAGGTAACGGTACGCGTCATTTCTCATTGAAGTTCCATGAAGGTCATTAAACTAAATGCAGTACAACAGGTTATTCCAGTGTCCATTCCCGAAACAATAGGAACTCACCTTAAAATGTTGATGCATACAGAAGCGGCACACCTTGTGTTTAATTTCCTTCGTAACGTGTCTAGAGGACGGCAGAAATCCACATTTGGGCTGTAAAACACAAGACCAGAAGTGAGTCACTGTGGCTGAGTTGATTAACTGATTTCAACAAAACGGCATTTTTTTTATTTTTTTTTTATATAGCTAAAACACACATCCTTTCATCCCATGACTTCTGACTCATCTTTCCATTAATCCTGTATTCAGTAACCCAGGTCTTAACCTTTTCCTTACAATAGGAGTATCATCACATTTGTCTTTTCACTGTCTGTGTGTATTTAAATACTCTGTCAAGTTTATATAATCTGTTTATTTAATCATTGTTTAACCAGGAATGTAAGTTGGTTTTGAAAACCAGCTCTACTGTGTTTCTCACTGAGCAGTAACGTCCTACTCTTCTACGACTGTAGCTCCATCCTAAAATTTATTTTTAAAAAAAGGGCAGATGACTGAGGCTGTCCCAAATGGTCGGTCTCTCTCCCTCTCAAAAGTTTGGGGGGGGTCACTTAGAAATGTCCTTGTGTTTGAAAAAAAAGCCCCTTTTTATTGTCCATTAAAATAACATCAAATTGATCAGAAATACAGTGTAGACATTGTTAATGTTGTAAATGACTATTGTAGCTGGAAACGGCTGATTTTTAATGGAATATCTACATAGACTTACAGAGGCCCATTATCAGCAACCATCACTCCTGTGTTCCAATGGCACGTTGTGTTAGCTAATCCAAGTTTATCATTTTAAAAGGCTAATTGATCATTAGAAAACCCTTTTGCAATTATGTTAGCACAGCTGAAAACTGTTGTTCTGATTAAAGAAGCAATAAAACTGCCCTTCTTTAGACTAGTTGAGTATCTGAAGCATCAGCATTTGTGGGTTCGATTACAGGCTCAAAATTGCCAGAAACAAAGACCTTTATTCTGAAACTTGTTCTGAGAAATGAAGGCGAGAAAATGCCAAGAAACTGAAGATCTCGTACAACGCTGTGTAACTGGCTCTAAGCAGAATAGAAAGAGGCAGCTTCAGTAAATAGTACCCATAGTACCCATAAAACAAACATAAAACACCAGTCTCAATGTCAACAGTGAAGAGGCGACTCCGGGATGCTGGCCTTCTAGGCAGAGTTCCTCTGTCCAGTGTCTGTGTTCTTTTGCCCATCTTAATCTTTTATTTTTATTGGCCAGTCTGAGATATGGCTTCTTCTTTGCCACTCTGCCTAGAAGGCCAGCATCCCGGAGTCGCCTCTTCACTGTTGACGTTGAGACTGGTGTTTTGTGGGTACTATTTAATGAAGCTGCCAGTTGAGGACTTGTGAGGCGTCTGTTTCTCAAACTAGACACTCTAATGTACTTGTCCTCTTGCTCAGTTGTGCACCGGGGCCTCCCACTCCTCTTTCTATTCTGGTTAGAGCCAGTTTGTGCTGTTCTGTGAAGGGAGTAGTACACAGCGTTGTACGAGATCTTCAGTTTCTTGGCAATTTCTTGCATGGAATAGCCTTCATTTCTCAGAACGAATAGACTGATGAGTTTCAGAAGAAAGGTCTTTGTTTCTGGCCATTTTCAGCCTGTAATCGAACCCACAAATGCTGATGCTCCAGATACTCAACTAGTCTAAAGAAGGCCAGTTTTATTGCTTCCTTAATCAGAACAACAGTTATCAGCTGTGCTAACATAATTGCGAAAGGGTTTCTAATGATCAATTAGCCTTTTAATTAGCCTTTTTAATGATAAACTTGGATTAGCTAACACAACGTGCCATTGGAACACAGGAGTGATGGTTGCTGATAATGGGCTTCTGTACGCCTATGTAGATATTCCATATTAAAAAAAAAATAATAATAATCAGCCGTTTCCAGCTACAATAGTCATTTACAACATTAACAATGGCTACACTGTATTTATGATCAATTTGTTGTTATTTTAATGGACAAAAAAACGAGGACATTTCTAAGTGACCCAAACTTTTGAACGGTAGTGTGTGTGCTACTTTTTACCAGGGCCCATAGACTGTACCTTTATAGAGAGGACTGAGACTGTACCTTTATAGAGAGAGGTCTGAGACTGTACCTTAATCTCTATAGAGAGAGGACTGAGACTGTACCTTAATCTCTATAGAGAGATGACTGAGACTGTACCTTTATAGAGAGAGGACTGAGACTGTACCTTTATAGAGAGAGGACTGAGACTGTACCTTTATAGAGAGGACTGAGACTGTACCTTTATAGAGAGAGGTCTGAGACTGTACCTTAATCTCTATAGAGAGATGACTGAGACTGTACCTTTATAGAGAGAGGACTGAGACTGTACCTTTATAGAGAGAGGACTGAGACTGTACCTTTATAGAGAGGACTGAGACTGTACCTTTATAGAGAGAGGACTGAGACTGTACCTTTATAGAGAGAGGACTGAGACTGTACCTTTATAGAGAGAGGACTGAGACTGTACCTTTATCTCTATAGAGAGAGGACTGAGACTGTACCTTTATAGAGAGAGGACTGAGACTGTACCTTTATCTCTATACAGAGAGGAGGTCTGAGACTGTACCTTTATAGAGAGAGGACTGAGACTGTACCTTTATAGAGAGGAGGACTGAGACTGTACCTTAATCTCTATAGAGAGAGGAGGTCTGAGACTGTACCTTTATCTCTATAGAGAGAGGAGGTCTGAGACTGTACCTTTATAGAGAGGAGGTCTGAGACTGTACCTTTATAGAGAGGAGGTCTGAGACTGTACCTTTATCTCTATAGAGAGAGGAGGTCTGAGACTGTACCTTTATAGAGAGGAGGTCTGAGACTGTACCTTTATCTCTATAGAGAGAGGAGGTCTGAGACTGTACCTTTATAGAGAGGAGGACTGAGACTACCTTTATCTCTATACAGAGAGGAGGTCTGAGACTGTACCTTTATAGAGAGGAGGTCTGAGACTGTACCTTTATAGAGAGGAGGTCTGAGACTGTACCTTTATAGAGAGGAGGTCTGAGACTGTACCTTTATAGAGAGGAGGTCTGAGACTGTACCTTTATCTCTATACAGAGAGGAGGTCTGTGTTCTCTGCTGCAGCAGCAGGAGAGCTGGGTGAGGTTAGGCAGACACAAGGCACATCCACTAAACGTATCCATCACTTTATCACAGCGAGACTCTGCCATGACATGGAATACACAGACAGATGGGTTGTTATAGCACATTCACGACAACTTAAAGTCAGACATTTTGGGGTAGTTTTCCCCAGACACATTAAGCCTAGTTCTGAACTAAACAGAGAATCTCCTTTGAGCCTGATTTTTAATCCCTGACTAGGACCACCTGTGTCTGGGAACTGGTCCTTGATGCGTAGGTTTTTAACTATAGTCATAAAGAAGGCAGTCCTTTCCTCATAATGATTAAATAAATCCAAAGCACTTAAGGAGTTCCATTTAGGTTCTCACCAGACACGTCGACTGTAGATTCCATTACCTGTAGATAGCATTCTGTCACCACTAACTTCACACACACGACAAGTCCCCCTCCCCCAACGAAAAGTCCACACACACGTCCACACACGCACGTCCACGCACGCACGTCCACGCACGCACGTCCACGCACGCACGTCCACGCACGCAAGTCCACACACGCAAGTCCACACACACACACAAGTCCACACGGACACACACACAGACACGTCCCACAGCTTAGTCTGCTGATATATTCCACAACAACACAAGGAAATGTGACGTGTCATATTTCATGACAACCTGAAGATGCCAAACCCTGACAACTAAAAAAACAAAAAAAAAACAAGTACCTGGCCTTTCTTGCTGAACCTTCAATGACAGCTGTCGGACAAAGTCCAGCGGGAGCTTCACAGCCTCCTACACAAACAACAATGTATTGATTGAAATGTATCTATAGCATATACTATTATACAAATCTCTATCAGGGAACAGAACTGACCATAAGTTTATTAGTAACATGTGGCAAAGAACTGCCTTTTAACCAAACAGTTAAATCTCATAACTACATAACATATTGGAGGAAAGGCAACATCCTATCTACAACAATATGGTTAGCACAGATATATATATATATCTTACTCCGTTGTGGACGAATTTCTCCCCCAGCAGTGGCTTCATGACATTTTGACTATAGTCAACAATGTTCTGTATGTGGCGGAAAGCTTGTTCTGTTGTCTGGAAGAGAAGAAACAGATCGTCAAGAGAAATTAGATCCCTGTGACAATCCTGGAGTGTTCATTTTTCAGAGCGCTATGTAAAATGCAATGACGGATACTTGTGTTTGTGACTTCACTTGCTTGGTTTGATACAAGCGGTCAATGAAAGCCATTAACCCTAAACTGGGACCTTTGATGGCCTTACACAAGTAATGTACAGATCTGGGGTCAGATAACCCCTCTATCAAACCTAACCTTTAGTGGGGGGAAAAAGATACAAAACTGACCAAAGATCAGAATATGGTGGCAACGTCGCCTGGCTCCCACAAATATTGATTTCCAAAAACTAAATTCCTTTTAAATTATCACATGAAACCCAACCAATACAGGGAGTTGGATTTGAGTTGTTGATTAACCACAATAAAAGACACTAAACGGTTCACAGAATAAACCAAAATCTGACAGGTTATGGTTGTAAATTGTTATGAAAAGAGAAATCAACTGATAGGACAAAGGAAAAGATTTTCTAACCTTATGTGAGTTTTCGGCATCTTCTGTAGAATATTTCAGGAGACGAAGGACTCTGGCGTGCTGGATAGGAACAGTGTTGAAAAAATATCAGCATGGGAAATCATTTTAAAACAAGGTACCTAAATATAAAATAAGGTGAAGTGAGAGTCATTTGCTTTTAACCCATGTGATAACTCAGCAAGGTTAAAGTTAGCTAGCTAGCTAGCTAGCTTGCTTACTACCGTAAATACATTGCTAGTTTGATTTCCAAGGCACTAAATGTGGCTAACGTTAGCTACGACGCTAGCATGATGTTTTGTAGCTAGCAGCTGGTGTGGAGAAGAAGAAGAAAGATTCCACGATAATCAGATGACTCCTTTTCAAACAATCTAACGACAAGTGAAATAAACAATATTTTACTTTCCACTGTTCCGCTTTTACAGACCTTGGACGGCGCCAGATAACCTGACCAGTTAGCTAACATATTAGCTACCTAGCTTAGTTAGTAGCATATGCTAGCTACCAAGATTTTAAACTACTGACCTAACATTAGCTAGCTTTACCTGGACATTAGAAACCACTAGGCTTTTGTTGCCCTCTCCGTGATATTTCCAGTCGTTCTCGTCCATTTTGTCCAGTTCCATAACAGAACTGTACGTTGTAGGCAATTTAATCTCTATAGCTATTATTAAACTCCAGCAACTTTGTCAGGACAACACACAAATTCTGAAGCTTAAAACAATTTCCCCCCCCCAAAAAAAATTATGAAGCTACTGACACCAAAGAAGTATTGCATTTCTGAAGGATGTCCCGCCCACTCTTATCATATTGGCCAGATGTTTTTTAGATGTCATTTTGATTGGATACTTCAGCCAGACGTAACGGAAGGATATTTTCGGTCAGCCAATCCAAAGAGGATGGAAAACTGTTGGCCAGTCGCACGTGTTATTATAATGACAGTGTCCCCCAAGAGAATTGTGTCTGCGATCTAAGATATTTCTACATGACTAAAAATATGTGGACAACTGCTATAAGTCGAACATCTCGGTCCAAAAATCATGGGCGTTCATATGGAGTTGCCCCCCCCTTTTGCTGCTATAACAGCCCTCCACTCTAATGTGAAGGCTTTCCACTAGATGTTGGAACATTGCTGCTATAACAGCCTCCACTCTTCTGGGAAGGCTTTCCACTAGATGTTGGAACATTGCTGTTATAACAGCCTCCACTCTTCTGTGAAGGCTTTCCACTAGATGTTGGAACATTGCTGCTATAACAGCCCTCCACTCTTCTGTGAAGGCTTTCCACTAGATGTTGGAACATTGCTGCTATAACAGCCCTCCACTCTTCTGTGAAGGCTTTCCACTAGATGTTGGAACATTGCTGCGACCACAAGAGCATTAGTGAGGTCGGGCACTGATGTTATTGCGATTTGGCCCGGCTCGCAGTCGGCGTTTCCAATTAATCCCAAAGGTTTTCATTGGAGTTGAGGTCAGGGCTTGGTGCAGGCTAGTCAAGTTCTTCCACACCGATCGCGACAAAAAAAAACATTTCTGTATGGACCTCGCTTTGTGTAAGGTGGCATTGTGCTGAAATAGGAAAGGCCCTTCCCCAAACTGTTGCCACACAATTGGAAGCTGTGACGATCCTCCGTCTGCCGAATTCTTGGTGGGAGTGTCGTCAACAAAATTAGTGCCGGGAGTGTCGTCAGCAACATGGAGCCGGGAGTGTCGTCAGCAAAATGGGACACACCTGGGCTTGTTTGTTTTTGGCACCTCTCAACACCTCTCATTATCACCGTCTATGCACACAGCCACTCACTTACACACAGACACCATTGGCAATTGTATATAGTGTACTTCAGTTAATAAATATATTTTTTGTTATTACTTGATCTCTGCGTTTTTGTTACAGGCTACGAGCCGGTTCGTAACAAGTTGGGGCTCGTCCGGGATAATAACGATGGTTTCTAGACATTTTGTTGCATTATGATGGGCTGACGCTAATTGGGATGTGCTTTGGTTGGTATTCACTGCATAGTCTTATTAAGTGTTTGGTATTGTGCCGTAGAGACGGAGTTGCGTGGTTTGGTAAACTTGCCACTGCGGTGGACAGTTGTTTGTGTGCTGCCTTGGGAGAGGAACATTGGTTAGTTTCCAGGCCCCTGTCCAGACTGGAAACTCTTGCTCTACTTGCTTTTTGGGACATCGGTCCGAGGAGGTGAGTACAAATCGGCTGTGTACCTCAGTGGGAGATTTGGGTAGGGTGGTGCTATTTGTTACCCGAAGCTATAGCTGTTCTTTCCCCTGTTAAGCTTCGCGACGTGTTCCACTTTGGAACATGTTGGGAATGGTTATTTTGTTGTTTTTGTGTAGTGTCCGTGGACTGAGCGGTTGTCACGGGGGGGCCACATCCATAGTTTGGGATAATCCGCCAGCGTGCTGGAGGGTTTTTCCATGCCTATAGGGCTATACAGTGCGTTATTGTCTCCACGAAGACTAGTGTTGAGTTATTGTAGGATTTGGTGAAGCTCCTTTATGTATCTCATCTATATCCTGTAGTGCCCAGTGTGATTGGTTGTTTTCTCTTGTTGTGGTCTGGTGCGCTCAGCAGAGGGGAAGTAGACGAGTTCAATTCGCGTTCCACCAGGAACTGTTAGAATGATGTACTGAAGAACGTCTGTTGAAGATCGCTGATCACAACCATGTTGAAATTAGTGATACAATTTTTTTTTTTTTTTTAAAGTCTGTTAGGTTGATATTGAAGGCCAATCTGATGGAGAGAGGTATACTTAAAGTTACCACTGGGGCTGCCTTTGGCTCAGCCGTCTCCCGGTTTCGTTACAACGTCTGTTAGCCTTAGTTGTCTTTCTTTTGAATAACAGAAATAACTGCTTCTGTTACAGCTAGAGAATGATTTTTAAAATGTTATTTATGTTTTATTTCACCTTTTTATTTAACCAGGTAGGCCAGTTGAGAACAAGTTCTCATTTACAACTGCGACCTGGCCAAGATAAAGCAAAGCAGTGCGACACAGTTACACATGGGATAAACAAACATACAGTCAATAACACAATAGAAAAATATGTGTGCAAATGAAGTAAGGAGGGAAGCCAATAAACAGGCCAATAGTGGCGAAGAAATGACAATTTAGCAATTTACACTGGAGTGATATGTGTGCAGATGAGGATGTGCAAGTAGAAATACTGGTGTGCAGAAAAACAAATATGGGGATGAGGTAGGTAGTTGATTGGATGTGCTATTTACAGATGGCTTGTGTACAGCTGCAGCGATCGGTAAGCTGCTCTGACAGCTGATGCTTAAAGTTAGTCAGGGAGATATGAGTCTCCAACTTGTGTAAAAACATTTTTTTTTTTTTATCAATTCGTTCCAGTCACTGGCAGCAGAGAACTGGAAGGAAAGGCGGCCAAAGGAGGTGTTGGCTTTGGGGATGACCAGTGAAACATACTTGCTGGAGCGCGTGCTATAGGTGGGTGCTGCTAATGGAGACCAGTGAGCTGAGATAACGCAGAGCTTTACCTAGCAAAGACTTGTAGATAACCTGTAGTCAGTGGGTTTGGCGACGAATATGTAGAGAGGACCAGCCAACGAGAGCATACAGGTTGCAGTGGTGGGTAGTATATGGGGCTTTGGTGACAAAACAGATGGCACTGTGATAGACTGCATCCAATTTGCTGAGTAGAGTGTCGGAGGCTGATTTGTAAATGACATCGCCGAAGTCAAGGATCGGCAGGATAGTCAGTTTTACGAGGGTAAGTTTGGCAGCATGAGTGAAGGAAGCATTGTTGCGAAATAGGAAGCCAATTGTAGATTTAACTTTGGATTGGAGATGCTTAATTGATTGAGATGCTTAATTGATGATTGTGTTAAGCTGGAGCATGATTGTGTTACAGTTAAGTATGAAAAGGAATTGGAATTTAAACAGGATTTGGCGGTGCTTAAATCAAGCTGCAACAAGAGCTCCTAGAATTGGTTTGGGAAGGAATGCTCTTGGGTGGGTGGGTGGGTGGGTGGGGGTTGCTCTGGGAAAGTGACCCTGATTTACCTAGGGGTCGCTCCTCTCGTTCGTGCCCCGCACACATTTGATAATGTTGGAAACTTACGGCTGTTGACAAAATTGAACGAGAAGGACCCTGAGACATTCTTTTCGTTGTTTGAGCGTGTTTGCTGACGCTAGGAGTTGGCCTGATTCTGATGTTGCAGTGTTTTGACTGAATGCGCAGGAAGCATATTCAGCTCTTGGTATAGCTGACAATGTCAGCTATGATAAGGTTAAAATGGCTGTGTTACAGATGTATAAATTGGTTGCTGAGGCTTACCGCCAACGATTTAGAACTTTAAAAAGGGCTGATAAACAGACTCATTGTCACGTCCTGACCAGTATAGAGTATATTTGGTTATTGTAGTTTGGTCAGGATGTGGCAGAGGGGAGTTGATGTATGTTTATGGGGTTTGTCACTGGTCTATGTCTGTGTTTCTATGTCTAGTTAATTGGGGTTGGACTCTCAATTGAAGGCAGGTGTGTTGAGTTGCCTTTGATTGGGAGTCCTATATAGTAGGGTGTGTTTGTCTTTGTGTTTCGTGGGTAGTTGTTTTTTGCACTGCTAGGTATAGCCTGCGAAACTGTCTCCTGTCGTGTTGTCTACATTTATAGTTTTTTCGTGATCAACGTGTTCAATAAACATTATGTTGAGCACACAACCTGCTGCGTATTGGTCCACGTTCTCCGACAGTGATTTCGCGATATCGTCAGAAGACGAGGATCGTGACACTCATGTTGAGTTTGCACAAGAGTTATCTTCACAGCCGGCTAACGATGTTACAAAGAAATCTGTCACTACTTTTCCTGTGATCCGTTACGGGCTGACCCCACACTAGAAGAGTTGCGTGACCAAATTGTGCCTGTGGAACAGTTGGGAGATGTCATCCATGGCTATTTTCTCCAGGATATGTGTCCTGAAGAGGAAGCGGGTGCTTCGTAGTAGTTGTTTTGTGAGGGAGGCTATTAAGTCAGGTTGTGGTACCAGTTATGTTTTGTGAGTTGGTGTTACAAACTTCCCACAACGATATTGTTGGACATCTGGGCGTGAAGAGAACCTACAGCCGCATACTGAGACATTTTATTTTGGCCTAGGTTAAAGAGGGATGTTTCTGAGTTCATCAACCTGTCACAACTGTCAATTAAAAGGGTAAACCTAATCACGTTATTAAGCCGGTACCGCTGTTTCCTAGTCCCGTACTCAGCCAATGTTTTGAGTATGTGATTATTGACTGTGTTGGTCCTCTACCTCGTTCTAAAAAGGATTGTAGTTACCTGTTCACTGTGATGCGTCAGACCACTAGGTTTCCTGCTGCCTGTCCTCTCAGGTCCATCACGACTAAGTCTGTGCTAAACTGTGTCAAAGCTTTTATCTCACTGTTTGGAATCCCTAAAATTATTCAGAGTGACCAAGGTTTTGATTTCACCACTAATCTGTTTGGTCAGGTTCTCCAACGGCGTTTCCATATTAAACACCATTTGTCTAGCGCCTATCATGCTCAGAGTCAAGGAGCGCTGGAACGTTTTCCATCAAACACTTAAGTCTTTGTTGATAGCGATGGATAAGGATTAGGAGTGTGGGTTGCCGTGGTTACTGTTAGCCACCAGCGAGGTTTCGCAGGAGAGCACAGGTTTCAGTCCAAATGACCTAGTGTACAGACATAGTGTGCATGGGGCTTCTAGCGGTCCTCCAGGATGTCTGGAAGTCTCCCAAGACACCTCAGTCCTTGTTATCTTCTCTGTGTGATTTCCGGCGACGCCTGTACGTCGCTGGTGAGATGGCAAAAGAGAAGCTTTCATCTTCCCAGGGGAGGTTGAAAATAATATTTGATCGGCAAGATGAACCTCATCGCTTTAGGTCCAGGTGATCAGGTTCTTGCTCGGCTGCAAATTGTTGGTTCTCCTTTTCAAGCCAAGTTTCAAGGTCCATATACGGTTGTGCACTGAGCAAAACTATCTAGTTGCCACTCCGGAACGGAGGAAAGCGCACCAACTGTCCCATGTAAAATCTGCCAAAATCCTATTATCCACGTTACCTTTGGGGCCCGAAGGGTGGGAGTCTGCAGAGGATGGTAAACCTGTACTTTTGTCCGGTACTGTTACATTGCTGGGTTCTTCTTGTCATGCTAGGTCCCTGCATAGTAAGGAGGAGATCCCTGGTCCAGAAGATTGCGTACTACAGGGTAGATTGAACAATTCAGAGAAACTGGATCTTCTGTATAGCCTTCTCGCTCGTCTACCTGCCGATAGGAGAGATGAGTTGTTTGGTCTGATTCTGAGTTTTCCAGTTTTGCTTTCTGATAAACCTACAAACTTAATAGAATATTGACGTTGGGAATGTTGACCCCATCCGTCCGAGGTTCTATAGAGTTTCTTCAGCGAAACGCCGTTACCTGGATGCTGAGATCCAGGTACATGCTGATATAGCAGAGCCTTCTTTCTCCAGCTGGGCTTCTCCCTGTATCTTGGTCAGTAAACCGGATGGGACAAACAGATTTTGTACGGACTACCATTAAGGTAAACAATGTCACTAAGCCAGATTCATTTCTTTTTTCCTCGGATGGAGGACTGCGTTGATCAAGTCTGAGCAGCTAAGTTTGTGAGCCGGGTCGTGACAAGTGGGGGGTCTTGTGAAGTTTGACCTGTTAAAGGGCTATTGGCATGTGCCGATGTGACGAGTAGGGCACGTGAAATCACTGCCTTTATTACACGCTTCGGTCTGTACTCGTATTCGGTTATGGGTTTCGGCCTACGTAATATACTTTTCAGCTCCTTATGAACAGAGTTTGTTGCAGGTCTGGTTGGGTGCGCTGTTTATCTGGACGATGTAGTGGTTTATGCAGATACTTGGGAGGAGCATCTGTCTCGTATTGAAGCCTTGTTTGAACGCCTGGCTGCGGGTTGCCTCACTATCAATCTGGCTAAGTGTGAGTTTGCTCAGGTGACCGTTTGCGTACCTTGGTAAGGTGGTTGGGCAGGGTGAAGTGCATCCTGTTCGGGCTAAAGTGGTAGCTATTGATGTTTTTCCACCGGCAACTACTAAATAGGAACTGATGCGTTTCTTGGGAATGATTGGTTACAGAAGACGATTAAGGCTCTCCTGTGATGAGGAAGTCACACCTCTTGACCGATTTGCTGAAAGCTAAGGCGGTTTATTTGTATTTATTTCACATTTATTTAACCAGGTAGGCCAGTTGAGAACAAGTTCTTATTTACAACTGCGACCTGGCCAAGATCAAGCAAAGCAGTGCGACACAAACAACAACACAGTTACACATAAACAAATGTACAGTCAATAACACAATATAAAAATTCTATGTACAGTGTGTGCAAATGTAGAGGTAAGGCAATAAATAGGCCATAGAGGTGAAATAATTACAATTTAACATTAACACTGGAGTGATTAGATGTGCAGATGATGATGTGTAAGTAGAGATACTGGGGTGCAAGAGGATAAGTAACAATATGGGGATGAGGTAGCTGTTTACAGATTGGCTGTGTACAGGTACAGTGATCGGTAAGCTGCTCTGACAGCTGATGCTTAAAGTTAGAGAGGGAGATCTGGTCTCCTCTCTGTCAACAGGCTTTTGAGGATGCAAAGAGGTTGCTTACCTCAACTCTGGTGCTGGCTGCTCCTCACATGGATTTGTAATTTACCTTGCAGGTGGATGCGAGTCACGTGGGGGCAGGTGGATGCGAGTCACGTGGGGGCAGGTGGATGCGAGTCACGTGGGGGCAGGTGGATGCGAGTCACGTCGCGTGGGGGCAGGTGGATGCGAGTCACGTCGCGTGGGGGCAGGTGGATGCTAGTCACGTGGGGGCAGGTGTCTCCGGTGTTGAGAGGCCTGTTAGTTTCTTCTCCGAGAAGTTGAACTATTATCAGTTGAACTTGGGGAAAAAAGAAGCGCAGGCACTCATATGGGCGCTACAACACTTCAAGGCTTACGTCGAGTGTAGTACTTACTGTTGTCTACACCGACCATAACCCTCTTACCTTCTTGAGGTCGTTGATGTGTCCTAACCAGAGGATAATGAGATGGTGTTTTGTTTTTGTAGGCATTCCATCTCGATGTGTGGCACATCAGGAGCCTGAATGTCGTAGCTGACGCTCTCTCTCGTGCGCCCTGTTCCTGAACGTGTCTGGTCCTATTGATCGGTGGACATGCCTTTTCTCATACGTGTGGTCCCCGAGGGTGTGCGTGTCGTCCACGTGACGCGCCACTGTTATTTTGTGTTGTCCTGTTTTCTGTTACCTGCTTTCCTCGTTTTTGTCTTTCCTCTTAAAGGTTGCTTCCTGTGCGTAAAGGTTTCTGAGGTCTGGGGAGGAAGAGGTTGGCTGGGGCAGTGGGATAGTGTTAACAAGGGCAATAGTTGGTGTGGTGTTCTGGGGTCCTTGGTGGTCCCCGGGTTTGGGGGGGGGGGGTGACTACCCTCCCACTCCGTCTGCCGAATTCTTACTCTTTGCTCTTGTTTTCCTCAATAGGATGTCGGTGGGCGGAGCCGGGAGTGTCGTCATCAAAATGGGACACACCTGGGCGTTGGGGGTGTGTCCCGGGGATACATACACCTTTCCCCCATTCATTGAGGAGACTGTCTCCACGCAGACATCCTGTTTTTTGGTTGTGGCATTTTGTGGCTTGTTTGTTTTGGCACCTTTCCAACACACCTCGTTATCACCATCTATACACGCAACCACTCACTTACACTACTGACTACACACACCATTGTCAAGTGTGTGTGTGTATATATAGTTAATAAATATATTTATTACTTGATCTCTGTCTCCCTTTTTGTTATAGGCTATGAGCCGGTTTGTGACAGAAGTACAGAATGGTCTATAATGTCATTGTATGCTGTAGCGTTAAGATTTCCCTTCACTGGAACCAAAGAGGCCCGAACCATGAAAAAACAGCCCCAGACCATTATTCCTCCTTACAGTTGGGAACTATGGGTTGGGGCAGGTAGCGTTCTCCTGGCATCCACCAAACCCAGATTCGTCTGTCGGACTGCCAGATGGTGAAGCGTGATTCATCACTCCAGAGAACGCGTTTCCACTGTTCCAGAGTATAATGGTGGCGAGCTTTACACCACTCCAGCCGACGCCTGGTGATCTTAGGCTGGTGCTTGGTCATGGAAACCCATTTCATGAAGCTTGCGACGAACAGTTCTTGTGCTGACTTTGCTTCTGGAGGCAGTATGGAACTTGGTAGTGAGTGTTGCAACCGAGGACAGAATTTTTACCCTCTTCGCGCTTTAGCACTGGGCAGTCCTGTTCTGTGAGCCTGTGTAGCCTACCACTTTGCGGCTGAGCCATTGTTGCTCATAGACGTTTCCATTTCACAATAACAGCACTTACAGTTGACCGAGCCAGCTCTGGCAGGGCAGAAATTTGATGAACTGACTTGTTGGAAAGGTGGCATCATATGATGGTGCCACGTTGAAACTCACTGTTCTTCAGTAAGGCCGTTCTACTGCAAAATGTTTGTCTATGGAGATCGCATGGCTGTGTGCTCGATTTTATACACCTGTCTGCAATGGGGTGTTCTTATTTACATTTCACTTTATTTACTTATTCTAATTATTAAGTTAGGCTGTGGAATAACAGTTTTTCTAACTTTATTAAAATATATTTCAAAACAACCTTTTAGATGTTTTACCTCACTTGAAAGTTAAAAATATGTAAAATATCTCCGTAACATAAGGCAGTAGGACTCAACCTTTTTTCGATTATGGTTCCACCAACTGAATTTTGGCTGTTACGGTTCCACCAACTTAATGTTGCTCTGCCCATAGTACCCCTGATGTACCCCCTCTTGTACATTTTACCAGTAACTATGGTCTGATGAGTCTTCTCAAGTACCCCCTGGATGGTCCTAGTACCCCCTGGTTGGGAACCAACGACATAAGGCATTTACTGTGTGCTGTATTATCAATGTATAAAACAATGTTTTTGCATCGTTATGGTTGTGCAATATATTTTTAAATATTGCTTTCTGTGCCTCTCCGACCCTCACTTTTCAATGTCACACAGTTGACCATTTCGGATGCAGACATAATCATATGTTTGATGAAATCATTAGCCTTATGACATTGCATTCAAATGCAGTTTCTTTTTAATATACTGTATATAAATTAGCAACATCAAGAACATACATTAAAATTCATCTTCTGTCAATAATCTCAAAATAGACCCCATGTAGTATCCATAAAGGTGAACAAGTTGATATTCAGAGTACTAAATATATTTTAATATTTAAAAAAAGAAAATAAAGAAATGAACAATTTATTCTAAACAATATGTGTGCCTGATCTATGTCCAAATGTCCAGGTGGATGGGGCAGGTAAACATTTAGCTGCTGGAAATCCTTATCATGGTGAAGGACTTGGGTTTTTGGGACCTCCCCATCCCTACTCTCAGTTCACCTTTGCAGCTGCCTGAACTGGCTCTGTTGTTGCTGTCCCCTTGGTTCTGGTTAGAGGCTGTTTCAGGCTGTGTTGACGATGGCGATGATGATGATGATGATGATGGCTCAGATTCATAGAGAACGCAGATGGAGCCGTCCTCTCCTATCCGGTATGACACCTCGTATGGGTCCACCCACATGGTAAGCTCACTGGGCAGAAGGGTGAAGAGCTGTTCTCTGGTCAGTCCAATGGTGCCGGCGGCTTCACCGATGACCGGGTCCATCTTGTGGTTCTCGTTGATTCTGATGCATCTGTAAGCTGATCCCCGGCTGGGAGCGTTAGGGAACCAGTGGTGCTTGTAGTGCTCTGCAAAAAAAGAAATACCAAAAGTCATGTCAGAATTACCGTGTGATATAGAAAAGGATTGGGTCGGTCAAAACAGTCATTTTTGCTCTCTGTCCTTCATGTTTTGTCATTGCGTGCGTGTGTGTGTGAGAGAGACACTTCTGCTACTCAAACATAAATCATCATTGAAGATTTGAATAGCAAGAATATCAGCAGAAATTACAAAACAAATACACACACAATGATTATTATTATGGCCTATCCTGGTGTCTATGTTGTCTGTCCTACAGGTAGCTAGCTAGCTAAGTGACAGCCTAATGTTCATTCATAGCCTGTAGCCCTAAACTTCTCCTTGATCTGCTTAAAAAAAAAAAAAATGTTATTATTGACCGTGTGATGAAATGGATACTTGTCTGGTCATTTTTAATAGGCTACGCTATGCATGAACAGTCATATTCCCCATTCATTTTACCTCCCAGAGATTTTTCGAGGGAATGGCTGAAATGCTGAAGTTGCTCCTCGGATAGCAGTCCAGTTGTTTTCAGTAATCTGGAGATGAAATTCGCTGCTGTGGATACCTCAGTTTTCATTTTTATATCCGTCTCATCAACTATAGAGTAAACAAACGGAGAACATTAGTTCACAACCAACCTATAAAACTACATTTATACCAAGATTAGAACGAAAATAACAACCTAGGTAATAACAATGTTATAACGACCCGACACACATCTCTCTTTGTTGCAATTATTAACATAAATTAACGAGCAAAAAAAAAAAAACACAACAACAAACCTGTGTCTACCATCAGGAGGAAAAAAAAAGTTACTGTATCGCTTCTTTCTCCTTGCAAATCTGACTGGGAGATTTTTGAAAAGGGTGGAAATGTAGATTACGTTGTGAGGAGGAGGGGGAAGAAATAAAAAACCGTATTTCAATGCAGTCTTTCGCGCTGCTTCTATTTCTGTTCAGCTGGAAAACATTCTGGAGAACCCCCCCCCCCCCCCCACCAAGGCAACCAATCCTGTCACACATCACTTATGACGTCAGAAAGACAGATTTACTCTCATTTTGTCTAATAAACTTTCTTCAGAAATGTTACACAGAATAATGCCATAATGATATCATATCACCGCAATATTCATCCGTATTCAAATTTGAGCGAAGTCTTTTTCTTTATGATTTGCTATGTACTATTGACACAATGTCATGGATTGAATGAATTCACTGAGATAAATGTTGCGTAAACAATCTCTTGGGAATATATATATTTTTTTTAACGTCTGTCTCTGTCCCCTTTTTTTTGTGTGCAGATTTTTGTCTGTCCGAGAGAGAAGGATAAGAACGAGAGAAAGAAAGAGAGAGAGAGAGAGATTGCAAAACTCGGCGTTGTTATTTTTGTCCCTTTTGGCTATCCATACAGTTCTATCACGGAGCGCTTTCTAAACCAATAGGATTACTGTTTAAATTGAGGTCGTGTATAAGCAGCGTTGTGATTAGCTCATTCTGTAAAACGTTTGAAAGATGTTTTGATAGCTTGCAAACGGAGCTAGCCTGCAGTTAATTTTTTTGTGAACTTTTTTTTTTAAATATTTTTTTTTTTAGGAATGCCTTCTAAATTGTGAGACGTGCGACAAAATAACTAGCCAGAGGCTTGCTTTGAACCGCCATACCAGAGAGGTTCAGGTTGAGTTCACTGACCCACATTGACTGGCGCTAGTTATCTTGCCAAAGTTCGCTAGCTAGCTAAAAAAAAAAAGTTGCTACTTGGCTATCCAAGCTACACGTTTTCTAGTCATTTTAGTGGCAAAACAAAGTAGGTACTCCAGCCTGGGACCCCTGGCCTGGTAAACATGGCGTACCCACCCCGCAAGCGCCTCAAGGGGATGAGCCCTGCGGCTCCATGTAACGACCCTTTCGGAGGTGACGATGACTTTACCCAGGATGATCTGGAAGAGATTGATATTATAGCATCTCAGGCCGTCAACGGGGATCTAGCAGGACCAGGGTCAAGCTCCATTGGTCCTCGACCAGGAGAGTCGAGGAAGCCGTATTCGGGGAGCAGACAACAACCCTCTGGTTTGGCTCGGAGTAACTCCATGAGAGACAGAGAGATCCCTGAGTTTCCATGTAAAGACACTTTCGGTAAGACTTCTGAAATAAATGTACTGTCTGTGGCCTAAAGTACTTAACTATTCCTGACAGAATATGTATTGTCCTCTTGTTTTTCCATTCCTGACAGAATATTATTGTCTTCTTGTTCTTCCATTCCTGACAGAATATATTTTTACATTTACATTTTAGTCATTTAGCAGACGCTCTTATCCAGAGCGACTTACAGTAGAGTGCATACATTTTATAAAACATTTTTTTTTTGTTCTTCCATTCCTGACAGAATATATTTTCCACTTGTTCTTCCATTCCTGACAGAATATACACTACTGGTCCAAAGTTCAATGCTTTTTCTTAATTTTTTACATTTTCTACATTGTAGAATAATAGTGAAGACATCAAAACTATGAAATAACACATATGGAATCATGTAGTAACAAAAAAAAGTGTTGAACAAATCAAAATATATTTTATATTTGAGATTCTTCAAAGTAGCCACCCTTTGCCTTGATGACAGCTTTGCACACTCTTGGCATTCTCTCAACCAGCTTCATGATGTGCCTAGGGTTGCACATTTTGGGGAATATTCAAAGGTAGAAACTTTCTGTGGGAATTACCGGGACTATATGGGAATTAACGTAAATATATGCAAATTAATATGAATACAATTTAAATGTAATGTTTTTTGCATTGGAATTACTTACCATATCATATGGAGACAGAAACATAAACCTTTTACCTTATCATAAGTAGACATAATTGCAAATGATTAAATCCTTCCAATATAAATTTTAAAAACTATTTAGTTACGAATTGAACTTTAATTAAATGAGTTGACTCTTCACATGGGATGATTTCACTGAACAACAAAAGAAAGAGAATATTTGAATGATCCCCAATGATCCATCGCATCTCCCAAAAACGTTTTCAACATACATCTGTAAAATGATAGTCTAGAAACTAAAGCTTTGGTTGTCTTCCTCTCAGGCTTCCATGTCTTCTCCCTGGACCTTCTCAATGTCCACCTCTTGAACATCAGACTCTGAGGCCTCATTTTCACTGTCACTTTCCAACCTTGTTGAGGATGGTTCGTTGTCAGGCTCAAAAAGCCTCAAATTTGCCCGGATGGCCACTCATTTTTCAACCCATGTATTGGTCAGCCTGTTGCGTGCTTTGATGTGTTTGTTCCCAAACAAGGACCAGTTGCGCTCTGAGGCGGCTGATGTTGGTGGGAATTGGAGGATGATTGAGGCATCAGGGGAAAGAGCCTCAGATCCACAAAGTCCCTTCCACCAGGTGGCTGATGAGATATGTTGTTACGACTCCCATATTGCATCTCCATCCCAAAGCCCTTGCTTGGAAGTGTACTTCGCCAGACTGCCAAGAGCCTTGCCCTCATCCAGGCCAAGGTGGCGAGACACGGTAGTGATGACACCATAGGCCTTGTTGATCTCTGCACCAGACAGGATGCTCTTGTCAGCATACTTGGGGTCCAACATGTACGCTGCAGCGTGTATGGGCTTTAGGCAGAAGTCTTCACGCTTTCTGATGTATTTCAGAACTGCAGTTTCCTCTGCTTGGAGCGAGAGTGAAGTGGGCAGGGCAGTACGGATTTCTTCTCTTACATCTGCAAGCAGAGTCTGAACATCAGACAGGATGGCATTGTCTCCCTCAATCCGTGCAATGGCTACTGCTATAGGTTTCAGGCTGCTTACCACTCTCTCCCAAAATACATCATTCAGGAGGATCCTCTTGATAGGACTGTCCATATCGGCAGACTGTGATATGGCCATTTCTTGGAGAGATTTCCTTCCCCTCCAGGAGACTGTCAAACATGATGACAACACCACTCCAACGGGTGTTGCTGGGCAGCTTCAATGTGGTGGTCTTATTCTTCTCACTTTGCTTGGTGAGGTAGATTGCTGCTATAACTTCATGACCCTTCACATACCTAATCATTTCCTTGGCTCTCTTGTAGAGTTTATCCATTGTTTTCAGTGCCATGATGTCCTTGAGGAGCAGATTCAATGCATGAGCAGCACAGCCAATGGGTGTGATGTGAGGGTAGGACTCCTCCACTTTAGACCAAGCAGCCTTCATGTTCGCAGCATTGTCTGTCACCAGTGCAAATACCTTCTGTGGTCCAAGGTCATTGATGACTGCCTTCAGCTCATCTGCAATATAGAGACCGGTGTGTCTGTTGTCCCTCGTGTCTGTGATCTTGTAGACCACTGGTTGAGGGGTGGAGATGATAATTATTCCTACGAACATTCAACCACCAATCAGAGATGATTGCAATACAGTCTGCTTTCTCTATGATTTCTTTGACCTTCACTTGAACTCTGTTGAACTCTGCATCCAGCAAATTAGTAGATAAAGCATGTAGCTAGCTGAGCAGCTAACCGATCGCTGCAGCTGTTTATAGTCCATCTGTAAATAGCCCACCCAATCTACCTACCGCATCCCCATACTGTTTTTATTTACTTTTCTGTTCTTTTGCACTCCAGTATCTCTACTTGCACATCACCATCTGCTCATCTATCAGTCCAGTGTTAATTTGCTAAATTGTAATTACTTCGCTACTATGGCCTATTTATTGCCTTACCACCTCACGCCATTTGCACACACTGTATATAGACTTTCTTTTTTTTCTATTGTGTTATTGACTGTATGCTTGTTTATTCCATGTGTAACTTGTGTCGCACTGCTTTGCTTTATCTTGGCCAGGTCGCAGTTGTAAATGAGAACTTGTTCTTAACTAACTTACCTGGTTAAATAAAGGTGAAATAAATAAAAATGTCTGGTAGGAGGGGTGTATGCTGGGCGAAGAACATTCAGAAATCTCTTCCAATGCACATTGTCTGTGAGCATCAGAGGTGAACCAGTTGCATACACAGCTCGAGCAAGACATTCATCAGCATTTCTCTGACTACGTTCCTCCATTGAGTCCAAAAAACACTTCTGATTCCAGGAGGACCATGAGCTGTTGCTATCGATAAGGTGTCTGATTCATCATTTCACCTCCAATAGAAGTAGAGGGACTTTTGTCAGAGGTTGCTTGTTGTGAGCGCTGAGGGAAGTTTATGCACTTGGCCAGATGATTCTGCGTCTTTGTTGCATTCTTCACATATGATTTGGCACAGTATTTGCAAATGTACACAGGTTTTGCTTCTACCTTAGCTGCAGTGAAATGTCTCCTCACATCAGGTAGTGCCCATGGCATTTTCCTGTAAAGATTGTAAAAAAACAAATACAATTCCATGTACAGATAAATAGTTAAGCAATTCGATTAAACAACTCCTTTGTAACATAAATGTTTTAAAATGAAACATGTATGGAAACAGTTGAATTAACACTCCTCAGTAAGCAGGCTCAAGCAAGCTAAACCCCCTACATGGTAGCAAAAACAAACTAGCAGGAATTGTTAACAAGTTAGAAATTATTTAAACACACTTTGCTGTAGGCTACTATTTACTAGTTAACAACAAATCATGTATGTCGTATAAAATATGTTCACCCCACCCAGTATTGTAATCAAAACTTACCAGAAAGCATGTAGTCCATGGCTCAGACAGTGTAGTAGTGTGGGCTCAATAGCATCTCATTAGTGTGCAAGATCTTGAGAATCAGCTGTACATGTGATGGAAGAATGCACTGGGTTGCATTTCCATTGAATTGGGGATAGTTTAACCAAAATATACCACAAGACCTAGAATTGCTTAATGTGTATCCCACAAAAGGTTCACTTATAAGCAAACTTTTTTAATGAATTTAAGCAAAGTTCCCAGGCTTAACTTCCCATGGAACATTTCCGGAAAGTTTCCCGATCCTTGGCAACCCTAGGTGTGCCTTAAAAGTTAGCTTGTGGAATTTATTTCCTTCTTATTGTGTTTGAGCCAATCAGTTGTGTTGTGACAAGGTAGGGGTGGTATACAGAAGATAGCCCTATTTGGTGAAAGACCAAGTCCATATCAGAGTTCAAGTAACAGACACATCTCAACATCAACTGTTCAGAGGAGACTGTGTGAATCAGGTCTTCATGGTCGAATTGCTGCAAAGAAACTACTACTTAAGGACACCAATAAGAAGAAGAGACTTGCTTGGGCCAAGAAACATGAGCAATGGACATTAGTCCGGTGGAAATTTTGTCCTTTGGTCTGATGAGTCCAAATTTGAGATTTTTGGTTCCAACCGCCGTGTCTTTGTGAAACACAGTGTGAGTGAACGGATGATCTCCGCATGTGTGGTTCCCACCGTGAAGCATGGAGGAGGAGGTGTGATGGTGTGTTTTTTTGTTGTTGCTGGTGACACTGTCTGTGATGTATTTAGAATTCAAGGCATACTTTAGCAGCATGGCTACCACAACATTCTGCAGCGATACGCCATCCCATCTTGTTGGCGCTTAGTGGGACTATGACCCAACACACCTCCAGGCTGTGTAAGGGCTATTCGACCAAGGAGAGTGATGGAGTGCTGCATCGGATGACCTGGCCTCCACAATCACCCAACCTCAACCAAATTGAGATGGTTTGGGATGAGTCGGACCGCAAGGAAAAGCAGCCAATAAGTGCTCAGCATATGTGGGAACTCCTTCAAGACTGTTGTAAAAGCATTCCAGGTGAAGCTGTTTGAGAGAAAGCCAAACGTGTTTAAAGCTGTCATCAAGGCAAAGGGTGGCTACTTTGAAGAATCTAAAATAAATGTTTTTTTGGTTACTACATGATTCCATATGTGTTATTTCATAGTTGTTTTAAAAAAAATATAATCTTATTCCATTACTCAACAATATGAAAGCAGATCTAATTAAATTGAATTATCTTCCCATAAATCTTACAGGTAGAATAAACCTATTTTAGAAGTTTTTGTATTGTCGGTAATACCAATTACCCCACCGAAGACATTCTTTAAAAGAAGTCGTCCCTTTTATTTTTTTAATTGAATATCAAAACATACAATATACTTGCAGTGAAGCCGCTCAACAACTACATCATACCAGTCATCCAACAGACTCCCATTCAGAGCGACACACAGAAGCATCCAGGGTCAATATCCCTGCTCAAGGGCACGTTGACAGATCTCCCACCAGGCCAAAAAACGTGAACCCGAACCCTCCAAGATCCCCCCCCCCCCCCACACAGTTCCCCAATAGCTGTCCCTCAACCATCCGAGACCACTCCCACATTTCCCCCCAAGAAGAAAATAAATAAATAAAAAAATATATATTTTTAAATACAATTAATTCCATTCCCCCACCCCCAAGAACCAAGAATTTGAACTAAAGAGAAGAAATAAAGACATAAGAAAAACCGCAAACCACAATGCAAAAAACCCCCCAAAAAACAAAGGGCAACTAAAATCATAACAGCAATGCTAAAGTGTATATGTTTGAGTGCATGTCTGGCACTATTACGTGAGTATGTCCGTGTATGTGTTTATTTGAATGAGAGTGTGTGTACATGCATGTGCACACAAACACCTGCACGGCATCATCCTCAGGCAAACCAGCATTAGCTGTGAAAACACTGCCCTTCAATGTCATTCAAACTTCATAAAAAGTATGTTTTACTTAGACTTTATTTTCATACTTTTTTTCTTTGACCATCATGTCTATCTCCCACACAGCAACTCCACTTCCACTTGTCTCCAATTCCACATCCCAACCCTCAGCTTCCCTCGGCCCATCCCACCTATCTCTGCTGGCCACCCACTTCGGATTTCTACTCAACATATATCTTTCAACTATGCTGTGATGCTTAACTTAAAATTTCAATCTATCTAATCGAATAGAATCCACAGATTGCAAGTTGAAGATAAATACTTTTACTAAGAGTATTAGTAATTTCCTGACTTGGTCTCTCCAGATCTCCTAACAATACTATTTCTAGGGTCAATTTTAGGTCAATGCTATGCATTTTCAGCCACTCCTGAACCTAAGACCAGAAATAGTCTACCTGAGGGCAATACCATAATAAATGGTCAATTGATTCTGTATCCTCACAACAAAATCTGCAGAGCTTTGATGATGGTGGCAAGAATTCTATATAATAATTTTAGCTGAAAAGCACGAAGTCTTGAATTTTGCGTTGTTTTATATATCAACTCATATACCCTGTACCATGGAATCGGTACATCAAAAATCTCTTCCCAACTATTTTGCAATCTGTATGACACAGTTGTCAACATCCTGGTCCTCAAATGAAACTCTGATACTTTCCTATTTATGCTATTTTTATTCCTCCGACAGTTTTGATCCTTTATATTGGGCAGACAGATCAGTTCCGTACCTCCTCCGGCTGCCACCTGCCTCCTCCATTTTTGGGGTAATGCTGTAATCAATTGGTTGTACTCTTGGATTGAGCAGACCTTCCCGTACAATTCTGATAACTCCATGAAGGACATAACTCTACCATTCCAATTTACAATATAATTTAAGAACAAAATACCCTTTTCAAATATCTTTCCTATAAATACAGGTATTTTATCAACCAGCACATTTGAGTTCAGCCATAATATTTGTTGTAATATTTGTTTTTAAGCCTTGGATGTCTAACCCTCTAATGTTGTTATTGGATCTGATTTTAATAGCTAGCATTTCGATGTCCATAACGAATAGGTATGGTGACAGCGGACACCCTTGTTTAACTCCTCTTGACAATTCAAAACTCTCTGAGAAGTAGCTGTTATTTACTATTTTAAACCTGGGGTTGCTATACATTATTTTTACCCATTTTATAAGAGAATCACCAAAATGTATAAATACAATGTATTAATAAAATCCAGTCTTTATCAAATGCCTTTTCAAAATCTGTTATAAATACCAGGCCTGGCTTCTTAGATGTTTCATGATGTTCTATTAGTTTGTCGTATATTATCTCCAAATGTATCATTCATGTAAAAAACCTGTCTGATCAGGATGAACAATACCTGGTAAAACCCTTTTAATTCTGAGTGCTATGCATTTTGATAGTATTTTTGCATCACAACACTGAAGTGTAAGAGGTCTCCAGTTTTTTTAGATAGACTGGGTCTTTATATTTGTTATCTGGGTCTTGTTTTAATAATAGTGAAATCAGACCTTCCGTATTTCATAGTTTTGATGTCTTCACTATTATTCTACAATGTAGAAAATAGTAAAAAAGAATTAAAGAAATATTTTACATGTTTTTCTATTCCTGACAGAATATATATTGTCCTCTTGTTGTTCCATTCCTGACGGAATATATTTTGTCCTTTTTGTTTTTGCAGGGAACAGACATCAGTCTAAGACTGACGGGGAGCATTTAAAGCAACTGGAAGCCCAACAAGCAGACCTCCAGAAAAAGGTAGTAAACTCAAATCCTGGAAAGTCTCGTGACATATATTTTCACATTGCTAGTTTACGTTTAAGAAATCTCAGTAGCATGCTCAGTATCATGTTTGGCTAGTCATAAACCAAATAATACAGTGTGGAATATGACAGTGTGATGTTGTTGTGTTCTCCAGCTAAAGGAGGTAGAGGAGGAGATCCTGATGAAGAACGGAGAGATCAGAGTGCTGCGTGACTCCCTCAGGGTCGCCCAGCAGGAGAAGGAGGCGCAAAGACAGGCTCAGCTCCTCTTGGAGAGGGAGAAGAGAGACGCTCAAAGCGAGAAGGAGAAGGAGCTCTCCAAGAAGGTAGATGTCCAAGTCTGTTTTTGATACTGTACGACTATCAAACCCCGATGTGTTACGAAACTACCTTTTACACACTATCCTGCCGAGTCCGAACGAGTGTTGCAAAATTCCGGTAACTTTCCCCAAATTCCCAGAAATCCTGGTTGTAATTTTTCAGGTATCAGGAGGGAATAAGCAGGTCATCCAGAATCCTCCAGCCTGGATTTCTGGAAAACCTGTTCCTTTTTTTGTTGTTGCATAGTTACAAGAATCTTGCAACGCTATGCCGACCCAAACCGTATGTGATGTAGTTAAGAACGTACCCTAAGCTCACTCCACAGTTAGCTTGAAATGTCGCGGATGAAGCCGTCCAATAGGTACCTTTTCGGTGGCTCAACCCGTTGGTACGTTGTCAAGGAGGACGGTCACGTGTGTTTGCGAGCAGAGGATCAATGGTTCGAGTCGGACTGTGGAGGAAGCTAAGCTGTTAGCAGCACACTGACCCCCGTTACAGTGGAGGAAGCTAAACTGTTAGCAACCCACTGACCCTCGTTACAGTGGAGGAAGCTAAACTGTTAGCAACCCACTGACCCTCGTTACAGTGGAGGAAGCTAAACTGTTAGCAGCACACTGACACCCGTTACAGTGGAGGAAGCTAAACTGTTAGCATCACACTGACCCCCCGTTACAGTGGAGGAAGCTAAACTGTTAGCATCACACTGACCCCCCGTTACAGTGGAGGAAGCTAAACTGTTAGCATCACACTGACCCCCCGTTACAGTGGAGGAAGCTAAACTGTTAGCAGCACACTGACCCCCCGTTACAGTGGAGGAATATCTCATTCTTTACTTGAATGGTTATTTACATGTCTGACACAAGGTGATGAGCCACTGCTTTATGATTTACATGAAACCTTTCTCATCCATTCTGGCTGATATTTTATGCATCCCAAATAGCACCCCATTATACTATTAACCGGGTGCCATTTGGGTTTTCTGATGACGATCTAAGCCATTGGTTTGTCTGGCTGTGTTTTAACGCTCCAACCTATCCAACCTCTGTATGCGTGTCTTACAAGGAGTTGTTGTAAAAAAAAGCAGAGTACAAGTTTCTGTTTGACATCCGTTGTACAATTAAAGTCCATCTGCTTCTTCTAATGTGTCTGCAGGTGCAGTCCCTGCTGTCTGAGCTCCACTTCAAAGAAGCTGAGATGAACGAGATGAAGACTAAACTACAGAACACAGAGAAAGGAAGGAAAGCAGTGGCTTCACCTGTCACCAGAAACAGGTTAACTGCTCTTCAGTCTGTCAGTCTTTCTGTATCTGATATGTAATGAGATGATAGGACCAGAGAGCACACAGGAAAAGTATGCAGACCAATGATTTTCAGGCAGACATTAGACCTTTTCCAACCTGGGATTGTTAGCTGTTTTTTATTTTGTTATGTTATGACTTTACAAATGTAGATCAGGGTTCTCGCCAAAAGAATGTAAGAGATGTACTGCGTCACCTTGTGGACTGGCTGCGCCATTTTTACTTTATTTGTTATTATATAAGGAAATATTTTGCTTTCGATTGCTGGAAATGGATAGATAGCAGGATTTTACAGATTATTCTTGCACACAGCTCTGTCAAGGTGGTTGTTGATAATTGCTAGACTGACATTTTTAGGTCTTGACATAGATTTTCTAGCCGATTTTTAAGTCAAAACTGTAACTAGGCCGCTCAGGAACATTCAATGTCGTCTTGGTAAACAACTCCAGTGTAGATTTGGCCTTGTGTTTTAGGTTATTGTCCTGTTGAAAGGTGAACTCATCTCCCAGTGTCTATTGGAAAGCAGACTAAACCAGATTTTCCTTTTAGGATTTCTCCTGTGCTTAGCTCTATTCTGTATTATTTACTTTTTTTTTTTTAACTGTCTAGTCCTTGTTGATGACAAGCATACCTAATATATTAAGGAGGATGAGATCCACCCAAATCAGTTGGGTTCCTGGATCCTTTCACAGCATTATAATGCTCATGTTGAGACAATGACTTACCAATGACCCAAGCCCAGCTCAGTCAATCCCTACCATTGTGTCACTGAGTCATCATACAGCTTCAGCAAATGTACATTATCCCAGGTGCGTTGGTAGACACAATGTAAGTAACCTAATGTATGTCCCCAACTGCCCTGAATGCCCGTGCTGATCCTACAGCTATTGTATGCAGTAATCATGTGCCTATGATCCAGAGTTATACTGTTAGCACTGAGGCAGTGTGCCTAGGTGGAAGTCCACTGTGTGTGCAGCTCACACAACACTAATATAAATAGCATGAGCATGTCTACTTCTGCTACACTTCACAGTAAAGCAATGAAAACAATCAAGCATCCCAGAAAAGTGCTAAAAATAGCCCATGTTAACATATGGAGGTGTTGCGGTCTATATTCAGAACCACATTCCTGTAAAGCTAAGAGAGGATCTCATGTTAAATACTGTTGCAGTAATATGGCTACAGGTTCATCTGCCTCACCTAAAGCCCATTCTGGTGGGAAGCTGCTATAGGCCACCAAGTGCTAACAGTCAGTATCTGGATAATGTTAAATAGTGTTGCAGTAATATGGCTACAGGTTCATCTGCCTCACCTAAAGCCCATTCTGGTGGGAAGCTGCTATAGACCACCAAGTGCTAACAGTCAGTATCTGGATAATATGTGTGAAATGCTTGATAACGTATGTGATATCAACAGAGAGGTATATTTCCTGGGTGATTGACTGGCTTTCATCAAGCTGCTCTCTCAAGGAAAAAGCTTGAATCTGTAACCAATCGCTGCAACCTGGTTCAGGTTATCAGTCAACCTCCCAGGGTATTTACAAACAGCACAGGAATGAAATCATCAACATGTATTGATCACATCTTTACTAATGCTGCAAAAATTAGCTTGAAAGCAGTATCCAAATCCCATCGGCTTTAGCGATCACAATATAGTAGCCATATCTATGAAAACCAAAGTTCCAAAGGCTGGGCCTAATATGGTGTATAAGAGGTCATACAATACGTTTTGTAGGGATTCATATGTTATTGATGTAAAGAATATTTGCTGGTCCGTGGTGTGTAATGAGAAGCAACCAGACGCTGCACTAGACACATTAATGAAATTGCTTATCCCAGTTACTAATAAGCACCCATTAAGAAAATGACTAAAAACTATTAAATCCCAATGGATTGATGAGGAATTGAAAAATTGTATGTTTTAGAGGGATGAGGCAAAAGGAATGGCAAATAAGTCTGGCTGCACAACCGATTTGGCAAACGTACTGCAAATTGAGAAATCATGTGACTAAACTGAATTAAAGAAGAAGATTCTGTACTATGAAACAAAGATAAATAATATAAAGAATTATAGTAAAAATCTTTGGAGCACCTTAAAATAACATTTTGGGCAAAAAGGCAAACTCAACTCCATCATTCGATGAATCAGATGGTTCATTCATCACAAAACCCAATGATATTGCCGACTACTTTAATGATTTTTTTCTTTGGCAAGATTAGCAAACTTAGGCATGACATGCCAGCAACAAATGCCGACACTACGCATCCAAGTATATCGGATCTAATTATGAAAGACAAGCGTTGTCATTTTGAATTTTAAAAATGTAGTGAGAAAGAGGTGAATTTCTGTTGTCTATCAACAATGACAAGCCACCGGGGTCTGACAACTTGGATGGAAAATGACTGAGGATAATAGCGGATGATATTGCCACTCCTATTGGCCATATTTTCAATTTCATCCTACTAGAAAGTGTGTGTCCTCAGGCCTGGAGGGAAGCTAAAGTCATTCCACTACCTAAGAATAGTAAAGCCCCCTTTACTGGCTCAAATCAGCCTGTTACCAACACTTAGTAAACTTCTGGAAAAAATGGTGTTTGACCAGATACAATGCTATTTTGCAGTAAACAAATTGACAACAGACTTTCAGCACACCTATAGGGAAGGACATTCAACAAGCACAGCACTTACACAAATGACTGATGATTGACTGAGATAAATTGATGATAAGAAGATTTTGGAGGCTGTCTTGTTAGACTTCAGCGCGGCTTTTGACGTTATTTATCATAGTCTGCTGCTGGAAAAACGTATGTCTTATGGCACCCCCTGCTATATTGTGGATTAAGAGTTACCTGTCTAACAGAACACAGAGGGTCTTATTTAATGGAAGCCTCTCCAACATAATCCAGGTAGAATCAGGAATTCCCCAGGGCAGCTGTCTAGGCACCTTACTTTTTAAAATCTTTACTAACGACATGCCACCGGCTTTGAGTAAAGCCAGTGTGTCTATGTATGCTGATGACTCAACACTTTACACGTCAGATACTACAGCGACTGCAACACTTAACAAAGAGCTGCAGTTAGTTTCAGAATGGGTGGCAAGGAATAAGTTAGTCCTAAAAACAAAGCATTTTATTTGGGACAAATCATTCACTAAACCCTGAACCTCAACGAAATATTGTAATGAATAATGTGGAAATTGAGCAAGTTGAGGTGACTAAACTGCTTGGAGTAACCCTGGATTGTAAACTGTCATGGTAAAAACATATTGATACAACAGTAGCTTAGATAGGGGAGAAGTCTGTCCATAATAAAGCACTGCTCTACCTTCTTAACAGCACTATCAACAGGGCAACCATTAAAAATATGCATGTAATCTTTCCTGGCTGAAAGTGGAGGAGAGATTGACTTCATCACTACTTACATTCATGAGAGGTATTGACATGTTGAATGCACTGAGCTGTCTGTCTAAACTACTGGCACACAGCTCAGACACCCATGCATACCCTACAAGACATGCCACCAGAGGTCTCTTCACAGTCCCCAAGTCCAGAACAGACTATGGGAGGTGCACAGTACTACATAGAGCCATGACTACATGGAACTCTATTCCACATCAGGTAACTGATGCAGCAGTAGAATCAGATTTTTTTTAAATACACCTTATGGAACAGCGGGTACTGTAAAGAGGCACAAACATACGCACTACACACACACACACACACACACACACACACACACACACACGTACACATGGATTTTGTATTGTAGGTATGTGGTAGAAGAGTAGTGGCCTGAAGACACATACTTAATGTGTTGTGAAATCGTTTGTGAATGTATTGTAATGTTTTTAAATTGTATGAACTGCCTTAATTTTGCTGGACCCCAGGAAGAGTAGCTGCTGCCTTGACAGGAACTAATGGGGATCCATAATAAACCCCAGGAAGAGTAGCTGCTGCCTTGGCAGGAACTAATGGGGATCCATATTAAATACAAATACCCATAACATGATGCAGCCAACACCATGCTTGAAAATATGAAGCGTGGTACTCAGTGATGTGTTGTGTTGGATTTGCCCCAAACATACCGCTTTGTATTCAGGACTAAAAGTTCATTTCTTTGCTGCATGTTTTGCAGTTTTACTTCGGTGCCGTATTGCAAACAGGATTCATGTTTTGGAATATTTTTATTCTGTACAGGCTTCCTTCTTTTCTCTCTTGTCATTTAGGTTAGTATTTTGGAGTAACTGCAATGTTATTTATCCGTTTTCCGTTTTCTCCTAGCACAGCCATCAAACTCTGTAACTGTTTTAAAGTCACCATTGGACTCACGGTGAAATCCCTGAGCGGTTTCCTTCCTCTCCGGCAACTGAGTTAGGAAGGACGCCCGTATCTTTGTAGTGACGGGGTGTATTGATACACCATCCAAAGTATAATTAATAACTGCACCATGCTCAAAGGGATATTCAATCTCTGCTTTTTTTTTTTTATTACCATCTACCAATAGGTGCCCTTCTTTGCGAGGCGTTGGAAAACCTCCCTGGTCTTTGTGGTTGAATCTGTGTTTGAAATTCACTGCTCTACTGAGGGACCTTACAATTATCTGTATGTGTGGAGTACAGAAATTAGGTAGTCATTGAAAAATAATGTTAAACACTATTTCACACAGTGAGTCCATGCAACTTATTATGGGACTTGTTAAGCATGTTTTCCCTCCTGAACTTATATAGGCTTGTCATAACAAAGGGGTTGAATACTTATTGACTCAAAGCCTTTCATATTTTCATTTTTTTTAATACATTTTAGATAAATTCTTAAACATAATTCCACTTTGAACCTATGGGGTTGTGAGTGTGTGTGTGTGTGTGTGTGTGTGTGTGTGTGTGTGTGTGTGTGTGTAGGCCAGTGACACACAATCTCAATGTAATCCATTTTTAAATTCAGGCTGTAACACAACAAAATGTGGGGGAAAAAGTCATGAGCTGTGAATACTTTTTGAAGGTCCTGTAAATCTTATGTCTTTTCCCATTCACCCTCCCTGTCTCCAGCCCCGGTCTATCTGGTCCTACTGCCCTACTGCAGGGTGCCAACACCAGCCCTCACTGTGTAGCCGTTCCTGGAGGAACAACCTTCATCACCAAGGAGACATTTGGTGCCCAGCTGACCTCTAGGTCAACACCATGCAAGACCTCCGGACCAGGATACGGTACGGATGATTTGGCTAATTGATTGACTATGGATAATCACATTCTTACCTGCTCCTTCCGTATAAAAAAAAAACAACATTGTGTTATGGAGAGATGTAACATAATTAACGTTCCTATTTGATGTGATTTAAGAAAATGTGTATTTAGAGTCATGGCTTGTAGTCTCTCTCCATTACTATGACGACAAGCCACGTCTCAAGGCTACAAGACCCATCTGTTACATTTAAATGTAGTCATGGGGGGGGGGGGGGGAGGAATGTTAGTTAGGCCCGTTCTGACTGGGCCTGAGTGAATGTTAGTTAGGCCCGTCTGACTGGGCCTGTGTGAATGTTAGTTAGGCCCGTTCTGACTGGGCCAGTGTGAATGTCAGTTAGGCCCGTTCTGACTGGGCCTGTGTGAATGTCAGTTAGGCCCGTTCTGACTGGGCCTGTGTGAATGTCAGTTAGGCCCGTCTTGACTGGGCCTGTGTGAATGTCAGTTAGGCCCGTTCTGACTGGGCCTGTGTGAATGTTAGTTAGGCCCGTTCTGACTGGGCCTGTGTGAATGTTAGTTAGGCCCATCTGACTGGGCCTGTGTGAATGTCAGTTAGGCCCGTTCTGACTGGGCCAGTGTGAATGTCAGTTAGGCCCGTTCTGACTGGGCCTGTGTGAATGTTAGTTAGGCCCGTTCTGACTGGGCCCGTGTTTTTGTGTTCAGATGGAGGAAAACAGTCCAGCGGCAGACAGGAAGTGACTCACTCAGACCCGTTTAACACATTTCAACCCTCTCATCATCAAGGTGAGTTACTAGTTACCTAACCCTCAATCTCTTCCCTGTATATAGTTGTACTAGTTACCTAACCCTCAATCTCTTCCCTGTATATAGTTGTACTAGTTACCTAACCCTCAATCTCTTCCCAGTATATAGTTGTACTAGTTACCAAACCCTCAATATTTTCCCTGTATATAGTTGTACTAGTTACCTAACCCTCAATATCTTCCCTGTATATAGTTGAAATGACTGCAACACTTAACAATGAGCTGCAGTTAGTTTCAGAATGGGTGGCACCAAATAAGTTTGTCCTAAATATTTATAAAACTAAAAGAATTGTATTTGGGACAAAGCATTTACTAAACCATAAACCTGAACTAAATATTGTAATAAATAATGTGGAAATTGAGCAAGTTGAGGTGACTAAACTGCTTGGAGTAACACTGGATTGTAAACTGTCATGGTCAAAACATGTTGATACAACAGTAGCTAAGATGGGGAGAAGTCTGTCTATAATTAAGCAATGTTCTGCCTTCTAAACAACACTATCAACAAGGCAGGTCCTACAGGCCATAGTTTCTACCTTCTTAACAACAGTATCAACAAGGCAGGTCCTACAGGCCCTAGTTTCTACCTTCTTAACAGCAGTATCAACAAGGCAGGTCCTACAGGCCCTAGTTTCTACCTTCTTAACAACAGTATCAACAAGGCAGGTCCTACAGGCCCTAGTTTCTACCTTCTTAACAGCAGTATCAACAAGGCAGGTCCTACAGGCCCTAGTTTCTACCTTCTTAACAGCACTATCAACAAGGCAGGTCCTACAGGCCCTAGTTTCTACCTTCTTAACAGCATTAACAACAAGGCAGGTCCTACAGGCCCTAGTTTCTACCTTCTTAACAACACTATCAACAAGGCAGGTCCTACAGGCCCTAGTTTCTACCTTCTTAACAACACTATCAACAAGGCAGGTCCTACAGGCCCTAGTTTCTACCTTCTTAACAACACTATCAACAAGGCAGGTCCTACAGGCCCTAGTTTTGTCGCACCTAGACTACTGTTCAGTCGTGTGGTCAGGTGCCACAAAGAGGGACTTAGGAAAATTACAATTGTCTCAGAACAGGACAGGCACACACACACACACACATGATAAGACACGCACTCTACACACACCTACACATGGATGTTGTACTGTAGATATGTGATAGTAGAGTAGTGGCCTGAGGGAACACATTGGGTAAAGTGTTATGGAATGGAATTTTTGCAAATCTATTAAAAATAAAAAAGTATCACATTTACATAAGTATTCAGACCCTTTACTCAGTACTTTGTTGAAGTACCTTTGGCAGCGATTACAGCCTTGAGTCTTCTACAAGCTTGACAGACCTGTATTTTGGGAGTTTCTCCCATTCTTCTCTGCAGATCCTCTCAAGCTTGGTCAGGTTGGATGGGGAGCGTCGCTGCACAGCTATTTCCAAGTCTCTCCAGAGATGTTAGATCGGGTTCAAGTCCGGGCTCTGGCTGGGTCACTCAAGGACATTCAGAGACTTGTCCTGAAGCCACTCCTGCGTTGTCTTGGCTGTGTGCTTAGGGTCGTTGTCCTGTTGGAAGATGAACCTTCGTCCCAGTCTGAGGTCATGAGTCCTCTGGAGCAGGTTTTCATCAAGGATCTCTCTGTACTTTGCTCTGTTCATCTTTGCCTCGATCCTGACTAGTCTCCCAGTCCCTGCTGCTGAAAAACATCCCCACAGCATGATGCTGCCACCACCATGCTTCATCTGCCTAGATGTTGGCCTTCTAGGCAGAGTTCCTCTGTCCAGTGTCTGTGTTCTTTTGCCCATCTTAATCTTTTATTTTTATTGGCCAGTCTGAGATATGGCTTCTTCTTTGCCACTCTGCCTAGAAGGCCAGCATCCCGGAGTCGCCTCTTCACTGTTGATGTTGAGACTGGTGGTTTGCAGGTACTATTTACTGAAGCTTCTAGAAGAAAAAGAAACGCACACCTTTAAAGGTGAGGTGCTGGCTAGCGGAGTAGAAAACTAGAAAATAAGGGAGAGCCGCTAGGAGCTCAGATGCAAAAATGTTCATATCCAACGTTTCCACAGCCAAGCTGTCTTCATCAGGGTATGATCACAAACACTGTGAGATGACTCATTTATAAGGTGTCAAAAGACACACAGGTGTCTGTAATCATGGCCAAGTGTGGCCTAATATCATTGGTTAACTCTGAAATATTAAAATGGCATACAAAGAACATACAAAAAAAACAAATGGATACGCATACGATCATAGATTCATTTTAGACTACACAAGCTTACAAACAATTACAATGGCAAAGTCACAATAATCACAAGAACGGCTTCAGATCAAAGTGAACGTTGAGACCGAAGGGAGGAAGGGTCTTTAAGTTAAAGATCCAGGAAGCCTCTCGTTATAACAATAAATTGTCGAGGTCACCCCCCTCTCCTAGGGAGGGTGACATGTTCGATGCCAATATAACGCAGAGACGAAATCGAGTGGTTTGCTTCCAAAAAGTGGGCTGCAACCTTGTCCTCTTGCTCAGTTGTGCACTGGGGCCTCCCACTCATCTTTCTATCCTGCTTAGAGCCTCCCACTCATCTTTCTATTCTGGTTAGAGCCAGTTTGTGCTGTTCTGTGAAGGGAGTAGTTACACAGCGTTGTACGAGATCTTCAGTTTCTTGGCAATTTCTCACATGGAATAGCCTTCATTTCTCAGAACAAGAATAGACTGATGAGTTTCAGAAGAAAGGTCTTTGTTTCTGGCCATTTTCAGCCTGCAATCGAACCCACAAATGCTGATGCTCCAGATACTCAACTAGTCTAAAGAAGGACAGTTTTATTGCTTCTTTAATCAGAACAACAGTTTTCAGCTGCGCTAACATAATTGCAAAAGGGTTTTCTAATGATCAATTAGCCTTTTAAAATGATAAACTTGGATTAGCTAACACAACGTGCCATTGGAACACAGGAGTGCTGGTTGCTGATAATGGGCCTCTCAACGCCTATGTAGATATTCCATAAAAACTCTGCTGTTTCCAGCTACAATAGTCATTTACAACATTAACAAAGTCTACACTGTATTTCTGATCAATTTGATCTTATTTAAATGGACAAAAAAACGTGCTTTTCTTTCAAACACATGGACATTTCTAAGTGACCCCCAAACTTTTGAGAGGGTAGTGTAGACCGGTGTGTGTCTTTCCAAATCATGTCCAATCAATTGGATTTACCACAGGTGGACTCCAATCAAGTTGTAGAAACATCTCAAGGATGATCAATGGAAACAGGATGCACCCGAGCTCAATTTCATGTCTCATAACAAAGGGTCTGAATACTTATGTAAATAAGGTTTCTAAAAACATGTTTTCACTTTGTCATTATGGGGTATTGTGTGTAGATTGCTGAGGATTTTTTTTTTGTATTTTAATTCAATTTAGAATAAGGCTGTAACGTAACGTCAAGGTCTGAATTCTTTCCCAAATGCACTAAATGACCAAAAGTCATCCTAGACGTTTCCACTAGGCAATAACAGCACTTACAGTTGACCGGGGAAGCTCTAACGGCAGAAATTTGACAAACTGACCTGTTGGAAAGGCGGCATCCTGACGGTCCCACGTTGAAAGTCACTGAGCTCTTCAGTACGGGGCCATTCTACTGCCAATGTTTGTCTTTGGAGATTGCATGGCGGTGTGCTCAATTTTATACACCTGTCAGCAACGGGTGTGGCTGAAATAGCCGTGTCCACATAGAGAATCATTGTACCATCTAAAACACTGTGAAATATATTTTCCGTAACTAAAAATATTATATTTACAGCTGTTTGAAGCTGGTGTATAAAACCGAAAAGTAAAAGACGCAAAAACTAAACTTAGAAAACTAAGCATAGAAATTGAGCAAATACAATAGATCTACCGCTTCTTAGACTGGCTTTCAATGAGAATGACAGATCTATAACTAACAGTTTCTGTGTTCATTTTGTCACGTTGCACAAAGAGTTACATATTGTAGCTATAGTGGCTGGGGGGGGGGGGGGCGCTGTGTCATTGGTGGGAACACCATATTAATTAGAGGTGGACCGATTAATTGGAATGGCCGATTTTAATAATCGGTAATCAGCATTTTTGGGTGCCGATTATGGCCGATTTATATTGCAATCCTCGAGGAGACTGCGTGGCAGGCTTGACCACCTGTTACGCAAGGAGGAAAGGTAAGTTGCTAGCTAGCAATAAACATATCTTATAAAAAAAAGCATTTAATCTTAACATAATAAATAGTTAACTACACATGGTTGATGATATTACTAGTTTAACTAGATTGTCCTGCGTTGCATATAATCAATGTGGTGCCTGAAGTTGTGTCATTTCTCTTGCGTTCAGTGCAAGCAGAGTCAGGGTATATGCAGCAGTTTGGGCCGCCTGACTCGTTGCAAACTGTGTGAAGACCATTTCTTCCTAACAAAGACTAATTAATTTGCCAGAATTTTACATAATTATGACATAACATTGAAGGTTGTGCAATGTAACAGCAATATTTAGACTTAGGGATTTAGACTGGTTCTCTGTGTTGGTGGGAACACCAAGTTTAACTGTTCTCTGGTTCTCTGTGTAGGCTCAGTGCTGTTAAGTCTGCTGTTACAGCATCCTTTAAACCCCAGCAGTCTGGGTCTGGGTCACCTGCTCTGCATCAGCCCTGACGCACTTCCTGGTCTCCTGAGCAACACCTGTCTCAGCCCGTAAGACCCCCCCCCCCCCCAAATCATCCTCATTACGCTGTTTTTATTTCACAGTTTTTTTTATTCGATGCAGTCATTTACATTGAGTCATTTATTAACACTGTGTCCACCCTTACAGAGGGTCTTCAGTTGGCTCCAGTTCCTCCTCAACAGAACCCAGGCTCGTTCCTCACCACAACAAGCCCCGCTTCAGACACTACCAGAATCTGGCTCTGTCTGGCCTCAACATGATGGCCCTACCCAGCCACCACGCTGCCTTGCCTCCTGAGGACCTTCCCAACCCGAACACTTCCCACTCTGCCCCTGCCCTGAAAAACACTACCAGGTCCTGTCCTGGTGCTGTCCACCTCCTCCCCCTCCTCGACTACCACATCGGCCTGTTCTGCCAAAGTCTGGAGGCTATCGCCCTCGACGGCTCGGGGACAGGGTCTGGTAAGAGGAGCCTGAGAGGGAGCTCTCTGTCTGGGTCGTCAGACGGCAGCCTGGCCTCCAGCGTGGAGGATTCCCTCGGGAGTCAGGAGGAGTTTGCCCTGGCTGCCCTGAAGGCCCTGCATCATACTGTGGCCCAGAGCTCTGAGGTAGTGAACACCCTGCTGGCCCTGACGTCTGGAGAGGAGGGGAGCCCTCCACAGGGTAACACTAGACACAGGTATGTATGATTTGAAAACTTTAATGTCCCGAAGGAGGAAATTCGAGACGCCACTTTTGTAAAAACACAACAACAGATAAGCAGTGTATTAAGCTACGGTCAGTAGCCTTCCCTGTGGCTCAGTTGGTAGAGCATGGTGTTTGCAATGCCAGGGTTGTGGGTTTGATTCCCACGGGGGGCCAGTACAGGAAAAAAAATGTATGCATTCACTACTGTAAGTCGCTCTGGATAAGAGCGTCTGCTAAATGACTAAAATGTAAATGTAAATGAACAACAGATAAGCTACGCTCAGCAGGCTGAACAACAGATAAGCTACGGTCAGCAGGCTGAACAACAGATAAGCTACGGTCAGCAGGCTGAACAACAGATAAGCTACGGTCAGCAGGCTGAACAACAGATAAGCTACGGTCAGCAGGCTGAACAACAGATAAGCTACGGTCAGCAGGCTGAACAACAGATAAGCTACGGTCAGCAGGCTGAACAACAGATAAGCTACAGTCAGCAGGCTGAACAACAGATAAGCTACGGTCAGCAGGCTGAACAACAGATAAGCTACGGTCAGCAGGCTGAACAACAGATAAGCTACGGTCAGCAGGCTGAACAACAGATAAGCTACGGTCAGCAGGCTGAATGTGTGCAACATGCTATAATACGTTACACGTGCAGGTTAAGGGCTTGATCTTGCGTGTTTGAAACATTTCATTTCATTGTGTCGGTCTTGAGAAGGGCCACAAGGCTGAACCGTCAGCTGCCATCACTGTTGACATGCAATCAAATACACTGAATGTTTGCCTCCCAGTCTCTAATCTGAGTTAGACGTATCCATGTCCTTTAAGAGCAGTCTCTAATCTGAGTTAGACGTATCCATGTCCTTTAAGGGCAGTCTCTAATCTGTTAGACGTATCCATGTCCTTTAAGGGCAGTCTCTAATCTGTTAGACGTATCCATGTCCTTTAAGGGCAGTCTCTAATCTGAGTTAGACGTATCCATGTCCTTTAAGGGCAGTCTCTAATCTGAGTTAGACGTATCCATGTCCTTTAAGGGCAGTCTCTAATCTGAGTTAGACGTATCCATGTCCTTTAAGGGCAGTCTCTAATCTGAGTTAGATGTATCCATGTCCTTTAAGGGCAGTCTCTAATCTGAGTTAGACGTATCCATGTCCTTTAAGGGCAGTCTCTAATCTGAGTTAGACGTATCCATGTCCTTTAAGGGCAGTCTCTAATCTGTTAGACGTATCCATGTCCTTTAAGGGCAGTCTCTAATCTGTTAGACGTATCCATGTCCTTTAAGGGCAGTCTCTAATCTGAGTTAGACGTATCCATGTCCTTTAAGGGCAGTCTCTAATCTGAGTTAGACGTATCCATGTCCTTTAAGGGCAGTCTCTAATCTGTTAGACGTATCCATGTCCTTTAAGGGCAGTCTCTAATCTGAGTTAGACGTATCCATGTCCTTTAAGGGCAGTCTCTAATCTGAGTTAGACGTATCCATGTCCTTTAAGGGCAGTCTCTAATCTGAGTTAGACGTATCCATGTCCTTTAAGGGCAGTCTCTAATCTGAGTTAGACGTATCCATGTCCTATAAGGGCAGTCTCTAATCTGAGTTAGACGTATCCATGTCCTTTAAGGGCAGTCTCTAATCTGAGTTAGATGTATCCATGTCCTTTAAGGGCAGTCTCTAATCTGTTAGACGTATCCATGTCCTTTAAGGGCAGTCTCTAATCTGAGTTAGACGTGACTATGTATTATAACGTTTTGTTTTATTGATTCTATGGATCCCAGGACTTCCAGGAAAACAGTGTCCAGTGTTACTGAGTAGACTATCCTGGCCAAATGAATTATTTTATTGACCAACAGGCCCATCCTGGCCTCAGGCCTGGCCCCCCTGCTGCCTGACACTTCCATCCAGCCTGGGACTTCCAGAACCTCTGAGATCCCAGTAGATGGCACCAGAGAGGGTGCGGCCCTCCACCCTCTCTTCAGGAAGCTCCTTCAGCTGTCAGACCCCTCCTTCTCCACCAGCGCTGTTCAGAGGGAGGCCCTGGTGCCAAGCAGTCTGACGACTCTCAACATGCTGCTGGAGAGAGCACAGGAGAGGCAGTTGCCCAGGCAAGCCCTTAGATGCCTCCCAAAATGGCACTCTATCCCCTTTATAGTGCACTACTTTAGACCAGAGCCCTGGTTCAAAGTAGTGCACTATGAAGGGAATAGGGTTCCGTTTGGGATGTGTTCTCTTTAATGCAGAAAAGAAAGGACATTTGAGAGTTTAGTTAATCTTCTTATATAACAAGTAAAACTGCTCTTTTTAGTTTTGAGAGCTTTGATCTATTGTCCAAATGACTGTTCAATCTTCAAATCATTGATATGCTTCCAGGTCCGTGAGTTTTATTATATGGTATGAGGCAGAGTGAATTAAGTGAACGGGAGTTTCCTACCCTGATCTGATATCCTGGCTGCAGGTTCCTGTGTGTTGTCTAGTCACGTCAGGCTCTGTCACAGCCGGCCGCGACCGGAGACCCATGGGGCGGCGCACAATTGGCCCAGCGTCGTCCGGGTTAGGGGAGGGTTTGGCCGGCAGGGATGTACTTGTCCCATGGCGCGCTAGCGACTCTTCTGGCGGGCCGGGCGCAGTGCACGCTGACACGGTCGCCAGGTGTACGGTGTTTCCTCCGACACATTGGTGCGGCTGGTTCCCGGGGTTAAATGGGCAGTGTATCAAGAAGCAGTGCGGCATGGCTGGGTTGTGTTTCGGAGGACGCACGGCTCTCGACCTTCGCCTCTCCCGAGTCCGTACGGGAGTTGCAGCGATGAGACAAGCCTGTAACTAGCAATTGGATACCATGAAATTGGTTTAAAAAAATATATTTTAAAAATCAAAAAAAGTGGTTAAATGTATAGATATTGTGACACCCCCCTAAACTCAAAATGCAGAATAATGCCTGGCTGGATGAGGGGTGGGCCACAAACTTAAAACTCGTAAAACTGACTATCCTACCGATCCCTGACCTCGGCGATGTCATTTACAAAATAGCCTCCAACACTCTACTCAGCAAATTGGATGTAGTCTGTCACAGTGCCATCTGTTTTGTCACCAAAGCCCCATATACTACCCACCACTGCGACCTGTACGCTCTCGTTAGCTGGCCCTCGCTTCATACTCGTCGCCAAACCCACTGGCTCCAGGTCATCTACAAGACCCTGCTAGGTAAAGTTCCCCCTTATCTCCGCTCACTGGTCACCATAGCAACACCCACCCGTAGCACGCCCTCCAGCAGGTATATCTCACTGGTCACCCCCATAGCCAATTCCTCCTTTGGCCGCTTTTCCTTCCAGTTCTCTGCTGCCAATGACTGGAACGAACTGCAAAAATCACTCAAGCTGGAGTCTTATATCTCCCTCTCTAACTTTAAGCATCAGCTGTCAGAGCAGCTTACCGATCACTGTACCTGTACATAGCTCATCTGTAAATAGCCCATCCAACTACCTCATCCCCATATTGTTTTTTTGCTCCTTTGCATCCCAGTATCTCTACTTGCACATTCATCTTCTGCACATCTGTCTCTCCAGTGTTTAATTGCTATATTGTAATTATTTCGCCACTATGGCCTATTTATTGCCTTAACTCCCTAATCTTACTTCATTTGCACACACTGTATATAGACTTTTTCTATTGTATTATTGACTGCACGTTTGTTTATCCCATGTGTGACTCTGTGTTGTTTGTGTCGAACTGCTTTGCTTTATCTTGGCCAGGTCGCAGTTGTGAATGAGAACTTGTTCTCAACTAGCTTACCTGGTTAAATAAAGGTGTAATAAATACATAAATAAATCATCAAGTTTGCTGATGACAACAGTGGTAGGACTGGTTACCAACAACGTTGCGAAAGCCTACAGGGTTAGGTGAGAGCCCTGGCGGAGTGGTGCCAAGAAAATAACTTCTCCCTCAACGTCAACAAAACGAAAGGAGCTTATCGTACAATACAGGAGACACTCTCACAGGTTCTGTCACTGCCCTCATCTCCTGCTGGGCCTGCCCAGACCGTAATCACAATTAACTGACAAAAGTAAATATCAACCTAAATAATTGCCTTACCCCCGAATTGACCTGCAGGACATTTTGCCACCTTCAACATAAAAACTAAAAAAGGGCAGGAATGTTTGTGACAGCCCTTTCACAACAAATCATTCAACTACTGGAGTATCCATCATTCAGACTAAAATAACATTTCCAGCTAGTCAATCTATCACTCCAGTATTAATGCTAAATTGTAATTATTTTCGCCTCTATGCCCTATTTATTGCCCTTACTTCCCTACTCTTCCACATTTGCACACACATCTTTCTACTTTTCTTTTCTATTGTGTTATTGACTGTACGTTTGTTTATGTGTAACTCTGTTGTTGTTTTTGGTCGCACTGCTTTGCTTTATCTTGGCCAGGTCGCAGTTGTAAATGAGAACTTGCTCATTGACATGCTCTGAGTACGAGGCTTGGGATGCCGTTCTGGTCCTGCAGCCTTGCGAGGGTTAACACGCTTAAATGACTTAACCACATCAACCACGGAGAATGAGCGCGCACAGTCCTCGTGAGCATTGGGGCCCCAACGTCAGCGGCTCAATGTTTTCCTTGAAGCAGGCAAAGAAGAGGTTTAGCTTGTCTGAGAGCGAGGCGTCGGGGTTGTCCACGACGTGGCTGGTTTTCCCTTTATAATCCGTGATGGTCTGGAGTCCCTGCCACATACGTGTCTGATCCGCTGAATTGCATTCTAATCATCACAGTGAGAGCAACATCCTCTGTGCACTTCCTGATGAACCCTGTCACGGAGTCGGTGTATACATCTATACTATTCTCAGAGGTGACCCGAACATTTTCCCAGTTCGTGTGATCAAAACATAGATTCCGATTGGTCAGAACAATGTTGAACTGTCCTTACCACGGAAGGAGCAGAATGGAGGTGTGATCTGATTTGCCGTAGGGATGGTGGGAGAGGGGCCTTGCAGCCGTCCCAGAAGGGAGAGTAGCGATGTTCCAGGGTCCGTGTTGCGCATGTACCACAGGAGATGTGTTTGATAGAATTTCGCTAGCGTTTTCCGCTATTGCGCCTTCTTCACCACACTGTCTGTGTGGGTGGACCATTTCAGTTTGTCTGTGATGTGTACGCCGAGGAACTTTTTAAAACTTTCCACTCATGTTTTGAGTTTAGGGGGTGTGTCTCAATATCTATCAATTTATCAATTTTTGTAGCAAAAAAAAATAAATAAAAAAATGTCCACAACAATCCATGTATTAAATGGGAGACATTAGAGATGTGGAAAAACATGGTTGTGTTTTGTTCTGCCTCGGCTAAGGGGTAGCTCAAAAACTAAAGCCCGTTTTGAGGATTGGCCATAAGCCTACTACGTTTAGTTATGTCTTGTATTGTTTTACCTCCTTGCAGGTTCCAGTGTGTTGTGTCCAGTCCGGCACTGTCTCGCTGCCTGTCTCTAGACTCATCCTACCAGACCCTGTCTCTGTCTGTCTCCCTACTAGCTGGCCTGGTCCACAGCGATGAGCTAGCTTTTAGAATCTGCTGTCATGCAGGTAACTACGGGGCCTCCTCTGTAACTAAGGGGTGCGGCCTCTGCTGTGATACAGGTAACTACGGGGCCTCCTCTGAAACTAAGGGGTGCGGCCTCTGCTGTCATACAGGTAACTAAGGGGTGCGGCCTCTGCTGTCGTACAGGTAACTAGGGGGCCTCCTCTGCTGTCATACAGGTAACTAAGGGGCCTCCTCTGCTGTGATACAGGTAACTAGGGGGCCTCCTCTGCTGTGATACAGGTAACTAGGGGGCCTCCTTCACATTCATTGATTAGATTACGTTATGTACTTTACCAACGTTTTCAGAGCTGGAATAAGTGAACAATCAATTAAAAAGAGATGTAAGGCACGTTTAATAAATATGTATTTCTCTGTATATGCTGGTGATGATATTGTTGTCCCTCCAGACTGGTGTGTGTTCCTGAAGGTATTCCAGTACATCACCTCCAGACCTGACAAGACCGTCACGGACTCTCACTGGTCTCAGCTGGAGGTGGAGGTATGACATGCTATGTGTCTGTTTATACATGCTGTGTGTCTGTCTGTTTATACATGCTGTGTGTCTGTCTGTTTATACATGCTGTGTGTCTGTTTATACATGCTGTGTGTTTGTTTATACATGCTGTGTGTCTGTTTATACATGCTGTGTGTTTGTTTATACATGCTGTATGTCTGTTTATACATGCTGTGTGTTTGTTTATACATGCTGTGTGTCTGTTTATACATGCTGTGTGTCTGTCTGTTTATACATGCTGTGTGTCTGTCTGTTTATACATGCTGTGTGTCTGTCTGTTTATACATGCTGTGTGTTTGTTTATACATGCTGTGTGTCTGTTTATACATGCTGTGTGTCTGTTTATACATGCTGTGTGTCTGTTTATACATGCTGTGTGTCTGTTTATACATGCTGTGTGTCTGTTTATACATGCTGTGTGTTTGTTTATACATGCTGTGTGTTTGTTTATACATGCTGTGTGTCTGTTTATACCTGCTGTGTGTCTGTTTATACATGCTGTGTGTTTGTTTATACATGCTGTATGTCTGTTTATACATGCTGTGTGTCTGTTTATACATGCTGTGTGTCTGTTTATACATGCTGTGTGTTTGTTTATACATGCTGTATGTCTGTTTATACATGCTGTGTGTTTGTTTATACATGCTGTGTGTTTGTTTGTTTATACATGCTGTCTGTCTGTTTATACATGCTGTCTGTCTGTTTATACATGCTGTGTGTTTGTTTATACATGCTGTGTGTTTGTTTATACATGCTGTGTGTCTGTTTATACATGCTGTGTGTCTGTTTATACATGCTGTGTGTTTGTTTATACATGCTGTGTGTTTGTTTATACATGCTGTATGTCTGTTTATTCGTTGCTGTGTGTTTGTTTATACATGCTGTATGTCTGTTTATACATGCTGTATGTCTGTTTATACATGCTGTCTGTCTGTTTATACATGCTGTGTGTCTGTTTATACATGCTGTGTGTCTGTTTATACATGCTGTGTGTTTGTTTATACATGCTGTATGTCTGTTTATACATGCTGTGTGTTTGTTTATACATGCTGTATGTCTGTTTATACATGCTGTCTGTCTGTTTATACATGCTGTGTGTTTGTTTATACATGCTGTATGTCTGTTTATACATGCTGTCTGTCTGTTTATACATGCTGTCTGTCTGTTTATACATGCTGTGTGTCTGTTTATACATGCTGTGTGTTTGTTTGTTTATACATGCTGTCTGTCTGTTTATACATGCTGTGTGTTTGTTTATACATGCTGTGTGTTTGTTTATACATGCTGTATGTCTGTTTATACATGCTGTGTGTCTGTTTATACATGCTGTGTGTTTGTTTATACATGCTGTGTGTTTGTTTATACATGCTGTATGTCTGTTTATTCGTTGCTGTGTGTTTGTTTATACATGCTGTATGTCTGTTTATACATGCTGTATGTCTGTTTATACATGCTGTCTGTCTGTTTATACATGCTGTGTGTCTGTTTATACATGCTGTGTGTCTGTTTATACATGCTGTGTGTTTGTTTATACATGCTGTATGTCTGTTTATACATGCTGTGTGTTTGTTTATACATGCTGTATGTCTGTTTATACATGCTGTATGTCTGTTTATACATGCTGTCTGTCTGTTTATACATGCTGTGTGTTTGTTTATACATGCTGTATGTCTGTTTATACATGCTGTCTGTCTGTTTATACATGCTGTCTGTCTGTTTATACATGCTGTGTGTCTGTTTATACATGCTGTGTGTTTGTTTATACATGCTGTGTGTTTGTTTATACATGCTGTGTGTCTGTTTATATATGCTGTATGTCTGTTTATACATGCTGTGTGTCTGTTTATATATGCTGTATGTCTGTTTATACATGCTGTGTGTCTGTTTATACATGCTGTGTGTCTGTTTATATATGCTGTATGTCTGTTTATACATGCTGTGTGTCTGTTTATACATGCTGTGTGTCTGTTTATACATTCTGTATGTCTGTTTATACATGCTGCGTGTCTGTTTATACATGCTGCGTGTCTGTTTATACATGCTGCGTGTCTGTTTATACATGCTGCGTGTCTGTTTATACATGCTGCGTGTCTGTTTATACATGCTGCGTGTCTGTTTATATATGCTGCGTGTCTGTTTATATATGCTGTGTGTCTGTTTATACATGCTGTATGTCTGTTTATACATGCTGTGTGTCATGTGGGCTGGTTTATACATGCTGTGTGTCTGTCTGGTTATACATGCTGTGTGTCTGTCTGGTTATACATGCTGTCTCTCTGTTTATACATGCTGTCTCTCTGTTTATACATGCTGTGTGTCTCTCTGTTTATACATGCTGTGTGTCTCTCTGTTTATACATGCTGTGTGTCTCTCTGTTTATACATGCTGTGTGTGTCTGTTTATACATGCTGTGCGTGTCTGTTTGTACATGCTGTCTGTCTGTCTGGTTATACATGCTGTCTGTCTGTCTGGTTATACATGCTGTCTGTCTGTCTGGTTATACATGCTGTGTGTCTGTTTATGTATGCTGTATGTCTGTTTATACATGCTGTCTCTCTGTTTATGCATGCTGTGTGTCTGTTTATACATGCTGTGTGTCTGTTTATGTATGCTGTGTGTCTGTTTATACATGCTGTATGTCTGTTTATGTATGCTGTGTGTCTGTTTATACATGCTGTGTGTCTGTTTATACATGCTGTGTGTCTGTTTATACATGCTGTGTGTCTGTTTATACATGCTGTGTGTCTGTTTATACATGCTGTATGTCTGTTTATACCTGCTGTGTGTCTGTCTGGTTATACATGCTGTGTCTCTGTTTATACATGCTGTCTCTCTGTTTATACATGCTGTCTCTCTGTTTATACATGCTGTGTGTCTCTCTGTTTATACATGCTGTGTGTCTCTCTGTTTATACATGCTGTGTGTCTCTCTGTTTATACATGCTGTGTGTGTCTGTTTATACATGCTGTCTGTCTGTTTGTACATGCTGTCTGTCTGTCTGGTTATACATGCTGTCTGTCTGTCTGTTTATACATGCTGTCTCTCTGTTTATACATGCTGTGTGTCTGTTTATACATGCTGTATGTCTGTTTATGTATGCTGTATGTCTGTTTATACATGCTGTGTGTCTGTTTATGTATGCTGTGTGTCTGTTTATACATGCTGTGTGTCTGTTTATACATGCTGTGTGTCTGTTTATACATGCTGTGTGTCTGTTTATACATGCTGTGTGTCTGTTTATACATGCTGTGTGTCTGTTTATACATGCTGTGTGTCTGTTTATACATGCTGTGTGTCTGTTTATACATGCTGTATGTCTGTTTATACATGCTGTGTGTTTGTTTATACATGCTGTGTGTTTGTTTATACATGCTGTGTGTTTGTTTATACATGCTGTATGTCTGTTTATACATGCTGTATGTCTGTTTATACATGCTGTGTGTCTGTTTATACATGCTGTGTGTCTGTTTATACATGCTGTGTGTTTGTTTATACATGCTGTGTGTTTGTTTATACATGCTGTGTGTTTGTTTATACATGCTGTGTGTCTGTTTATACATGCTGTGTGTTTGTTTATACATGCTGTATGTCTGTTTATACATGCTGTCTGTCTGTTTATACATGCTGTGTGTCTGTTTATACATGCTGTGTGTCTGTTTATACATGCTGTGTGTCTGTTTATACATGCTGTGTGTTTGTTTATACATGCTGTATGTCTGTATACATGCTGTGTGTTTGTTTATACATGCTGTGTGTCTGTTTATACATGCTGTGTGTCTGTCTGTTTATACATGCTGTGTGTCTGTCTGTTTATACATGCTGTGTGTTTGTTTATACATGCTGTGTGTCTGTTTATACATGCTGTGTGTCTGTTTATACATGCTGTGTGTTTGTTTATACATGCTGTGTGTCTGTTTATACATGCTGTGTGTCTGTTTATACATGCTGTGTGTTTGTTTATACATGCTGTATGTCTGTTTATACATGCTGTATGTCTGTTTATACATGCTGTATGTCTGTTTATACATGCTGTGTGTCTGTTTATACATGCTGTATGTCTGTTTATACATGCTGTATGTCTGTTTATACATGCTGTCTGTCTGTTTATACATGCTGTCTGTCTGTTTATACATGCTGTGTGTTTGTTTATACATGCTGTGTGTGTGTTTATACATGCTGTGTGTCTGTTTATACATGCTGTGTGTCTGTTTATACATGCTGTGTGTCTGTTTATACATGCTGTGTGTCTGTTTATACATGCTGTATGTCTGTTTATACATGCTGTGTGTCTGTTTATACATGCTGTGTGTTTGTTTATACATGCTGTGTGTTTGTTTATACATGCTGTGTGTCTGTTTATACATGCTGTGTGTCTGTTTATACATGCTGTGTGTCTGTTTATACATGCTGTATGTCTGTTTATACATGCTGTCTGTCTGTTTATACATGCTGTGTGTCTGTTTATACATGCTGTGTGTCTGTTTATACATGCTGTGTGTTTGTTTATACATGCTGTATGTCTGTTTATACATGCTGTGTGTTTGTTTATACATGCTGTGTGTCTGTCTGTTTATACATGCTGTGTGTCTGTCTGTTTATACATGCTGTGTGTCTGTCTGGTTATACATTCTGTGTGTCTGTCTGGTTATACATTCTGTCTCTCTGTTTATACATGCTGTCTCTCTGTTTATACATGCTGTGTGTCTCTCTGTTTATACATGCTGTGTGTCTCTCTGTTTATACATGCTGTGTGTCTCTCTGTTTATACATGCTGTGTGTGTCTGTTTATACATGCTGTCTGTCTGCTTGTACATGCTGTCTGTCTGTCTGGTTATACATGCTGTCTGTCTGTCTGTTTATACATGCTGTCTCTCTGTTTATACATGCTGTGTGTCTGTTTATACATGCTGTATGTCTGTTTATACATGCTGTATGTCTGTTTATACATGCTGTATGTCTGTTTATACATGCTGTATGTCTGTTTATGTATGCTGTGTGTCTGTTTATACATGCTGTGTGTCTGTTTATACATGCTGTGTGTCTGTTTATACATGCTGTGTGTCTGTTATACATGCTGTGTGTCTGTTTATACATGCTGTGTGTCTGTTTATACATGCTGTGTGTCTGTTTATACATGCTGTGTGTCTGTTTATACATGCTGTGTGTCTGTTTATACATGCTCTGTGTCTGTTTATACATGCTGTATGTCTGTTTATACATGCTGTGTGTTTGTTTATACATGCTGTGTGTGTGTTTATACATGCTGTGTGTCTGTTTATACATGCTGTGTGTCTGTTTATACATGCTGTGTGTATTTTTATACATGCTGTGTGTCTGTTTATACATGCTGCGTGTCTGTTTATACATGCTGCGTGTCTGTTTATATATGCTGCGTGTCTGTTTATACATGCTGTGTGTCTGTTTATACATGCTGTGTGTCTGTTTATGTATGTCTGTTTATACATGCTGTGTGTCTGTTTATACATGCTGTGTGTCTGTTTATACATGCTGTGTGTCTGTTTATACATGCTGTGTGTCTGTTTATACATGCTGTGTGTATTTTTATACATGCTGCGTGTCTGTTTATACATGCTGCGTGTCTGTTTATACATGCTGCGTGTCTGTTATATATGCTGCGTGTCTGTTTATACATGCTGCGTGTCTGTTTATACATGCTGTATGTCTGTTTATATATGCTGTATGTCTGTTTATACATGCTGTGTGTCTGTCTGTTTATACATGCTGTGTGTCTGTCTGTTTATACATGCTGTGTGTCTGTCTGTTTATACATGCTGTGTGTCTGTCTGGTTATACATTCTGTGTGTCTGTCTGGTTATACATTCTGTCTCTCTGTTTATACATGCTGTCTCTCTGTTTATACATGCTGTCTCTCTGTTTATACATGCTGTGTGTCTCTCTGTTTATACATGCTGTGTGTGTCTGTTTATACATGCTGTCTGTCTGTTTATACATGCTGCGTGTCTGTTTATACATGCTGCGTGTCTGTTTATATATGCTGCGTGTCTGTTTATACATGCTGTATGTCTGTTTATATATGCTGTATGTCTGTTTATACATGCTGTGTGTCTGTCTGTTTATACATGCTGTGTGTCTGTCTGTTTATACATGCTGTGTGTCTGTCTGTTTATACATGCTGTGTGTCTGTCTGGTTACATGCTGTGTGTCTGTTTATACATGCTGTGTGTCTGTTTATACATGCTGTGTGTCTGTTTATACATGCTCTGTGTCTGTTTATACATGCTGTATGTCTGTTTATACATGCTGTGTGTCTGTCTGTCTGTCTGTTTATACATGCTGTCTGTCTGTTTATACATGCTGTCTGTGTGTCTGTTTATACATGCTGTCTGTGTGTCTGTTTATACATGCTGTCTGTGTGTCTGTTTATACATGCTGTCTGTGTGTCTGTTTATACATGCTGTCTGTGTGTCTGTTTATACATGCTGTCTGTGTGTCTGTTTATACATGCTGTCTGTGTGTCTGTTTATACATGCTGTGTGTCTGTTTATACATGCTGTGCTGTCTGTTTATACATGCTGTCTGTCTGTCTGTTTATACATGCTGTCTGTCTGTCTGTTTATACATGCTGTCTGTGTCTGTTTATACATGCTGTCTGTGTGTCTGTTTATACATGCTGTCTGTGTGTCTGTTTATACATGCTGTCTGTGTGTCTGTTTATACATGCTGTCGTGTGCTGTTTATACATGCTGTGTGTCTGTTTATACATGCTGTGTGTCTGTTTATACATGCTGTGTGTCTGTTCTCTATTGGCAGGTGGTGCGTTTCCTGACCAGTCTGTTCAATAGGAAAGCTTCCACGTGGAGTGTGTTTGCTGAGTCGTCCTGTCAGTGCCACAGTGAGGTAAGAAGCAGAGCTGTTTGTCAGCGGTATAGAAATATAATGAATAGCTTGGGTATTGGAACCTCTCACCATAATGACCTGAATGGGGACGCCATTGGAACCTCTCACCATAATGACCTGAATGGGGACGCCATTGGAACCTCTCACCATAATGACCTGAATGGGGACGCCATTGGAACCTCACTGTAATGACCTGAATGGGGACGCCATTGGAACCTCTCACCGTAATGACCTGAATGGGGACGCCATTGGAACCTCTCACTATAATGACCTGAATGGGGACGCCATTGGAACCTCTCACTATGATGACCTGAATGGGGACGCCATTGGAACCTCTCACCGTAATGACCTGAATGGGGACGCCATTGGAACCTCTCACCGTAATGACCTGAATGGGGACGCCATTGGAACCTCTCACTGTAATGACCTGAATGGGGACGCCATTGGAACCTCTCACCATGATGACCTGAATGGGGACGCCATTGGAACCTCTCACCGTAATGACCTGAATGGGGACGCCATTGGAACCTCTCACCGTAATGACCTGAATGGGGACGCCATTGGAACCTCTCACTGTAATGACCTGAATGGGGACACCATTGGAACCTCTCACCATAATGACCTGAATGGGGACGCCATTGGAACCTCTCACCATAATGACCTGAATGGGGACGCCATTGGAACCTCTCACCGTAATGACCTGAATGGGGACGCCATTGGAACCTCTCACTATAATGACCTGAATGGGGACACCATTGGAACCTCTCACTATAATGACCTGAATGGGGACGCCATTGGAACCTCTCACCATAATGACCTGATATGGGGACACCATTGGAACCTCTCACCGTAATGACCTGAATGGGGACGCCATTGGAACCTCACTGTAATGACCTGAATGGGGACGCCATTGGAACCTCACTGTAATGACCTGAATGGGGACACCATTGGAACCTCTCACCATAATGACCTGAATGGGGACGCCATTGGAACCTCTCACCGTATGATGACCTGAATGGGGACGCCATTGGAACCTCTCACCATAATGACCTGAATGGGGACGCCATTGGAACCTCTCACTATAATGACCTGAATGGGGACGCCATTGGAACCTCTCACCATGATGACCTGAATGGGGACGCCATTGGAACCTCTCACCATAATGACCTGAATGGGGACGCCATTGGAACCTCTCACTATAATGACCTGAATGGGGACGCCATTGGAACCTCTCACTATAATGACCTGAATGGGGACGCCATTGGAACCTCTCACCATAATGACCTGAATGGGGACGCCATTGGAACCTCTCACTGTAATGACCTGAATGGGGACGCCATTGGAACCTCTCACTGTAATGACCTGAATGGGGACGCCATTGGAACCTCTCACTATAATGACCTGAATGGGGACGCCATTGGAACCTCTCACCATAATGACCTGAATGGGGACACCATTGGAACCTCTCACCATAATGACCTGAATGGGGACGCCATTCTATTCATTGTAATTCTATAGTCAGAGCTTTGGAGAGTTGGACAACCAACGTGTCTTTGGCGTCTGTCATGGAAATTCTTATCTGTTGACATGGACATTTTTTGAAATGTCAGAGTAGGAACCCTGATTTTATTTATTAACATCGTCTGACCGTGGTTGTGTGACGAGAATTCTTATCCCAATTGTTGAACTCAACAATCACTTATGCTTTGACCAATTCCCAGAGGTTTGTAAGACCCTGGTTAATGAAGAATTAGACAAAGCCCCCAGTCTGCAATAGATATTCAGAGAGTACTCTGAAGTAAAAAATGAGAACACAGTCATTTTATAACATACACACAGCAGTAGAAACTCCACCTCCCTTTCAGGTAGGGGCTGTATCTTTTTCCACAGTTCACATTCCTAGCTTATCACTTTTCTACCAGCCTGACAGTTTCTAGCCATTCCTCTCCTTCCTAGATTAGAGGGTTCTTGGAAAGGATGTCTTTCCTGTTTTCAGAGTTATAACTAGGTCATCTGTAGTTCACATTGCTACAAAGTAACACAATGGCCTAGTCACACACACATTTCATACAATTATATGGTTTCAGGGTGGAATAGTTTAGTCATTACCTTTAAACATATAAATTCCTTTATCAGGTTGTCTGTCTGTCTCTCTGTGAGCAGGTAGTGAAGACCACGGTGGTGCTACTCCACAGGCAGTGGCTGGACCTCCGGGGCCGAGTGGAGGGGAGCCTTTGGGGCGATTCAGCGATCCTAAACCCAGCGTGGTGCTCCTCTCCTGGGGTTGATCTGCTAAGGGAGGCTCTGATGCTACTCCACTGGCTCTTCCTCAACAACAGTAGCTTCTCAGAGCACTGCCTCCCTGTCCTCCACATGTATGACCAGATGATTCCTGCCATTAGAGACACCTTCAGGAGGATCCCCCACCTCTCAGAGAGTGAAGGTAGGTAGTAGAGCTGGGGTGGGCAAACGATGTCCCGTGGGCCAAATCTTTTTGTGTTGTTGTTGAGGTTATGTAAAATAAAATATACACTGAAGAAAAATATAAACGCAAAATGGAAAGTGTTGGTCCCGTGTTCCATGAGCTGAATAAAAAAAAAAAAAGATCCCAGGGATTTTCCATACGCACAAAAAAATTCTGTGCACAAATGTGTTTACATCCCTGTTAGTGAGCATTTCTCCTTTGCCAAGATAATCCATCCACCTGACAGGTGTGGCATATCAAGATGGCGCCAACAGACATTGCAGCTCGGGTTCTAGCTCCTAAAGAAACTTTGCAGTATTTAGGTTTTCTGTGTGTTATTTCTTGCATCAAATCAAATGTTATTGGTCACATACACATGTTTAGCAGATGTTAATGTGAGTGTAGCGAAATGCTTGTGCTTCTAGTTCCGACAGTGCTGTAATATCTAACAAGTAATCTAACAAATTCACAACGACTACCTAATACACACAAATACACACAAATCTAAAGGGGTGAATGAGAATATATACATATAAATATATGGATGAGCGATGACTGAGCGGCATAGGCAAGATGCAGTAGATGGTATAAAATACAGTATATACATATGAGATGAGTAATGTAGGGTATGTAAACATTATTAAAGTGGCATTATTTAAAGTGACTAGTGATACATTTATTAAATCCATTTATTAAGTGGCCAGTGAGTTGAGTCTGTATGTTGGCAGCAGCCACTCAATGTTAGTGATGGCTGTTTAACAGTCTGATGGCCTTGAGATAGAAGCTGTTTTTCAGTCTCTCGGTCCCAGCTTTGATGCACCTGTACTGACCTCACCTTCTGGATGGTAGCGGGGTGAACAGGCAGTGGCTCGGGTGGTTGTTGTCCTTGATGATCTTTTTGGCCTTCCTGTGACATCGGGTGCTGTAGGTGTCCTGGAGGGCAGGTAGTTTGTCCCCGGTGATGCTTTGTGCAGACCTCACTACCCTCTGGAGAGCCCTGCGGTTGTGGGTGGTACCAGGCGGTGATACAGCCTGACAGGATGCTCTCGATTGTGCATCTGTAAAAGTTTTAGGTGACAAGCCAAATTTCTTAAGCCTCCTGAGGTTGAAGAGGTGCTGTTGCGCCTTCTTCACCACGCTGTCTGTGTGGGTGGACCATTTCAGTTTGTCAGTGATGTGTACGCCGAGGAACTTGAAGCTTTCCACCTTCTCCACTACTGTCCCGTCGATGTGGATGGGAGGGGCGGTGCTCCCTCTGCTGTTTCCTGAAGTCCACAATCATCTCCTTTGTTTTGTTGACATTGAGTGAGAGGTTATTTTCCTGATGCCACACTGGTTTGCGCTTTCAGTTTTGCGCAAATGCTGCTGTCAATCCACGGTTTCTGGTTAGTGAAGGTTTTAATAGTCACAGTGGGTACAACATCTCCAATGCACTTCCTAATAACTCACTCACCGAGTCAGCGTATACGTCGATGTTAATGTCTGAGGCTACCACCCATTGGATAGACCTAAGCACAGGCGCTTCCTGTTTTAGTTTCTGCCTATAGGAGGGGAGCAACAAGGTGGAGTGATGGTCAGATTTGCCGAAGGGAGGGCAGGGGAGGGCCTGCCCTCCCTTCGCGGAAGTTAGAGTAGCAGTGGTCCAGTGTTTTGCTCAAGCGAGTACAACAATCAATGTGCTGGTAGAATTTAGGTAGCCTTAGGTAGCTCAAATTAGCTTTGTTAAAATCCCCAGCTACAATAAATGCAGCCTATGGTTTCCAGTTTACATGGAGTCCAGTGAAGTTCTTTTCAAGGCCGTCGACGTATACTACACTGGACTTTGTGCAAACTGGAAACCACATGTCCTGAGGCCGCATTTATTGTAGCTGGAGATTTTAACAAAGCAAATTTGAGGAAAACTCTACCGAAGTTCTACCAACACATTGACTGTAGGAAAAAACTCTCGACCGCTGCTACTCCCTCTTCTGGCCCGCCTCCGCCCTCCCTTCGGCAAATCAGATCACGACTACATTTTGCTCCTCCCTTCCTATAGGCAAATCACATCAAAGTTTATTTGTCACGTGCACCGAATACAACAGGTGTAGACCTTACAGTGAAATGCTTACTTACAGGCTCTAACCAATAGTGCAAAAAAAGGTATTAGGTGAACAATAGATAAGTAAAGAAATAAAACAACAGTAAAAAGACAGGCTATAAAAGTAGTGAGGCTATAAAAGTAGCGAGGCTACATACAGACACCGGTTAGTCAGGCTGATTGAGGTAGTATGTACATGTAGATATGGTTAAAGTGACTATGCATATATGATGAACAGAGAGTAGCAGTAGCGTAAAAGAGGGGTTGGCGGGTGGCGGGACACAATGCAGATAGCCCGGTTAGCCAATGTGTGGGAGCACTGGTTGGTCGGCCCAATTGAGGTAGTATGTACATGAATGTATGGTTAAAGTGACTATGCATATATGATGAACAGAGAGTAGCAGCAACGTAAAAAAGAGGGGTTGGGAGGCACACAATGCAAATAAAGAAAACTCAAACAGGAAGTACCTGTGCTAAGGTTTATTCAACGCTGGTCTGACCAATCGGAATCCATGCTTCAAGATTGTTTTGATCACGCGGACCGGGATGACATTGACACGGACACTGTGACTGAATTCATCAGGAAGTGTATAGGGGATGTTGTTCCCACTGTGACTATTAAAACCTACCCAAACAAGAAAAACCGTGGATAGATGGCAGCATCCGTGCAAACCACCGTATTTAACCATGGCAAGTTGACTGGGAATATGCTCGAATACAAACAGTGTAGTTATTCCCTCCGTAAGGCAATCAAACAGGCAAAACATCAGTACAGAGACAAAGTGGAGTCGCAATTCAACGGCTCAGACATGAGACGTATGTGGCAGGGTCTACAGACAATCACAGACTACAAATGGAAATCCAGTCATGTCGCGGAGACCAACATCTTGCTCCCGCTGAACCCTTTCTTCGCCCGCTTTGAGGATAACACAGTGCCACCAACACGACCTGCTACCAGGCTGTGTGGGCTCTCGTTCTCCGTGGCTGATGTGAGTAAGACATTTAAGCGCGTTAACCCTTGCATTTCTGCCGGCCCAGACGGCATCCCTAGCCGCGTCCTCAGAGCATGTGCAGATCAGCTGGCTGGAGTGTTTACGGACATATTCAATCTCTCCCTATCCCAGTCTGCTGTCTCCACATGCTTCAAGATGTCACACCATTGTTCCTGTACCCAAGAAAGCGAAGGTAATTGAACTAAATGACTATCGCCCCGTAGCACTCACTCCTGTCATCATGAAGTGCTTTGAGAGACTAGTTAAGAATCATATCACCTCTACCTTACCTGACACCCTGACACCCACTTCAATTTCCATACCGCCACGATAGATCCACTGACGATGCATTCGCCATCACACTGCACACTGCCCTATCCCATCTGGACAAGAGGAATACCTATGTAAGAATGCTGTTCATTGACTACAGCTCAGCCTTCAACACCATAGTACCCTCCAAGCTCATCATTAAGCTGGAGGCCCTGGGTCTCAACACCACCCTGTGCAACTGGTTCCTGGACTTCCTGACGGGCTGCCCCCAAGTGGTGAGGGTAGGTAACTACATCTCCACTCTGCTGATCCTCAACACTGGGGCCCCACAAGGGTGCGTTCTCAGCCCCCTCCTGTACTCCCTGTTCACCCACGACTGAGTGGCCATGCACGCCTCCAACTCAATCATCAAGTTTGCAGACGACACAACAGTAGCAGTCTTGATTACCAACAATGACGAGACGGCCTATAGGGAGGTGGTGAGGGCCCTCGGAGTGTGGTGTCAGGAAAATAACCTCTCACTCAACGTCAACAAAACAAAGGAGCTGATAGTGGACTTCAGGAAACAGCAGAGGGAGCACCGCCCCATCCACATCCACATCGACGAGACAGTAGTGGAGAGGGTGGAGAGTTTTAAGTTCCTCGGCGTACACATCATTGACAAACTGAAACGGTCCAGCAACAGCACCTCTTCAACCTCAGGAGGCTGAAGGATTTCGGCTTGGCCCCTAAGACCCTCACAAACTTTTATAGATGCACAATCGAGAGCATCCTGTTGGGCTGTATCACCGCCTGGTACGGCAACTGCACCGCCCGCAACCGCAGGGCTCTCCAGATGGTGGTGCGGTCTGACCAACGCATCACCGGGGGCAAACTACCTGCCCTCCAGGACACCTACACCACCCGATGTCACAGGAAGGCCAAAAAAATCAAGGACATCAACCACCCGAGCCACTGCCTGTTCACCCCGCTATCATCCAGAAGGTGAGGTCAGTACAGGTGCATCAAAGCTGGGACCGAGAGACTGGAAAAACAGCTTGTATCTCAAGGCCTTCAGACAGCCATCACTAGCCGGCTACCTCCCGGTTACTCAACCCTACATAGACATGGAATCACTACTCACTTTAATAATGTTTCCATACTGCTTTACTCATTTCATATGTATTTACAGTATTTCAGTCAATGCCACTCCGACATTGCTCATCCTAATATTTTTCTATTTGTTAATTACGTTTTACTTTTAGATTTGTCTGCATTGTTGTGAATTGTTAGATACTACTGCACTGTTATAGCTAGGAACACAAGTCTTTGGCTACACCGTAATAACATCTGCTAAATATGTGTGTGACCAATAAAATTTGATTTGACACAGGTGCACCTTGTGCTGGGGGGACAATAAAAGGCCACTCTAGAAATTGCAGTTTTGTCACACAACACAATGTCACAGATGTCTCAAGGTTTGAGGGAGCAGTGCAATTGGCATGCTGACTACAGAGATGTCTACAAGAGCTGTTGCCAAATAATTAAATGTTAATTTCTCTACCATAAGCCGCATCCAACGTTGTCGAGAATTTGGCAGTGTGTCCAACCCGGCCGCACAAACACATGTATGGCGTTGTGTGGGCGAGCGTTTTGCTGTTGTGAACAGAGTGCCCCATGGTTATGGGAAGGCATAAGCTACGGACAATGAACACAATTGCTTTTTATCGATGGCAATTTTAATGTGCAGAGATACGGTGGCGATCCTGAGGCCCCATTGTCGTGCCATTCATCACCTCATGTTTCAGCATGATAATGAACGGCCCCATGTCACAAGGATCTGTACACAATTCCTGGAAGCTGAAAATGTCCCAGTTCTTCCATGGCCTGCGTACTCACCAGACACGTCATCCATTGAGCATGTTTGGGATGCTCTGGGTTGACGTGTACGACAGCGTGTTCCAGTTCCCGCCAACATCCATCAACTTCGCACAGCCATTGAAGAGGACTGGGACACCATTCCACAGCCTGATCAACTGTGCGTATGAGATGAGGCAAATGGTGGTCACATCAGATCCACGCCCCTACCTTTTTTTTTTTAAATGGTATCTGTATTCCCAATCATGTGAAATCCATAGATTAGGGCCTAATGAATTTATTTAAATTGACTGATTTCCGTTTATGCATGTTGCGTTTTTATATTTTTATTCAGTAAATTATTATTATTATTTTTTTTTTTTTTAAACACTCCAGGCCACACTTCAACTTGGTCCAAAAAGTTTGCCCCACCCCTGTCGTAGAGGGTGGATTCTGCACGTGTACCCGGACAGTTACACATTGAACATCTCCTCTTTCCTTGCAATGATCCTTTTATATGTGTCCAGTTTCCTGTCTAACTCGTGTATTCTGTTTTGTTAGAATTGGCTTTGGATGAGATTTGTCGTCCTGAGTCTGAGGATACTGAAGATATGGACACAGGCTCCTGACCAGTTGTTCCTTCTCTGGTTATGCACCGGAGTAGCATTCAGTTACCCTTAGATGCTGATCTTGGGTCAGTTTCTGCATAATGGTTAAGGTTAGGCAGGGGGAAGATAACTGACCCCAGCCCTGCACAGCGTCCCAACTGGGACCAGTTTCCCTATATTAGTGCACTACTTTTGACCAGAGCCCTGTAAAGGCTACAGTAGTGCCCAGAAAAGGGTCCTAATTGGGACGCAGAGAGTTGGGTTTTTTTTTTTCCTGAGGAATGCTGACTGTTCTTGATATTGGAGTGTGAAAATATTCTGTGATTACTGTACTGACCTCTTTGAATCTATTAAATAACATCAGTGTTGCAAACGACAATTGTCATTTGTACTCGGTGTCATTGTTATGCCGTGTAAGGTTCTTTATGTCAATGAGAATACTGGAGAAAACCAGAGCACCACCAGATCTGGGACCAGGCTAAATAATGATACAAGAGTTTGATTTTTTTTTTTTTACATATTTATTTGTCATTGTAGCAAAGTGGCATTTTTTTATTCCTGATAACATTTAAAACTACAGCATGTCACTCACTCATTCAAACAAGCAGCACGTTAAAGCTGACAAGGTGCTCACAACCTGAAGTCACATGAACAGACTGCTGGTAAAGGCTGGTAAAATCCTGTCACGGCATGAGTCATAAAACAACTGAATAGATCGAGTCAAACCTACACGAAACACGGACCTTATTTAAAGTGTTTCTAAAATCCCCTATGGAACCATTACCCTGTTTTGACAGCTAGGTTTTATGGGTATTATGACACATCCACTGTGGGGCTCTCAAATTAAACTCTGTACCTCAAAGCCAGTTCCACTGCATTTTCATTGTTCCCCTCTAAATCAGGGACTGATTTAGACCTGGGACACCAGGTGAGTGATTCCCCTCTAATCAGGGACTGGTTTAGACCTGGGACACCAGGTGGGTTATTCCCCTCTAATCAGGGACTGGTTTAGACCTGGGACACCAGGTGGGTTATTCCCCTCTAATCAGGGACTGATTTAGACCTGGGACACCAGGTGGGTTATTCCCCCTCTAATCAGGGACTGATTTAGACCTGGGACACCAGGTGAGTGATTCCCCTCTAATCAGGGACTGGTTTAGACCTGGGGACAGCAGGTGGGTGATTCCCCTCTCTAATCAGGGACTGATTTAGACCTGGGGACAGCAGGTGGGCCCAATTTAATGATCAGGTAAGAACAGAAAACCAGCAGGCTCCGTCCCTCGTAGGGTCAGAGTTGAATACCCTTGACATGGATAGAAACACGTGTGACGCAGACAAAACAACCCTGGGCAACAAGTTCTAACAACGAGGGTCGTGTAAAAGGGGTGCAACAGCATACTGAACGCAGACAGAAATACAACCAATAGCAGCCGACATGATTCTTTACTCCAACACGTATGTTCTACACAGCATATTTTTATCTGACCTTTTCCAGACCCTGACTTCACAGCGTGGAAAACCAGGGCTGGCTCCCAAAATAGTGCACTGCTTTTGACCAGGGCCCATAGGACCTTCCCTGTAGCTCAGTTGGTAGAGCATGGTGTTTGCAACGCCAGGGTCGTGGGTTCGATTCCCACGGGGGGGCCAGCACAGAAAGAAAAAAAAAAAGGATGAAATGTATGTATTCACTACTGTAAGTCGCTCTGGATAAGAGCGTCTGCTAAAATGACTAAAATGTAAAAAAATGTAATGGAATAGGGGGGCTATTTGGAATGCAGACAGGAACATTATCAACAGAGAAGAGGTCACTCAGATAAACATTTTAAAAAGCGTTACATTTCATTTTAAGGCTGGTAGCGTTTCATTCAGCTTGGTTCACCTGCAAGGCTTGCTACAGAATGATTTTACAGCATAAGTGGAAAAACAAGGCATATTGTGGAGGTTTAACATTCTTGGAACGGTTTACGTCCAAAATGGCGCCCTATTCCCTACATAGGGCACTACTTTTGAGTTCATGGGGACATAGACACTACTTTAAAATGTCTAAAAAACACTGACGGTTTTATAAAAAAAAATATATATATATATAATTTGGTTAGACAAAGAATTTATGTTAAAAAAAAAAAGGCACAATGGTTTCTAGTTTCTGTCACGAGACAGGATAGCTTGACATTTTAATAGAACATACATTTTACCACTAAACTAGATTTAGGTATATTTCATAATTGTGTGAATGAGGATTCAGACATTTTGATTCTTGGCTGTCTTCTACTCTACGTCATTCAACTACAGTGCAAAATGTTTTAAAGTGATTTTAACCACAGTTTGGGTTGCACAATGAAGACCGAGGCACAGAAATACATGATTCCCTTTTGCTGTTTTAGACTGTAATAATAAACCTGGTCCTAAACAAGGTGTAGGATGCATCCCAAACACCACCCTATTCCCTATGTAGTGCACTACTTTTGACCAGGATAGTGCACTACATAGAGAGAATAGGGTGCTGTTAGGGATGCAACCAGTTCAGTTCTCTCCCAGGTGAGCTCTAGAAGCTCAGCGAATGGATCATGTTTGGAATGTGTGGGGTGGTGGGGAACGGGGGGGGGACCTGGGGTAGACGGGGGAACGGGGGGGGGACCTGGGGTAGACGGGGGAACGGGAGGGAGACCTGGGGTAGACGGGGGACCTGGGGTAGACGGGGGAACGGGAGGGGGACCTGGGGTAGACGGGGGAACGGGGGGGGAGACCTGGGGTAGACGGGGGAACGGGGGGGGGGACCTGGGGTAGACGGGGGAACGGGAGGGAGACCTGGGGTAGACGGGGGAACGGGAGGGAGACCTGGGGTAGACGGGGGAACGGGAGGGAGACCTGGGGTAGACGGGGGAACGGGAGGGAGACCTGGGGTAGACGGGGGAACGGGAGGGGGACCTGGGGTAGACGGGGGAACGGGAGGGGGACCTGGGGTAGACGGGGGAACGGGAGGGGGACCTGGGGTAGACGGGGGAACGGGAGGGAGACCTGGGGTAGACGGGGGAACGGGAGGGAGACCTGGGGTAGACGGGGGAACGGGAGGGAGACCTGGGGTAGACGGGGGACCTGGGGTAGACGGGGGAACGGGAGGGGGACCTGGGGTAGACGGGGGAACGGGAGGGAGACCTGGGGTAGACGGGGGAACGGGAGGGGGACCTGGGGTAGACGGGGGAACGGGAGGGGGACCTGGGGTAGACGGGGGACCTGGGGTAGACGGGGGACCTGGGGTAGACGGGGGAACGGGAGGGAGACCTGGGGTAGACGGGGGAACGGGGGGGGGACCTGGGGTAGACGGGGGAACGGGGGGGGGACCTGGGGTAGACGGGGGAACGGGAGGGGGACCTGGGGTAGACGGGGGAACGGGGGGGGGACCTGGGGTAGACGGGGGAACGGGAGGGGGACCTGGGGTAGACGGGGGACCTGGGGTAGACGGGGGAACGGGAGGGAGACGGGGGAACGGGAGGGGGACCTGGGGTAGACGGACAGTGATGGAGAATTGATTCAGTAGCCAGTCTTCGGAGGTTGGGAGTCCACGAAGGCAGGGTTGTAGGCAGGCTGAGCAGAGAGGAAGTCAGGCTGGACGGGAGGCGCGCCAGCCTGGGCCGGGTAGGCTGGTTGCTGGGCTGGGTAGCCGGGATGCTGGGCTGGGTAGCTGGGCTGAGCTGGAGGCTGGAAGGGGTATGATGGCTGTCCTGGACTGAACCCAGCCTGACTATAAGGCACTGGGATAGCAGGCGGATAGGCTGGACCTGAGAGAGAGAGGACATTACCACACCAGAGGCACACAGAGAGAACAAAACAGACAGAGGTGGGGTTTTTTGGGCAACTAGTCACAAGGTGGAACTAGAATGCTTCGACAGCAACCTAGAGAGATGCCCTCCTATAGGTTAACTCCAACCCTGTTCCTGGAGAGCTAGCCTCCTATAGGTTAACTCCAACCCTGTTCCTGGAGAGATGCCCTCCTATAGGTTAACTCCAACCCTGTTCCTGGAGAGATGCCCTCCTATAGGTTAACTCCAACCCTGTTCCTGGAGAGCTACCCTCCTATAGGTTAACTCCAACCCTGTTCCTGGAGAGATGCCCTCCTATAGGTTAACTCCAACCCTGTTCCTGGAGAGATGCCCTCCTATAGGTTAACTCCAACCCTGTTCCTGGAGAGCTACCCTCCTATAGGTTAACTCCAACCCTGTTCCTGGAGAGATACCCTCCTATAGGTTAACTCCAACCCTGTTCCTGGAGAGATGCCCTCCTATAGGTTAACTCCAACCCTGTTCCTGGAGAGCTACCCTCCTATAGGTTAACTCCAACCCTGTTCCTGGAGAGATGCCCTCCTATAGGTTAACTCCAACCCTGTTCCTGGAGAGATGCCCTCCTATAGGTTAACTCCAACCCTGTTCCTGGAGAGATGCCCTCCTATAGGTTAACTCCAACCCTGTTCCTGGAGAGATGCCCTCCTATAGGTTAACTCCAACCCTGTTCCTGGAGAACTACCCTCCTATAGGTTAACTCCAACCCTGTTCCTGGAGAGCTACCCTCCTATAGGTTAACTCCAACCCTGTTCCTGGAGAGCTACCCTCCTATAGGTTAACTCCAACCCTGTTCCTGGAGAACTACCCTCCTATAGGTTAACTCCAACCCTGTTCCTGGAGAGCTACCCTCCTATAGGTTAACTCTAACCCTGTTCCTGGAGAGCTACCCTCCTATAGGTTAACTCCAACCCTGTTCCTGGAGAGATGCCCTCCTATAGGTTAACTCCAACCCTGTTCCTGGAGAGATACCCTCCTATAGGTTAACTCCAACCCTGTTCCTGGAGAGCTACCCTCCTATAGGTTAACTCCAACCCTGTTCCTGGAGAGCTACCCTCCTATAGGTTAACTCCAACCCTGTTCCTGGAGAGCTACCCTCCTATAGGTTAACTCCAACCCTGTTCCTGGAGAGATGCCCTCCTATAGGTTAACTCCAACCCTGTTCCTGGAGAGATGCCCTCCTATAGGTTAACTCCAACCCTGTTCCTGGAGAGCTACCCTCCTATAGGTTAACTCCAACCCTGTTCCTGGAGAGATACCCTCCTATAGGTCAACTCCAACCCTGTTCCTGGAGAGATGCCCTCCTATAGGTTAACTCCAACCCTGTTCCTGGAGAGCTACCCTCCTATAGGTTAACTCCAACCCTGTTCCTGGAGAGATGTCCTCCTATAGGTTAACTCCAACCCTGTTCCTGGAGAACTACCCTCCTATAGGTTAACTCCAACCCTGTTCCTGGAGAGATAGCCCTCCTATAGGTTAACTCCAACCCTGTTCCTGGAGAGATACCCCTCCTGGAGGTTTTAACTCCGACCCTGTTCCTGGAGAGATACCCCTCCTGGAGGTTTTAACTCCGACCCTGTTCCTGGAGAGCTACCCTCTAGGAGGGAACAGGGTTGGAGTTAAAACCTCCAGGAGGGGTATCTCTCCAGGAACAGGGTCGGAGTTAAAACCTCCAGGAGGGGTATCTCTCCAGGAACAGGGTCGGAGTTAAAACCTCCAGGAGGGGTATCTCTCCAGGAACAGGGTCGGAGTTAAAACCTCCAGGAGGGGTATCTCTCCAGGAACAGGGTCGGAGTTAAAACCTCCAGGAGGGGTATCTCTCCAGGAACAGGGTCGGAGTTAAAACCTCCAGGAGGGGTATCTCTCCAGGAACAGGGTCGGAGTTAAAACCTCCAGGAGGGGTATCTCTCCAGGAACAGGGTCGGAGTTAAAACCTCCAGGAGGGGTATCTCTCCAGGAACAGGGTCGGAGTTAAAACCTCCAGGAGGGGTATCTCTCCAGGAACAGGGTCGGAGTTAAAACCTCCAGGAGGGGTATCTCTCCAGGAACAGGGTCGGAGTTAAAACCTCCAGGAGGGGTATCTCTCCAGGAACAGGGTCGGAGTTAAAACCTCCAGGAGGGGTATCTCTCCAGGAACAGGGTCGGAGTTAAAACCTCCAGGAGGGGTATCTCTCCAGGAACAGGGTCGGAGTTAAAACCTCCAGGAGGGGTATCTCTCCAGGAACAGGGTCGGAGTTAAAACCTCCAGGAGGGGTATCTCTCCAGGAACAGGGTCGGAGTTAAAACCTCCAGGAGGGGTATCTCTCCAGGAACAGGGTCGGAGTTAAAACCTCCAGGAGGGGTATCTCTCCAGGAACAGGGTCGGAGTTAAAACCTCCAGGAGGGGTATCTCTCCAGGAACAGGGTCGGAGTTAAAACCTCCAGGAGGGGTATCTCTCCAGGAACAGGGTCGGAGTTAAAACCTCCAGGAGGGGTATCTCTCCAGGAACAGGGTCGGAGTTAAAACCTCCAGGAGGGGTATCTCTCCAGGAACAGGGTCGGAGTTAAAACCTCCAGGAGGGGTATCTCTCCAGGAACAGGGTCGGAGTTAAAACCTCCAGGAGGGGTATCTCTCCAGGAACAGGGTCGGAGTTAAAACCTCCAGGAGGGGTATCTCTCCAGGAACAGGGTCGGAGTTAAAACCTCCAGGAGGGGTATCTCTCCAGGAACAGGGTCGGAGTTAAAACCTCCAGGAGGGGTATCTCTCCAGGAACAGGGTCGGAGTTAAAACCTCCAGGAGGGGTATCTCTCCAGGAACAGGGTCGGAGTTAAAACCTCCAGGAGGGGTATCTCTCCAGGAACAGGGTCGGAGTTAAAACCTCCAGGAGGGGTATCTCTCCAGGAACAGGGTCGGAGTTAAAACCTCCAGGAGGGGTATCTCTCCAGGAACAGGGTCGGAGTTAAAACCTCCAGGAGGGGTATCTCTCCAGGAACAGGGTCGGAGTTAAAACCTCCAGGAGGGGTATCTCTCCAGGAACAGGGTCGGAGTTAAAACCTCCAGGAGGGGTATCTCTCCAGGAACAGGGTCGGAGTTAAAACCTCCAGGAGGGGTATCTCTCCAGGAACAGGGTCGGAGTTAAAACCTCCAGGAGGGGTATCTCTCCAGGAACAGGGTCGGAGTTAAAACCTCCAGGAGGGGTATCTCTCCAGGAACAGGGTCGGAGTTAAAACCTCCAGGAGGGGTATCTCTCCAGGAACAGGGCTCGGAGTTAAAACCTCCAGGAGGGGTATCTCTCCAGGAACAGGGTCGGAGTTAAAACCTCCAGGAGGGGTATCTCTCCAGGAACAGGGTCGGAGTTAAAACCTCCAGGAGGGGTATCTCTCCAGGAACAGGGTTCTGATAAAAGGGGTGCCATTACATCATCACCTGTATGTCAATGACACTTACCAGACTCTTGGTAGGGAGGGGGTGGTCCTGGCTGGAAGGGCTGTCCCTGGTTACCCGGTGCTGTGGGCATGGGCTGCCCTCCTCCGTAGCCGGGTTGAGGCTGAGCCCCATACCCAGGCTGGACGGGTACGGGCTGGTAGGCTGGGTACTGGGGGCCACCCTGGTAGATCTGGACGGGCTGCTGGGGTTGCTGGGTGAACTGGGTGTTCACCACTGTGGTGTGAGAGGTCGTGGCTATCACCGCTGTATGGAACGAGGCAGACAATAAATCAAGAGGGTTAGTTCACGCAGCTCTTTATTAAAAAAAAGCATTGTTGTGGTGAAGATAGAACCTAGTGAAGCAGTTGTTTTAAAGAGCTCTAGTGTCTGTTTCTATTACCCACAGCATAAAACCACAGCATAAAACCACAGCATAAAACATGTAGGTGGAAGCAGAGAGCTGTGCTGAGAGACAGGCCAGAAATGATGCCTGATGATCAGAACAGGAAGTGGGAAGCTCCAGTCAGCTCAGTACGGAGGTTATCTGCCATAAAGCTTCCATTATGTCCAAAATGTATTTTAATAATAATATCAATATTGGAATGTTAGCTTTCATACTTTTTTTATTTTTTATTTTTTTTAATTCTCAGCGCAGCTCAAGTAATTTCTCCGTCAAAACCATTCAATTGAAGAGGAATGCGTCGTAATTGTTGGGGGCTGTGCGCGCCACGTGGATGGGCTCAGAGCCATGTAGTTATGTCATGGGATGCTGGGATATCACATCTCAGTGTCTGTCCGTGGATTCTGATTAAGGCTTAAATGCCACTGGTTTAAAAAAAAAAAAACACACATTTTACAAGAAGAAGTGTTCATTTATTTATTTATTAAAAACGACCTGTTTAACATTGCCAGTTTCCAAATGTATTTAAGCTAATCTTACACCATCGGTCTACGAATGTTGAATCTTACAGTTATCAGCAATGCGCTCAAAATGTATGAATTCTTGTTTCATGTTAATTCCATGTGTCGAATTCCAAACAAGTTGTTTTTTATTTATCCCTGAACGAGAGGAAAGATGTCATGTTCCATTAAGGTTACAAACACTAGATTCCTTCTCCATTGTAACGAGGAAGTGGTTACATAATTGGGTGTTGCCTGAAATCAACCCTCATGTCCCAGCTCAGTGTGCCAAATAGCAAACTATTCCTTTATATACTGCACTGGCAGGTCAAAAGTAGTGAACTATATTAGGGAACCGTTTGGGATACACTATCTTTGGTTTGTTGGATTCCTCCCACCCATCTGGTCTGACCACTTCCTGTATGACAGGTGGCTCTGAAGGCTCCGCCCCCTGTGGTGGGTTGCTACGGAAAGTATGAGTCAGACTCACTGCCTGGAAGTTGATTCTTTAATTTAACAAAATATTTTTATTAAATGCCACTGTCTCAATCCACAAAAACAAGAGAAATTCTCATTCCAACAGCGCAGGTCAGCCGGATGATACCGGACTGGATTCTGTTCAGTCGGCACCAAAACCAGCCGGATGATACCGGACTGGATTCTGTTCAGTCGGCACCAAAACCAGCCGGATGATACCGGACTGGATTCTGTTCAGTCGGCACCAAAACGAGACAACTTTTCAAACATGCGTGAAACATGGAAGATTCATCCAATAAGAAACGTGTTAGGGGGAAGTAGAATACTCCCACGTCGTGACTACGTGTTAGGGGGAAGTAGAATACTCCCACGTCGTGACTACGTGTTAGGGGGAAGTAGAATACTCCCACGTCTTGACTACGTGTTAGGGGGAAGTAGAATACTCCCACGTCTTGACTACGTGTTAGGGGGAAGTAGAATACTCCCACGTCTTGACTACGTGTTAGGGGGAAGTAGAATACTCCCACGTCTTGACTACGTGTTAGGGGGAAGTAGAATACTCCCACGTCTTGACTACGTGTTAGGGGGAAGTAGAATACTCCCACGTCTTGACTACGTGTTAGGGGGAAGTAGAATACTCCCACGTCTTGACTACGTGTTAGGGGGAAGTAGAATACTCCCACGTCTTGACTACGTGTTAGGGGGAAGTAGAATACTCCCACGTCTTGACTACGTGTTAGGGGGAAGTAGAATACTCCCACGTCTTGACTACGCGTTAGGGGGAAGTACAATACTCCCACGTCTTGACTACTAATTTTAGTCTCATCTGACCAGAGTACCTTCTTCCATATGTTTGGGGAGTCTCCCACATGCTTTTTGGTGAACACCAAACGTGTTTGCTTATTTCTTTCTTTAAGCAATGGCTTTTTTCTGGCCACTCTTCCGTAAAGCCCAGCTCTGTGGAGTGTACGGCTTAAAGTGGTCCTATGGACAAATACTCCAATCTCCGCTGTGGAGCTTAGCAGCTCCTTCAGGGTTATCTTTGGTCTCTTTGTTGCCTCTCTGATTAATGCCCTCCTTGCCTGGTCCGTGAGTTTTGGTGGGCGGCCCTCTCTTGGCAGGTTTGTTGTGGTGCCATATTCTTTCCATTTTTTAATAATGGATTTAATGGTGCGCCGTTGGGATGTTCAAAGTTGTTCTGTTTTTATAACCCAACCCTGATCTGTACTTCTCCACAACTTTGTCCCTGACCTGTTTGGAGAGCTCCTTGGTCTTCATGGTGCCGCTTGCTTGGTGGTGTTGCAGACTCTGGGGCCTTTCAGAACAGGTGTGTATATACTGAGATCAGGTGACACTTAGATTGCACACAGGTGGACTTTATATAACTAATTATGTGACTTCCGAAGGTAATTGGTTGCACCAGATCTTATTTAGGGGCTTCATAGCAAAAGGGGGTGAATACATATGCACGCACCACTTTTCAGTTATTTATTAAAGTTATATTTTTCATTTCACTCCACCAATTTGGACTATTTTGTGTATGTCCATTATATGAAAATTTAAATTACAGGTTGTAATGCAACAAAATAGTAAATACTTTTGCAAGGCACTGTATGTCTGGGCTTCCGGCACATTGGAGTAAACATGTTGTGATCAAAGGAGACTTACGTCTGGGCTTCCTGCACATGTTGTACAAGCAGCAGCAGGGACACACGCAGCAAGAGATGAAAATGATCACGAAGGTGACAGGTATTGCTATGAACGGCCAGATGGTGAACGTGCTACTGCTACTGCTGCTGCTACTGCTACTGGAATAGAGAAAACACAACAAATCAGAGAGAGAGAGAGACATTTATTTCTGAACTGACAAAGCCAGATCATTTAAAAAAAAAATGTTTTAAAAAAATACTTCTGTAATTGTACTGTTGCATAAAGCATTGCATCATATAGATATTGCATGTTAGCCCTGTGCAGCCAAAAATATACAGAAGGGGGTAATACTATAAAGCAGGATCAAGGAATTGACCAGCTAACTTATCTAAATAATCTGAAATAGCGTTTTTTTTTATTGTAAAACAATTTTTTTTAGAAAGATAAATCTTGAAATGGGTTTAATTGATTCCACAACAACAAAAACATTTAGCTTTCTAAATGAATCAGACAAATCAACGTATTACTGCTTGTTTATCAAAGTTAGCTGGCTAATTCATTGATCCTGTTTTATTTACCCCTCCATTTTTAAGTTGTGTTGATGCTGCAACTCCTGTGAGGTTGATTTGGGGGGGTTGAGAGAGCCTGTTCGTGTATTATAAGGACGGATGCTTGTGCAAAGTTTCATTTCGCTGATCTGAAAAGAGCTTGGTTTGAAAGAGGAAGAGGAAGTGAGGGGGGGGGGGGGGGGGGGGCTGTAGTTGACATCTTCGTGACAGAAGGTGTTGGTGGCTCGGCTGAGGGTTTCAGCCTTAGTGCAATAAAGAGATGTTTTTCAAGTCTCAGGCCAGGTTTGTAATAATCACACAATAAGCCTCAGTACACTGAACCACATGGTCAGTGGTTTAATCTTTGAGTCTGTCTCAAATGGCTCCCTATCGGAAAGTATTCAGACCCCTTGACTTTTTCTACATTTTGTTAAGTTACAACCTTATTTCTAAAATGGATTACATTTTAAAAAATCCAAATGAATCTACACACAATACCCCATAATGACAAAAAAAATACCTTATTTACATAAGTATTCAGACCCTTTGCTATAAGAAATTGAGCTCAGGTGCATCCTGTTTCCATTGATCATCCTTGAGATGTTTCTACAACTTGATTGGAGTCCACCTGTGGTAAATTCAATTGATTGGACATGATTTGGAAAGGCACACACCTGTCTATATAAGGTCCCACAGTTGACAGTACATGTCAGAGCAACAACCAAGTCATGAGGTCGAAGGAATTGTCCGTAGAGCTCTGAGACAGGATTGTGTCGAGGTACAGATCTGGGGAAGGGTACCAAAACATTTCTGAAGCACTGAAGGTCCCCAAGAACACAGTGGCCTCCATCATTCTTAAATGGAAGAAGTTTGGAACCACAGCATCATGCTGTGGGGATGTTATTCAGCGGCAGGGACTGGGAGACTAGTCAGGATCAAGGGAAAGATAAACGGAGCAAAGTACAGAGATCCTTGATGAAAACCTGCTCCAGAGCACTCAGGACCTCAGACTGGGGTGAAGGTTCACCTTCCAACAGGACAACGACCCTAAGCACACAGCCAAGACAACGCAGGAGTGGCTTCGGGACAAGTCTCTGAATGTCCTTGGGTGGCTCAGCCAGAGCCCGGACTTGAACCCGATTGAACATCTCTAGAGAGACTTGTGCAGCGACGCTCCCCATCCAACCTGACAGAGGTTGAGAGGATCTGCAGAGAAGAATGGGAGAAACTCCCCAAATACAGGTGTGCCAAGCTTGTAGCGTCATACCCAAGAAGACTCGAGGCTGTAATCGCTGCCAAAGGTGCTTCAACAAATTACCGATTAAAGGGTCTGAATTAGAAGTCGACCGATTATGATTTTTCAACGCCGATACAGATTATTGGAGGACCAAAAAAGCCGATACCGATTAATCAGACGATATATATATATGTGCGTAATAATGACAATTACAACAATACTGAATTAACAATGAACACTTATTTTAACTTAATATAATACATAAATAAAATCTATTTAGTCTCAAATAAATAATGAAACATGTTCAATTTAGTTTAAATAATACAAAAACGCAAAAATGCAATATGTGCCATGTGAACAAGCTAACGTTTAAGTTCCTTGCTCAGAACATGAGAACATATGAAAGCTGGTGGTTCCTTTTAACATGAGTCTTCAATATTCCCAGGTAAGAAGTTTTAGGTTGTAGTTATTATAGGAATTATAGGACTATTTCTCTCTATACCATTTGTATTTCATATACCGTTGACTATTGGATGTTCTTATAGGTACTATAGTATTGCCAGCTTAATCTCGGGAGTTGATAGGCCTGAAGTCATAAACAGCGCTGTGGATCAAGCATTGCTAAGAGCTGCTGGCAAACGCAGGAAAGTGCTGTTTGAATGAATGCTTACGAGCCTGCTGCTGCCTACCAACGCTCAGACTGCTCTATCAAATATCAAATCATAGACTTAATTATAATAAACACACAGAAATAGAAGCCTTAGGTCATTAATATGGTAAAATCCGGAAACTATAATTTAGAAAACAAAACGTTAATTCTTTCAGTGAAATATGGAACCGTTCCATATTTTATCGAACGGGTGGCAACACTAAGTCTAAATATTGCTGTTACATTGCACAACCTTCAAGGTTATGTCATAATTATGTAAAATTCTGGCAAATTAATTAGTCTTTGTTAGGAAGAAATGGTCTTCACACAGTTTGCAACGAGCCAGGCGGCCCAAACTGCTGCATATACCCTGACTCTGCTTACACTGAAAGCAAGAGAAGTGACACCATTTCCCTAGTTAATATTTCCTGCTAACATTAAAATAAATTAACTAAATATGCAGGTTTAAAAATATATATTTGTGTATTGATTTTAAGAAAGGCATTGATGTTTATGGTTAGGTACATTTGTGCAACAATTGTACTTTTTTCGCGGAATGCGCTTTTGTTAAATCATCACCCGTTTGGCCAAGTTGAAGTAGGCTGTGATTCGATGATAAATTAACAGGCACCGCATTGATTATATGCAACGCAGGACAAGCTAGTTAACCTAGTAATATCATCAACCATGTGTAGTTAATTCATGACGATGTTAAGATTGATTTTTATATTTTTTATAAGATAAGTTTAATGCTAGCTAGCAACTTACGCGAGTGCATCAAGGAGCCAAGGTAACAGGTGGTCAGCCTGCCACGCGGTCTCCTCGTGGATTGCAAAGTAATCGGCGTCCAAAAATGACGATATACCGATTTGTCATGAAAACTTGAAATCAGCTCTGATTTAATCGGTCGACCTCTAGTCTGAATACTTATGTAAATGTGATATTTCATTTTTAATACATTTGCAAAAATGTCTAAAAACCTGTTTTTGCTTTGTCATTATGGGGTATTGCGATGTCATTATGGGGTATTATGGGGTATTGTGATGTCATTATGGGGTATTGCGATGTCATTATGGGGTATTGCGATGTCATTATGGGGTATTGCGATGTCATTATGGGGTATTGCGATGTCATTATGGGGTATTGCGATGTCATTATGGGGTATTATGGGGTATTGTGATGTCATTATGGGGTATTGCGATGTCATTATGGGGTATTGCGATGTCATTATGGGGTATTGCGATGTCATTATGGGGTATTGCGATGTCATTATGGGGTATTGCGATGTCATTATGGGGTATTGCGATGTCATTATGGGGTATTGCGATGTCATTATGGGGTATTGTGTGTAGATTGAGGGGGAAAAAAACTATTCAATAAACTTTAGAATAAAACGTAACAAAATGTCAAGGGGTCTGAATACTTTCCAAATGCACTACTTTAGACCAGGGCCCTATTCCCTATACAGTGCACTACTTTAGACTAGGGCCCCAATGGGGCATAGGGTACCATTTGATTAGGACATAGCCATAGTTTTTGTCCTCCTACCTTAAATAACAGCTGTCCTGTTCCAACTTCCTCTGTCCGTAGACATTGCTGCAGCAGTATCTATTGTCACACGTTCCACAGCACCCCACATATGCACCGCAGTACTGCTTGTAATGGTATTGGCTCTTGGCATCTACGTAGCCCTCACAGTCATCAGCTGGGTAGAAAGGAGGAAGACATCATTGGTTTGAGTTGGGACAAAGTTTGGGAGAAAAAACATGGTATAGTCTGACTTGAAAAGACAACAGCAATAACATTGACAGGTATACAACAAAACACAACAGAGTTAATGAGGAAGTTTGATTAAGCTGACCCACAGTGCACCTGGCTATGGCCCACGACATTAACAGGCAAAAGCAGTGAAGGAGGAGCGCTCTTCTCAAAATCAACAGTTCTCTGCCCCCCCCCCCCCCGCTCCGGTCATGTTGTCAAGAAAGTAGCATGGAGCATAGATCTATTTTCATTAAATATGTGTTTTTATCCAAAGCAATCCCTTTAGCATGTGAAAACACAGAATCCTACTCATTACTCCATGTGCTTAACCTGCATAAAAGAAAATTGGAGCTGCCGTCGGCCAGAGCGGGGCACCTGGCTCACGCCCAGTTCCAAAATGAATTAAATAACTTTTCACCGGTGCAAACTCCTCCCACACGGGGCAACCCAGACAGATAATCAAACCCCCTCAGTTTTTTTAACCCTTATTTTACCAGGTAAGTTGATTCAACACATTCTCATTTACAGCAACGACCTGGGGAATAGTTACAGAGGAGAGGAGATGAATAAGCCGATTGGAAGCTGAAGATGATTAAGTGGCCGTTTTTTCCCCTAGGGGGGGAAAAAAAAATTGCTCCGACCGGTAAAATCGTTTTGAATGGTCATCCAAGTCGGCCACTCAGCATCTTCCTATAACTCCGGTTTAACGGCCTGAAGATCACTTGCTCATGATTTGGCCTCTTTTCTCTCTCCCCGAGCTCACAGTTGACGTGAAAACACCACAATTCCACTTCTGTGTTCGACATCGCCAAAACAACTGCTATGCAGATGTTGACTAAAGCGAATCTGATTGAATTGGCCACTTAGAAAGTTTGGAGATTATCTGAAGCCTAAAACAAGGTGGATGTCCATGCAGCTACTAGAAGATAACGTAAAGTCATGAGATGGCAGGCCTGCCAGACAAGACATCCTTGATTGCTTCCTCAAGATCTGGTTTATCTAATTACAGTAAATAGGATGTGACTGAACTCTCACAATCAGGCGCAGAGCAAATTATAAATGGATCTCTCTCTGGCTAAATGCCCTCAAAATATTGTGACATGGAACCAGACACTTTATTTTTTTAATTTATTTTTTTAACTTGAGCTAGTTTTACAACTAAGTTAACGGCAAACACATATTGCATGTTTATAACGTGAATCCACTCAGAAATACACAGGTCTAGTTCGTAAACCCAGTAACTACGGAGGAAGTGGATATTGCGAAAGAAAGAAATGTTTAATTAAAGTTAAATTAGTTAGATAATATACTACATAACGACGTTACGTCCATGTTTGACAGTGACAGAACGTAACCCTTTTCTCTATACCAATAATGTATTTAAAACCCTCTTAATAAAGTGTTAAGGCAAAGTCATATGAAACAGTCATAAAAAAAAATATGTAGTTATGAACTAGGTTTAGCAGCATGTTTGCCAGACTCGCCCCCTTACCTCAACCGAAAATGAAAGATGTACTTTCACATCGCTAGCTAACTGTTAATTAAACATCTAACGTTAGCTAGCTTTTTGGGGAGGAAAAAAAACTCTTAGCTACAATATCACAAACTGATAAGGACAATATTTGTTAATGATTGATTTCCAATTGACAAACTCACCGGTCACGAAGGGGATTATAGTCCCACATAAGAGGAGCATAACAACGCACAGATTCTCCGCCATGGTTTTGTGTCCTCAGAGATGCTACTAACTAGCACAACCGCCTGTCCCAGTCCGGAATACTGGCGGTTCTTCTTCCATGGTGTTATGGCGGTCCGCAAACAACGTTAAAGGTGCATGTCGCCACCTACTGGATGGATGGGTGGATGGGGAGGGGAACTGACAAACCAACACAAAATAATAAGGATTAGGTCAGGACCTCTTCATTCTGTATTATTCCCTGTAACATTTCGGCTGTAAAATCCTGGAGATCCAGAAAAACAGTTTACCGCCTTCACAATGATGTCTAGATTTTTTAAACGTTTTATTAGTTTGACTAGTGTAATTCATCACTTTTGCTTATAAACGCAACAAAGTCCACCTTCTTCACAGTTAGTATGTCGGGATCCTTCTCCTGCATGGGATTCACCGCAGGCTGTGGGACATCCACTACCATTCAGTGGCATTTATTCGTGGATGCCAAGGGGGAAGCCAGGCTTCCCCCAAAACATTTTTTTTTTAAGAAAAAAAACATACCAAATAATTTCTTTCCTCTCTGTGTTTCATACATTCAGCCTCTTGCAAATTGAAGGAAATGTATCTCACCGGAGAAAGCATCCAAGCGAATGCCCCTCTGTCTCAGTATGCGTAGCGTATCTATCTGATGCTATCTGGTCAGAAAGAGTTTGACATTGTTGCCGCCTGTAGCATTGAATGCAAGGGAAGCCAATAAGCATTTTGCCTCCCTTGAATTTAAAAAAATGAAATAATAGCCAATCAGCATTGAGCTAAACTGTGTGAGCTCAGCTGTGAATGGTCCAGGCTCACCAAAAAAAAGTGTCAAGGGAAGCCAGTTTTGATTTGGCTTCAGACCAATCACATCACAAGCCAAACATCATTATTGACAGAAACAAATTGAATTGTTGCATCTCATTGTGTTGTTGTCCTCCAGTGGCTAGCTAGCTAACTAAAATCGGGCCTTTCCTAAATTAGCCATCGATGGAGATAGGGATTTGGACTTGTGGTTTTACTTAATTCTCCGTACTGGCCAATGATTATAAAGGTGATTCTGATCCAACCATATTTTCATACATTGTGCCCCTGGCCTATGTACAAAGGCTGTGAAGTATTTGTTGTTAATCATATCAGTAATGTTAGTTCCTCATATCAGAGCTGTAGTTCCGCCCAACGGTGAAGTGGAGCAGAGCATGCTGGGCGATCTCCAGCTGGAGAGAAGTCAAGCGAGAGAAAGTTCCAGACGTCCTTGTGTTTTCTCCAATTAGCTTTCATTGTGTTAGCCGAGGCCAGTGTGCATCCTTGTTGATACAACACACACACACACACACACACACACACACACACACACACACACACACACACACACACACACACACACACACGTAACCGATGTGAAATGGCTAGTTAGTTAGCGGTGGTGCACGCTAATAGCGTTTCAATCAGTGACGTCACTCGCTCTGAGACTTGAAGTAGGGTTTCCCCTTGCGTTGCAAGAGCCGCGGCTTTTGATGGGTAACGATGCTTCGTGGGGTGTCAGTTGTTGATGTGTGCAAGGGTCCCTGGTTCGAGCCCAGGTTGGGGCGAAGAGAGGGACGGAACCTACACTGTTACACACACACACACACACACACTTTGGTTGAAGGAAGTTGCCAGACCACTAGGTGTCTCAGTCCATCCACACTACATACACTGTGTGGAGGCTGTTCCGTGCCTGTGCATCTTCAGCGTTATTAAACCACCTCAACTGGAATCCTACCTGTCTGTCGTCTGTGTCCTTACCAGCACACGGGAGAGAACACAGAACCGTAAAACCTAAACGAAAGAATATACAGTCCACCAAGTCCTCATTTACATTGGAGTGGATGGGAAGTTGGTATGCTAACGTTAACTAGCTGGCTTGGCGTATAGTTGCCCATGAAAGGAAGTTAGGCTAGCGTGCAAGTATTTTAACCAGGTAACCTAGGACAACAACCAGGTAACCTAGGACAACAAACAGGTTACTTAGGACAACAATCAGGTAACCTAGGACAACAAACAGGTTACTTAGGACAACAATCAGGTAACCTAGGACAACAAACAGGTTACTTAGGACAACAATCAGGTAACCTAGGACAACAAACAGGTTACTTAGGACAACAATCAGGTAACCTAGGACAACAATTAATTCAAAGTGTGGACTGTATGACAGAGTCATAGACCGTTTAGGCAACATGAAAGAGGAGGATGTTATTGGTGTTTCTCTACAAGGCAGAGTGAGTCAACATGTTTTTTCTACTTACTCACACACAACACACACAACACACAACACACACACACACACACACACACACACAGAAATCAGTACCATGAACGGCCACATGATATTTAGCTGACATCGGATTGGACTAAATTGTTTAGGGTATCTTTCAGTTGTCACGGTATTAGACTATGCAGAGGTGATTAGAGGATGTTGAAATGGGACTGGAATAGTGGAGGCAGGGCCTGCTTTCTTTGTGTCTTACAGAAACTCTCCGTGGTACTAAATCAACAGTTGCTTGACCATGCTGTCGGTCATGTAACTGTTACATGAAATATGTTTTGTGGACTTCACCGGACAGATGTTGCTCTCTAAGGTTTTTGTGATGAAACAAAAGTGTGGGTTGAATTTATTCTTCTTCTTATTGTCTTGGGCTTTAGACCTACATTTGAAGTCTTGAAGTTTACATACACTTAGGTTGGAGTCATTAAAACTCGTTTTTTCAACTTTATTCACGCCAAGAGAATTGCACAACGCTTCCGCCATTGCTTCCAAACTCTCGGGGCGCCCAACCACAGCCCGAGTGCTAGCTGCATCCCAATATGGCGACCGCAGGTAGCCATACTGGTTCGCTATATTGGGCTGCAGGTAGCCATACTGGTTCGCTATACTGGGCTGCAGGTAGCCATACTGGTTTGCTATATTGGGCTGCAGGTAGCCATACTGTTTCACTATATTGGGCTGCAGGTAGCCATACTGGTTCTCTATACTGGGCTGCAGCTACCCATACTGGTTCGCTATATTGGGCTGCAGGTAGCCATACTGGTTCGCTATATTGGGCTTCAGGTAGCCATACTGGTTCGCTATATTGGGCTGCAGGTAGCCATACTGGTTCACTATATTGGGCTGCAGGTAGCCATACTGGTTCACTATATTGGGCTGCAGGTAGCCATACTGGTTCACTATATTGGGCTGCAGGTAGCCATACTGGTTCACTATATTGGGCTGCAGGTACCCATACTGGTTCGCTATATTGGGCTGCAGGTAGCCATACTGGTTCGCTATATTGGGCTGCAGGTAGCCATACTGGTTCACTATATTGGGCTGCAGGTAGCCATACTGGTTCGCTATACTGGGCTGCAGGTACCAATACTGGTTCACTATATTGGGCTGCAGGTAGCCATACTGGTTCGCTATGTTGGGCTGCAGGTAGCCATACTGGTTCGCTATATTGGGCTGCAGGTAGCCATACTGGTTCGCTATATTGGGCTGCAGGTAGCCATACTGGTTCGCTATACTGGGCTGCAGGTAGCCATACTGGTTCGCTATATTGGGCTGCAGGTAGCCATACTGGTTCACTATATTGGGCTGCAGGTAGCCATACTGGTTCTCTATATTGGGCTGCAGGTACCCATACTGGTTCGCTATATTGGGCTGCAGGTAGCCATACTGGTTCGCTATACTGGGCTGCAGGTAGCCATACTGGTTCGCTATATTGGGCTGCAGGTAGCCATACTGGTTCGCTATATTGGGCTGCAGGTAGCCATACTGGTTCGCTATACTGGGCTGCAGGTAGCCATACTGGTTCGCTATATTGGGCTGCAGGTAGCCATACTGGTTCGCTATATTGGGCTGCAGGTAGCCATACTGGTTCACTATATTGGGCTGCAGGTAGCCATACTGGTTCTCTATACTGGGCTGCAGCTACCCATACTGGTTCGCTATATTGGGCTGCAGGTAGCCATACTGGTTCGCTATATTGGGCTGCAGGTAGCCATACTGGTTCACTATATTGGGCTGCAGGTAGCCACACTGGTTCTCTATACTGGGCTGCAGCTACCCATACTGGTTCGCTATATTGGGCTGCAGGTAGCCATACTGGTTCACTATATTGGGCTGCAGGTAGCCATACTGGTTCACTATATTGGGCTGCAGGTAGCCATACTGGTTCGCTATATTGGGCTGCAGGTAGCCATACTGGTTCGCTATATTGGGCTGCAGGTAGCCATACTGGTTCGCTATATTGGGCTGCAGGTAGCCATACTGGTTCGCTATATTGGGCTGCAGGTAGCCATACTGGTTCGCTATATTGGGCTGCAGGTAGCCATACTGGTTCTCTATATTGGGCTGCAGCTACCCATACTGGTTCGCTATGTTGGGCTGCAGGTAGCCATACTGGTTCTCTATACTGGGCTGCAGGTAGCCATACTGGTTCACTATATTGGGCTGCAGGTAGCCATACTGGTTCTCTATATTGGGCTGCAGGTAGCCATACTGGTTCGCTATACTGGGCTGCAGGTAGCCATACTGGTTCGCTATATTGGGCTGCAGGTAGCCATACTGGTTCACTATATTGGGCTGCAGGTAGCCATACTGGTTCTCTATACTGGGCTGCAGCTACCCATACTGGTTCGCTATATTGGGCTGCAGGTAGCCATACTGGTTCGCTATATTGGGCTGCAGGTAGCCATACTGGTTCACTATATTGGGCTGCAGGTAGCCATACTGGTTCACTATACTGGGCTGCAGGTAGCCATACTGGTTCACTATACTGGGCTGCAGGTAGCCATACTGGTTCGCTATATTGGGCTGCAGGTAGCCATACTGGTTCGCTATATTGGGCTGCAGGTAGCCATACTGGTTCGCTATATTGGGCTGCAGGTAGCCATACTGGTTCGCTATATTGGGCTGCAGGTAGCCATACTGGTTCACTATATTGGGCTGCAGGTAGCCATACTGGTTCGCTATACTGGGCTGCAGGTAGCCATACTGGTTCGCTATACTGGGCTGCAGGTAGCCATACTGGTTCGCTATATTGGGCTGCAGGTAGCCATACTGGTTCGCTATATTGGGCTGCAGGTAGCCATACTGGTTCACTATATTGGGCTGCAGGTAGCCATACTGGTTCGCTATATTGGGCTGCAGGTAGCCATACTGGTTCGCTATATTGGGCTGCAGGTAGCCATACTGGTTCGCTATACTGGGCTGCAGGTAGCCATACTGGTTCGCTATATTGGGCTGCAGGTAGCCATACTGGTTCGCTATATTGGGCTGCAGGTAGCCATACTGGTTCGCTATATTGGGCTGCAGGTAGCCATACTGGTTCTCTATACTGGGCTGCAGGTAGCCATACTGGTTCGCTATATTGGGCTGCAGGTAGCCATACTGGTTCACTATATTGGGCTGCAGGTAGCCATACTGGTTCACTATACTGGGCTGCAGGTAGCCATACTGGTTCGCTATATTGGGCTGCAGGTAGCCATACTGGTTCGCTATATTGGGCTGCAGGTAGCCATACTGGTTCGCTATATTGGGCTGCAGGTAGCCATACTGGTTCGCTATACTGGGCTGCAGGTAGCCATACTGGTTCGCTATATTGGGCTGCAGGTAGCCATACTGGTTCGCTATATTGGGCTGCAGGTAGCCATACTGGTTCACTATACTGGGCTGCAGGTAGCCATACTGGTTCGCTATATTGGGCTGCAGGTAGCCATACTGGTTCGCTATATTGGGCTGCAGGTAGCCATACTGGTTCGCTATATTGGGCTGCAGGTAGCCATACTGGTTCGCTATATTGGGCTGCAGGTAGCCATACTGGTTCGCTATATTGGGCTGCAGGTAGCCATACTGGTTCACTATATTGGGCTGCAGCTACCCATACTGGTTCGCTATATTGGGCTGCAGGTAGCCATACTGGTTCGCTATATTGGGCTGCAGGTAGCCATACTGGTTCACTATACTGGGCTGCAGGTAGCCATACTGGTTCGCTATATTGGGCTGCAGGTAGCCATACTGGTTCGCTGCATACTGGGCTAGCAGGCAGCCCAGTACTGGTTCGCTTTATTGGGCTGCAGGTAGCCATACTGGTTCGCTATACTGGGCTGCAGGTAGCCATACTGGTTCGCTATACTGGGCTGCAGCTACCCATACTGGTTCGCTATACTGGGCTGCAGGTAGCCATACTGGTTCACTATATTGGGCTGCAGGTAGCCATACTGGTTCGCTATATCGGGCTGCAGGTAGCCATACTGGTTCGCTATATTGGGCTGCAGGTAGCCATACTGGTTCGCTATATTGGGCTGCAGGTACCCATACTGGTTCGCTATATTGGGCTGCAGGTAGCCATACTGGTTCGCTATACTGGGCTGCAGGTAGCCATACTGGTTCAGCTATATCTGGGCTGCAGCTACCCATACTGGTTCGCTATACTGGGCTGCAGGTAGCCATACTGGTTCGCTATACTGGGCTGCAGGTACCCATACTGGTTCGCTATATTGGGCTGCAGGTACCCATACTGGTTCACTATATTGGGCTGCAGGTAGCCATACTGGTTCGCTATATTGGGCTGCAGGTAGCCATACTGGTTCGCTATATTGGGCTGCAGGTAGCCATACTGGTTCGCTATATTGGGCTGCAGGTACCCATACTGGTTCACTATACTGGGCTGCAGGTAGCCATACTGGTTCACTATACTGGGCTGCAGGTAGCCATACTGGTTCACTATATTGGGCTGCAGCTACCCATACTGGTTCTCTATATTGGGCTGCAGCTACCCATACTGGTTCGCTATATTGGGCTGCAGGTAGCCATACTGGTTCGCTATATTGGGCTGCAGGTAGCCATACTGGTTCGCTATATTGGGCTGCAGGTAGCCATACTGGTTCGCTATATTGGGCTGCAGGTACCCATACTGGTTCACTATATTGGGCTGCAGGTACCCATACTGGTTCGCTATATTGGGCTGCAGGTAGCCATACTGGTTCGCTATATTGGGCTGCAGGTAGCCATACTGGTTCGCTATATTGGGCTGCAGGTACCCATACTGGTTCACTATACTGGGCTGCAGGTAGCCATACTGGTTCACTATACTGGGCTGCAGGTAGCCATACTGGTTCACTATATTGGGCTGCAGCTACCCATACTGGTTCTCTATATTGGGCTGCAGCTACCCATACTGGTTCGCTATATTGGGCTGCAGGTAGCCATACTGGTTCGCTATATTGGGCTGCAGGTAGCCATACTGGTTCGCTATATTGGGCTGCAGGTAGCCATACTGGTTCGCTATATTGGGCTGCAAGTAGCCATACTGGTTCACTATATTGGGCTGCAGGTACCCATACTGGTTCGCTATATTGGGCTGCAGGTACCCATACTGGTTCGCTATATTGGGCTGCAGGTAGCCATACTGGTTCGCTATACTGGGCTGCAGGTACCCATACTGGTTCGCTATATTGGGCTGCAGATAGCCATACTGGTTCGCTATATTGGGCTGCAGCTACCCATACTGGTTCGCTATATTGGGCTGCAGATAGCCATACTGGTTCGCTATATTGGGCTGCAGGTAGCCATACTGGTTCGCTATACTGGGCTGCAGGTAGCCATACTGGTTCGCTATACTGGGCTGCAGGTAGCCATACTGGTTCCCTATACTGGGCAGCATGTAGCCACACTGGTTCACTATACTGGGCTGCAGGTAGCCATACTGGTTCGCTATATTGGGCTGCAGGTAGCCATACTGGTTCGCTATACTGGGCTGCAGGTAGCCATACTGGTTCGCTATACTGGGCTGCAGGTAGCCATACTGGTTCCCTATACTGGGCAGCATGTAGCCACACTGGTTCACTATACTGGGCTGCAGGTACCCATACTGGTTCGCTATACTGGGCTGCAGGTACCCATACTGGTTCGCTATACTGGGCTGCAGGTAGCCATACTGGTTCACTATATTGGGCTGCAGGTAGCCATACTGGTTCGCTATATTGGGCTGCAGGTAGCCATACTGGTTCGCTATATTGGGCTGCAGGTAGCCATACTGGGTCACTATATTGGGCTGCAGGTAGCCATACTGGTTCGCTATATTGGGCTGCAGGTAGCCACACTGGTTCGCTATATTGGGCTGCAGGTAGCCATACTGGTTCACTATATTGGGCTGCAGGTAGCCATACTGGTTCGCTATACTGGGCTGCAGGTAGCCATACTGGTTCGCTATATTGGGCTGCAGCTATCCATACTGGTTCGCTATATTGGGCTGCAGGTAGCCATACTGGTTCACTATATTGGGCTGAAGGTACCCATACTGGTTCGCTATATTGGGCTGCAGGTAGCCATACTGGTTCGCTTTACTGGGCTGCAGGTAGCCATACTGGTTCACTATATTGGGCTGCAGGTACCCATACTGGTTCGCTATATTGGGCTGCAGGTAGCCATACTGGTTCGCTATATTGGGCTGCAGGTAGCCATACTGGTTCGCTATATTGGGCTGCAGGTAGCCATACTGGTTCGCTATATTGGGCTGCAGGTAGCCATACTGGTTCGCTATGTTGGGCTGCAGGTAGCCATACTGGTTCGCTATATTGGGCTGCAGGTAGCCATACTGGTTCGCTATACTGGGCTGCAGGTAGCCATACTGGTTCGCTATACTGGGCTGCAGGTACCCATACTGGTTCGCTATATTGGGCTGCAGGTAGCCATACTGGTTCGCTATATTGGGCTGCAGGTAGCCATACTGGTTCTCTATACTGGGCTGCAGGTAGCCATACTGGTTCACTATATTGGGCTGCAGGTAGCCATACTGGTTCACTATATTGGGCTGCAGGTAGCCATACTGGTTCGCTATACTGGGCTGCAGGTAGCCATACTGGTTCGCTATATTGGGCTGCAGGTAGCCATACTGGTTCGCTATATTGGGCTGCAGGTAGCCATACTGGTTCACTATATTGGGCTGCAGGTAGCCATACTGGTTCTCTATACTGAGCTGCAACTACCCATACTGGTCTGCTATATTGGGCTGCAGGTAGCCATACTGGTTCTCTATACTGGGCTGCAGCTACCCACACTGGTTCGCTATATTGGGCTGCAGGTAGCCATACTGGTTCACTATATTGGGCTGCAGGTAGCCATACTGGTTCACTATACTGGGCTGCAGGTACCAATACTGGTTCGCTATATTGGGCTGCAGGTAGCCATACTGGTTCGCTATATTGGGCTGCAGGTAGCCATACTGGTTCGCTATATTGGGCTGCAGGTAGCCATACTGGTTCGCTATGTTGGGCTGCAGGTAGCCATACTGGTTCGCTATATTGGGCTGCAGGTAGCCATACTGGTTCGCTATATTGGGCTGCAGGTAGCCATACTGGTTCACTATACTGGGCTGCAGGTAGCCATACTGGTTCGCTATACTGGGCTGCAGGTACCCATACTGGTTCGCTATATTGGGCTGCAGGTAGCCATACTGGTTCGCTATATTGGGCTGCAGGTAGCCATACTGGTTCGCTATATTGGGCTGCAGGTAGCCATACTGGTTCGCTATATTGGGCTGCAGGTAGCCATACTGGTTAGCTGCATACTGGGTAGCTGCAGCCCAGTATACTTTTTTATTGGGCTGCAGGTAGCCATACTGGTTCGCTATACTGGGCTGCAGGTAGCCATACTGGTTCGCTATACTGGGCTGCAGCTACCCATACTGGTTCGCTATACTGGGCTGCAGGTGCCCATACTGGTTCGCTATATTGGGCTGCAGGTACCCATACTGGTTCCTATACTGGGCTGCAGGTAGCCATACTGGTTCGCTATATTGGGCTGCAGGTAGCCCATACTGGTTCGCTATATTGGGCTGCAGCTACCCATACTGGTTCCCTATACTGGGCTGCAGGTAGCCATACTGGTTCACTATATTGGGCTGCAGGTAGCCATACTGGTTCACTATATCGGGCTGCAGGTAGCCATACTGGTTCACTATATTGGGCTGCAGGTAGCCATACTGGTTCGCTATATTGGGCTGCAGGTACCCATACTGGTTCGCTATATTGGGCTGCAGGTAGCCATACTGGTTCACTATACTGGGCTGCAGGTAGCCATACTGGTTCACTATATTGGGCTGCAGCTACCCATACTGGTTCGCTATATTGGGCTGCAGGTAGCCATACTGGTTCGCTATACTGGGCTGCAGGTACCCATACTGGTTCGCTATATTGGGCTGCAGGTACCCATACTGGTTCACTATATTGGGCTGCAGGTAGCCATACTGGTTCGCTATATTGGGCTGCAGGTAGCCATACTGGTTCGCTATATTGGGCTGCAGGTAGCCATACTGGTTCGCTATATTGGGCTGCAGGTACCCATACTGGTTCACTATACTGGGCTGCAGGTAGCCATACTGGTTCACTATACTGGGCTGCAGGTAGCCATACTGGTTCACTATATTGGGCTGCAGCTACCCATACTGGTTCTCTATATTGGGCTGCAGCTACCCATACTGGTTCGCTATATTGGGCTGCAGGTAGCCATACTGGTTCGCTATATTGGGCTGCAGGTAGCCATACTGGTTCGCTATATTGGGCTGCAGGTAGCCATACTGGTTCGCTATATTGGGCTGCAAGTAGCCATACTGGTTCACTATATTGGGCTGCAGGTACCCATACTGGTTCGCTATATTGGGCTGCAGGTACCCATACTGGTTCGCTATATTGGGCTGCAGGTAGCCATACTGGTTCGCTATACTGGGCTGCAGGTACCCATACTGGTTCGCTATATTGGGCTGCAGATAGCCATACTGGTTCGCTATATTGGGCTGCAGCTAGCCATACTGGTTCGCTATATTGGGCTGCAGCTACCCATACTGGTTCGCTATATTGGGCTGCAGGTAGCCATACTGGTTCGCTATATTGGGCTGCAGGTAGCCATACTGGTTCGCTATACTGGGCTGCAGGTAGCCATACTGGTTCGCTATACTGGGCTGCAGGTAGCCATACTGGTTCACTATACTGGGCTGCAGGTAGCCATACTGGTTCGCTATATTGGGCTGCAGGTAGCCATACTGGTTCGCTATACTGGGCTGCAGGTAGCCATACTGGTTCGCTATACTGGGCTGCAGGTAGCCATATTGGTTCCCTATACTGGGCAGCATGTAGCCACACTGGTTCACTATACTGGGCTGCAGGTACCCATACTGGTTCGCTATACTGGGCTGCAGGTACCCATACTGGTTCGCTATACTGGGCTGCAGGTAGCCATACTGGTTCACTATATTGGGCTGCAGGTAGCCATACTGGTTCGCTATATTGGGCTGCAGGTAGCCATACTGGTTCGCTATATTGGGCTGCAGGTAGCCATACTGGGTCACTATATTGGGCTGCAGGTAGCCATACTGGTTCGCTATATTGGGCTGCAGGTAGCCACACTGGTTCGCTATATTGGGCTGCAGGTAGCCATACTGGTTCACTATATTGGGCTGCAGGTAGCCATACTGGTTCGCTATACTGGGCTGCAGGTAGCCATACTGGTTCGCTATATTGGGCTGCAGCTATCCATACTGGTTCGCTATATTGGGCTGCAGGTAGCCATACTGGTTCACTATATTGGGCTGAAGGTACCCATACTGGTTCGCTATATTGGGCTGCAGGTAGCCATACTGGTTCGCTTTACTGGGCTGCAGGTAGCCATACTGGTTCACTATATTGGGCTGCAGGTACCCATACTGGTTCGCTATATTGGGCTGCAGGTAGCCATACTGGTTCGCTATATTGGGCTGCAGGTAGCCATACTGGTTCGCTATATTGGGCTGCAGGTAGCCATACTGGTTCGCTATATTGGGCTGCAGGTAGCCATACTGGTTCGCTATGTTGGGCTGCAGGTAGCCATACTGGTTCGCTATATTGGGCTGCAGGTAGCCATACTGGTTCGCTATATTGGGCTGCAGGTACCCATACTGGTTCGCTATATTGGGCTGCAGGTAGCCATACTGGTTCGCTATATTGGGCTGCAGGTAGCCATGCTGGTTCGCTTTACTGGGCTGCAGGTAGCCATACTGGTTCGCTATATTGGGCTGCAGGTAGCCATACTGGTTCGCTTTACTGGGCTGCAGGTAGCCATACTGGTTCGCTATATTGGGCTGCAGGTAGCCATACTGGTTCGCTATATTGGGCTGCAGGTACCCATACTGGTTCGCTATATTGGGCTGCAGGTAGCCATACTGGTTCACTATATTGGGCTGCAGGTAGCCATACTGGTTCGCTATATTGGGCTGCAGGTAGCCATACTGGTTCACTATATTGGACTGCAGGTACCCATACTGGACTCTCACCCTGTCATCTCGTTGCAGCTCTGTGAGATCCTCAGCCTGTCTCTGCCTATCTCTGCCTGTCTCTGCTTGTCTCTGCTTGTCTCTGCCTGTCTCTGCCTGTCTCTGCTTGTCTCTGCTTGTCTCTGCCTGTCTCTGCTTGTCTCTGCTTGTCTCTGCCTGTCTCTGCCTGTCTCTGCCTGTTTCTGCCTGTCTCTGTTGTCTCTGCCTGTCTCTGCCTGTCTCTGCCTGTCTTTCTTTGATCTTCTCTTGCTGACAGTGTGTCATCACCGGCCTCAGCAGATTTTCACTCATTAGCAGTAGTGTCTTTGTACGTCTTCCCATGCGCTCCATTGCAGGGCTGCTGTCTGTTTCCTTGTGACGGGGTATTTCTGTGATCCAGCATGGCCAGGTATGGGTCAGCATCTGCTCTTTTTTGCTTTTGCCATCAGTCTTTTAGCTGTTTTCACTGCCGATTCCACTTTCCCATTACTTTGCGGCTATCCTGGAGATTTAGTTTTGTGTTTAAAGTCCCAGGCATTGCTAAAACTTCGGAACTCGTCTGAAGAGTACTGGGGGGGAGGGGACCATTGTCTGAGTACAGGATGTCAGGTATGTGCAAAGTGTGTTTTTAATTTTCGGATTTTCGGATGGTCCACTTCTCAGAAGTTTGAGAGGTAATCAACTATGACTGTGTAGTCTCTGTCATTGAACTGTAACAGGTCAGTCCCTGTTTCTTCCCCCCCCGCCCCAGGGACGCTTTGGTGCTTCCTGTGTCCTCAGAGTCTGTTTCTACTGCTTCTCACCCCCATACAGTGCAGGTGCTGCATTGTTCCATGTATGTTCTCAGCCGGCCAGTAGACTTCTCAGACATCACTCGATTCCTATGTGTGAGGAATGGATACTCTGCATTATCTCTGACCCGAGGGCAGCTGGCACAACAACTCGCTCACCTCTGAAGATAACTCCTTTTGCACACTCAACTCATCTCTGTTATGAAAATACATGGCTACTTGCTGTTCTTATACTTCAGGCCACCCCTGCAGGATCTCTCTGGATGGCCTTTAGTCTCTACCTTGACACACGGAGGTAGTGTACCATATTGATTGATTCCACGTGGACCTCCACAGGGCCCCTGTTGTTCTGTGCCCAGGGTGTCGGCCGGACCTCCACAGGGCCCCTGTTGTTCTGTGCCCAGGGTGTCGGCCGGACCTCCACAGGGCCCCTGTTGTTCTGTGAGGTACGCCCTGCTCAGGGTGTCGGCCAGCACCACATGTTTTCCCAGAACGTATCGGAGACTGACCTCGTAGTTTTGGAGTCTCATGATCATGCGTTGTAGTCTTTTTGATGCTCTGAGGAGAGGCTTTGTCATGATGCTCTCTAGAGGCATGTGATCTGATTGCACTTCCACAGTTGGTCGATACAGTCCATTCAGAAAGTTTTCAGACCCCATGACTTTTTCCCCCATTTTGTTACGTTACAGCCTTATTCTAAAATTGATTACATTTTGTTTTTTTCTCATAATGACAAAGCAAAAAACTGTTTTTTAGAATTATTTGCAAATTTATTACAAATACTGAAAACTTGGAGTTTGCCAAAAGGCACTTAAAGGACTCTCAGACCATGAGAAACAAGATTCTCTGGTCTGATGAAACCAAGATGAAATCAATCAATCAAATGTATTTATAAAGCCCTTCTTACATCAGCTGATGTCACAAAGTGCTGTACAGAAACTCAGCCTAAAACCCCAAACAGCAAGCAATGCAGGTGTAGAAGCACGGTGGCTAGTAAAAACTCCCTAGAAAGGCCAAAACCTAGGAAGAAACCTAAAGAGGAACCAGGCTATGAGGGTTGGCGAGTCCTCTTCTGGCTGTGCCAGGTGGAGATTATAACAGAACATGGCCAAGATGTTCAAATGTTCATAGATGACCAACAGGGTGAAATAATAATAATCACAGTGGTTGTAGAGGGTGCAACAGGTCAGCACCTCAGGAGTAAATGTCAGTTGGCTTTTCATAGCCGATCATTCAGAGTATCTCTACTGCTCCTGCTGTCTCTAGAGAGTTGAAAACAGCAGGTCTGGGACAGGTAGCACGTCCGGTGAACAGGTCAGGGTTCCAGCAGGTCTGGGACAATAGGTCTGGGACAGGTAGCACGTCCGGTGAACAGGTCAGGGTTCCATAGCTGCAGGCAGAACAGTTGAAACTGGAGCAGCAGCACGGCCAGGTGGACTGGGGACAGCAAGGAGTCATCAGGCCAGGTAGTCCTGAGGCATGGTCCTAGGGCTCAAGTCCTCCGAGAGAGAGAAATAAAGAAGGAAAGAGAGAGAGAGAATTAGAGAGAGCATACTTAAATTCACACAGGACACCGGATAAGACAGGAGAAATACTCCAGATATAACAGACTGACCCTAGCCCCCCGACACATACACTACTGCAGCATAAATACTGGAGGCTGAGACAGGAGGGGTCGGGAGACACTGTGGCCCCATCCGATGATACCCCCGGACAGGGCCAAACAGGCAGGATATAACCCCACCCACTTTGCCAAAGCCCAGCCCCCACACCACTAGAGGGATATCTTCAACCACCAACTTACCACCCTGAGACAAGGCAGAGTATAGCCCACAAAGATCTCCGTCACGGCACAACCCAAGGGGGGGCGCCAAACCGGACAGGAAGATCGCGTCAGTGACTCAACCCACTCAAGTGACGCACCCCTCCTAGGGACAGCATGGAAGAGCACCAGTAAGCCAGTGACTCAGCCCCTGTAATACAGTTAGAGGTAGAGAATCACAGTGGAAAGAGGGGGAACCGGCCAGGCAGAGACAGCAAGGGCGGTTCGTTGCTCCAGTGCCTTTCCGTTCACCTTCACACTCCTGGGCCAGACTACACTCAATCATAGGACCTACTGAAGAGATGAGTCTTCAATAAAGACTTAAAGGTTGAGACCGAGTCTGCGTCTCTCACATGGGTAGGCAGACCATTCCATAAAAATGGAGCTCTATAGGAGAAAGCCCTGCCTCCAGCTGTTTGCTTAGAAATTCTAGGGACAGTTAGGAGGCCTGCGTCTTGTGACAGTAGCGTACGTGTAGGTATGCACGGTAGGACCAAATCGGAAAGATAGGTAGGAGCAAGCCCATGTAATGCTTTGTAGGTTAGCAGTAAAACCTTGAAATCAGCCCTTGCCTTAACAGGAAGCCAGTGTAGGGAGGCTAGCACTGGAGTAATATGATAATTTTTGGGGGTTCTAGTCAAGATTCTAGCAGCCGTGTTTAGCACTAACTGAAGTTTATTTAGTGCTTTATCCGGGTAGCCGGAAAGTAGTATTGCAGTAGTCTAACCTAGAAGTGACAAAAGCTTCTTCAAAAGTTTCTTATTTTTGCAATGTTACGTAGATGGAAAAAAGCTGTCCTTGATATGTTCATGAAAAGAGAGATCAGGGTCCAGAGTAACGCCGAGGTCCTTCACAGTTTTATTTGAGACAACTGTACAACCATCAAGATTAATTGTCAGATCCAACAGAAGATCTTTGTTTCTTGGGACCTAGAATTAGCATCGCTGTTTTGTCCGAGTTTAAAAGTAGAACATTTGCCGCCATCCACTTCCTTATGTCTGAAACACAGGCTTCCAGGGAAGGCAATTTTGGGGCTTCGCCATGTTTCATCGAAATGTACAGCTGTGTGTCATTCGCTGTCGTGGAAAATTGCAAGATTATGTTATAATGCTTGTATTGTATTATAATGGTTGTTATATTCGACAGAATAGAGTATTCTGTTAAATACTGTGTGTGTGTCTTACTGAGGATGGGCCTCTATGAGATAGCACTGACAGAGGAGATTTGCGATGTCTTTGGGTAATAAAGCCTAAAGAGCATTCCAGAGAACATGAGCTAATGGTTCTGTTCTATACCGTACCAGGGAGAGACGGATCCAGTCTGGAGGAGGAGGACCAGACACTGGTCTATACAATGAAAACTGTTGACACAGCACTTGCTGTCGAATATGTTTTATAGATATCTTTCATACAAAACTTAACCTTGTGACCCATTCTATGTATCTGTGGTTCGTCATGTACTTTGAGAGGGGTGTATCTTGGCTGTAAAAGATCTTTGTACTTTTGTGTAATCACTTTTCAATGGTTCATTAGAGATAGCGCATCATTGAAAGTCAAAGGGCTTTTGCAAAGCTCTTATTATTAAAGATGTAGTTTAAGTATAACTCTGACTGGTGTGTGAAGTTTGTAACGCTCCTCATTTGGTAATGCAGAAATTAGCCACCACACCGCATAGCAGTGAAAGTTAACATTATGTTTCCGAATGACATCACCAAGAGGTAAAATATATAGTGAAAACAATAGTGGTCCTAAAACGGAACCTTGAGGAACACCAACATTTACAGTTGATTTGTCAGAGGACAAACAATCTACAGAGACAAACTGATATCTTTCTGACAGATAAGATCTAAACCAGGCCAGAACTTGTCCATGTAGAGCAATTTGGGTTTCCAATCTCTTCAAAAGAATGTGGTGATTGATGGTATCAAAAGCAACACTAAGGTCTAGGAGCACGAGGACAGATAATCTGCTTTTTTGACTCCACACTCCAAAAAGCAAGTCCTATAGGCTCAAGTTCTGTCTTATCTTGATTATTGTCCAGTCGTGTGGTCAAGTGAACAGAGAGACAACTCTTCGCTAAGAGTTGAGGAAAGACGGACAGCATAACTTATTTTTTATAAGAAACAGTAACGTGTTGAAAATTCCAAATTGTTTGCATAGTCAACTTACACACTTCTGACACACACCTACCCCTCACCAGACAAGCCAGCAGGGGTCTTTTCATAGTCCCCAAATCCAGAACAAATTCAAGAAAGCGTACAGTATTATATAGAGCCATTATTGCATGGAACTCCCTTCCATCTCGTATTGCTCAAATGAACAGCAAAACTGGTTTATAAAAAATGCTAATAGAACTATCCTGGAGCTAATTAGAGCCTACCTAACTAACAGCAAATCCCAGGATGCCCCCAATATCTAACAGGTACCGTACACATGTAACCGATGTGAAATGGCTAGTTAGTTAGCGGTGGTGCGCGCTAATAGCGTTTCAATCGGTGATGTCACTCGCTCTGAGACCTGAAGTGGTTGTTCCCCTTGCGTTGCAAGGGCTGCGGCTTTTGTGGCGCGATGGGTAACGATGCTTTGTGGGGTGTCAGTTGTTGATGTGTGCAAGGGTCCCTGGTTCGAGCCCAGGTTGGGGCGAAGAGAGGGACGGAACCTACACTGTTACACACATACAGTACCAGTCAAAAGCTTGGACACGCCTACTTATTCCAGGGTTTTTCTTTATTTTTACTATTTTCTACATTGTAGAATAATAGTGAAGACATCAAAACTATGAAATAACACATATGGAATTATGTAGTAACCAAAAAAGTGTTAAACAAATCAAAATATATTTGAGATTCTTGAAAGTAGCCACCCTTTGCCTTGATGGCAGATTTGAATACTCTTGGCATTCTCTCAACCAGCTTCATGAGGTAGTCACCGGGAATGCATTTGTTTTTAATTTAACCTTTATTTAACTAGGCAAGTGAGTTAAGAACAATTTCTTATTTACAATGACAGCCTACCCCAGCCGATGCTGGGCCAATTGTGCACCGACCAATCACAGCCAGGTGTGATGCAGCCTGGATTTGAACCAGGGACTGCAATGCCTTAGACCACTGCGCCAATCGGGAGCCCAAGTTAACAGGTGTGCCTTGTTAAAAGTTCATTTGAGCCAATCAGTTATGTTGTGACAAGGTAGGGATGGTATACAGAAGATAGCTCTATTTGATGAAATACCAAGTCCATATTATGGCAAGAACAGCTCAAATAAGCAAAGAGAAATGACAATCCATCATTACTTTAAGAAATGAAGGTCAGTCACTTTGAAAGTTTCTTCAAGTGGAGTCGCAAAAACCATCAAGTTCTATGATGAAACTGGCTCTCATGAGGACCGCCACAGGAAAGGAAGACACAAGCGCCTTGGGTTGAGCGCTTGACCCAACTGCTTGCTGGGTAAATTATACTCTAGTCCTGGGGTAAAACAACCCAGTGTGATGGGCTGTGACATAAACCCAACACATTGGGTTGAGGGATTGACCCAGCAGTGGGTAGTTTTTTTAAAATGTAATCCTTGGGTAATTTTCAGTGTCATCCTAATTTGTCTTCTCTACCATTCCACGCACAAGATAGAATACAATACAAATCATTAATTTCTATTGCGTGAATTTCAGAACATACATTACATCATGTCAGAGAATGTACAAGAATATATACCCTTTTTTAAATAGCACATTGAAACAAAGCCATATTGTATAAATATGTATTATTTCACAAAATAAGATTTCATAAAATAAGATTGATTTGTTTGAATTTATTTAATGAACCCAACATCAGACTAAAGCGTCTGTTGAATGGGTTCCGTGTGGCTCAGTTGGTAGAGCATGGTGTTTGCAACACCAGGGTTATGGGTTCGATTCCCACGGGCGACCAGTATGGAAGTAAAAAAAGAAGAAATGTATGCATTCACTGCTGTAAGTCGCTCTGGATAAGAGCGTCTGCTAAATGACTGAAATGTAAAATGTTGAACTTGATGTGCACACTGTCTTAAGTGGTATTAACACAGATCTGTTTATCAGTGCTCGTTAATAGATATTCACTGACACTCTTAGGCTATTTTAGGTGACAGTACAAACACATCATGCTGTTTTGCCATACAATAATGGTCTACATTTGGGATGAATCAAAACTTTGTTACACAGAGAAGAAGTGTAGGAATATTACGTTTGAAGGTCCCTGTACTTAAGGACATGAACTAATGACTCATTAACTTAATAATTCTATTTCATTCATAAAGAATTTTTCACAATCCCCAAAATATAAAATGTGTATTTAAAATAAATTGTTGTGATAGAATGAAAGCGTACAAGAATGTGCTTCAGTAGTTGAACTAGTTGCTGATAATGGGCCTCTGTAAGTCTATGTAGATATTCCATTAAAAATCAGCCGTTTCCAGCTACAATAGTCATTTACAACATTAACAATGTCTACACTGTATTTCTGATCAATTTGATGTTATTTTAATGGACCAAAAATGTGCTTTTCTTTCAAAAACAAGGGCGTTTCTAAGTGACCCCAAACTTTTGAACGGTAGTATATGTACCGAATGTCATGACTTTAGGTCAAAATGGCTGAGTGGAGTAACCTTTCAAAGTTAACATTTTCAATCGCTTATTATAGCGCCACCATCTGGCCAATCAGTATAATTTTGTAAATGCCGGATCTCTATGGCAGTGGTGTTTCCAAGATAACTGGGAACTCAGGGATAAAAACGGGGTCTAACCATGATATCCAGGTCTAAAAGTCAGAGATCTAGAAAGATGCCGGAGTTTCCCACTTGGAATTCCAAGTTCAAAACGATTAATTTAAAACTATTTTCCCGGTCGGAGCACTGAAGTCTAGAAGGGATCCAGCTTTGGTCAAATTTACGTCAAAGGTAGATTTTTTTAGGGCATTTTAGATTACCCTAAGCCATTTCCTAACCTTAACCTAATTCTCCTAACCTGCTGCGTAAATTATCCCAACCTGCTACGAAAAAAAATCCAATCTGACGTTGATTTTACAAAAGCTTGATCCCTTCTAGCCATGACCGAGTTCCCAAGTTGTTTTAACGCGTGTGACGTAAGTACGTACGCACCTACGTCTGTACGTCTTGAATCGTCCTGTAAACCTCCGTGTATGGAGCTTTTTCTTATTAAGGAATCATAAGTCCTATTGGGGAAGCTCTCTATTATCTCTATATTTGTTTCATGGGCACTTAAACATGCTTAAATCTCAACACACATGTTCTCTGCAAGCTACCATTCACAGAGAATATTTGCCCCCCAAAAAAGTGTGTTGAGTGATACCGGAAGATGATCCAGAATATCATTCTCCTAAATGTTATTTGGTAAAGCGCAAATAAGGACACTTCTTGTAGCTTTGCTGTGTTGCTTTATTGCAGAACTAACACTAGAGGGAGCATTATCACAACAAATCACAGTCCATCCTTTGGCTCAGCATTTCACAATCTTCATTCTGTAACACATTTGACTGGTCAATGCATTTGGGCCATGATGAAAGGTCAAACTGTGTGTAGTGAAGTGAATACAATATTATTGTACTACAAATACAACATATGACCATTCTCTTTACATATTTTTCCCCAAGTCGACAATTACACAAACAACTATTTGTATATATATATATATATATATATATATATTTTTTTTAACGCTGCATCGTTGTGAAGGGCTGTATAGAAATCATTACACGGTAAAGTCTACACCCCGTTGTATTTGACGCATGTGACACATACAATTTGATTTCAACACATATTATACCACACACTCTAAATGCAGACTAACTTGTTGCGTGTGACATTTACACTGCATACTGGTAGACTACATTTTGGGAAATTTGGGAACTGAAAGTACATATATTTAGCTTTTCAAATTGTGAAATGATTCTGTATTCAAATACCAATGGACACGCCCCTGATCATACATTGTTTTATGTAGAATTTACATGTAAATGTTTACACATGTCAAAATTATGTTTACCTGTCCCCCCCCCCAAAAAAAATTATTTTACATGTTTAACTACAGCGTAGACTAATTGTATATTGCAACTGACTTGCCTAGTTAAATAAAGGTTAAATAAATAAATAAATGATTGAGGATGTTGAGTCACACGTTGGGTTTTTGACATAATGGAACATTCTCTGGGCCAATAAGGGACTGTCTGGAGTGCGGTGACGTACACACACGTCCTCTCGCGAGACTTGGCGTCAAGTCTTGGTTCTTATAAACCCGGTCGTCTCTCCTTGTCCTTACGTTCGTCCTCAGTGCAGGATAACGAAACGGCTTTTTATTTTATTTTTTATTTAAAAAACAGGAGCTATATCAACTATTTACACTAAAAACAACACTGAGATCTTTCCAATATAATCTAGCTCTTTTTTTTAACAGTTATTCTTTTTAAATTTAGTTGTGAGAGGTTGATCGGAAACATATCGAGGTAAGCAAACGAAATGAGTCTCCTTTTGGTTCTTAGTTCCTCGGTCAGACAGCTACTGTAGCCCGGCGTGCTAGTGGGTCTAACCGGGGAATATTCTAGCCGCTTGGCTAAATGAACATTTACCTAGTGTTGTTCATTCGGTAACGATGACATTGAAATGTAAGTAGTTATTAAACCCGTCGGTATAGCTATGAAACTTAGTATCCATATGGAGTGGATACATTTTATTGATTTTAAACATATTTTGACTGGGGGTGGGGGTTGTTGAATTATTAACGCACGATTGACGGTATATGCGGTTTGCGTGATTTTTGTCTCCTCAGATTACACGGGAATGTAGCTAGTTTGTAAAATACTGGTATCAGGGCTGCCAACATTTGAAGAAAGCTTGGAGAGATAAGCTATATAAAGTTCATTGCCCTCTGTCACAATCCCTAGACTGGGGACTGGGGTCCTACGGCTGTAGACGATTTGACTGTTTTTAAGGCAAATTTCCTGTAATTCTATGTATTTTGACATGGCCTATGTCCCGGATGTACAATTAAGTGTATTCAAGATAGCTTTGAAACATTAAATGAACACTCAAAATTTGACGACTTTGTTATTTTGAGATTCTTGGAGTATAAAATGTAAAGTATGCACATATTTTATAATAAAAAAAATGTCATTGGTTTGACACTTTTTTTTATATTCAGACACTAATGAAATGAGAGAGGGAGACAGAGATTGATCCCTGTTCTCAGGTGGAAAGTTGTATGCAACACATGCTGCAGTACATGCTGTGTCCAGTACAAAATATATATATTACTACTGTAAGTTGCTCTGGATAAGAGCGTCTGCTAAATGACTAAAATGGAAATGTTACCACTACACCAAGTCTCTGCACAGGAAATGCTAATAATGAAATTTACATTAACCTGTGTAACCAAATCATAGACTACAGTCTGCTTATCCATAAACTGCTTTCCAGACAAGGACACAAACGTGTTATATTTTGGTTGAACTATTTCTTTAAACTGGGGATGGAAGAACATCCTGCTTGTTCTCCAGGAGTGTTGGCCACCCCAGTGGTATGTTTCCCAGGTGATGGGTGTTTTGAAACATTTTCTTGTTATAACAATTCATTTGTCAAGATCAGTCAACCTTCAAGGAAAAATATAATGAATATCAATATCCAGGTGGTTTAGGTCTATGGGCTGGAGATGGATCAATATCCAGGTGGTTTAGGTCTACGGGCTGGAGATGGATCAATATCCAGGTGGTTTAGGTCTACCGGCTGGAGATGGATCAATATCCAGGTGGTTTAGGTCTACCGGCTGGAGATGGATCAATATCCAGGCGGTTTAGGTCTACCGGCTGGAGATGGATCAATATCCAGGCGGTTTAGGTCTACCGGCTGGAGATGGATCAATATCCAGGTGGTTTAGGTCTACTGGCTGGAGAGCCTTGACATCGTCTTACTATATATACATAGACAATATGTGTTATCCCCATACCCTCTCTGCCTAGCATGTACACAATACTAAAATGTCATTGTATATTTTCATTCCTGGAGCATTTCAAATTCCAATGCTTATTTGTATGACTTATATTATTAAAATAAGAAAATGCATATCCTCATATCATTAATTTTCAAAGACACAAGTCGGCATTTCAGATATGTGATTACTCTGGCAGAATTGGGAATAAGTGAAATACTAAAATAAATGTGTGGAATAGAAGTATTGTTCTTGCTGACAAGCACAGTAATTACCAAATGTTTTAGCCCATTGTTAATAAGAACGAGAATTGTTCCAGTGATCAGACTAAAGTAAATGGGTAATAAAATCTCCTGAAGAAAATATGATGTAACTCTGGCCCTACACTCTACCCAAACTATATGTATTGTCTCCCCCCCCTTCTAGAATCTAACATACACTTCTGGGTTCACAATCTGTTTGACAAAATTATTTTTCATTTCCAAATCAGGTCACCTTACCAAACTTCCCTGCTAAAACATACTGTAGAGCTGTCACCTTTTCGTTGTCACAGCCTAAATCCCAGTCGCCAAACGAGAGGACTAACAAAGTGTGGATTAAATCAAATTTAGTACATGCTGTCAAAAGACTGCATTCTTCAATGGGGAGGGGAGTAACAGCAACTTCATTTTGTTGACAACATTGTACATAAAACTAGCTCTAGCCTGCTGCTCTTTTGACGGTTTTTAATAAACTCCTTGGAGACTGATCTCTCTCTCTCTCTCTCTCTCTCCCGCCCCCAACTCTTTTCTTGAGGGGTGATTTTTCTTTTTAAAACGCGCATCCAATCCACTTGATCCTTTACATAACTAGACCAATCATATGCTTCAATGTGCTGTGGTATGACAGGTCGATGGATAGAGTAGCACAGTTGAAACGTTAACGCGTTGCCTATACACGGGACTTTTTAAAAGCAGTACTTTCCAATGCGTCAGATACAAGAGGTGTGCTGTGAGAAGGAGGGTGAAATGCATGTCTCACGGCCAATGAGTTGGCAGCTCTGTTGTCATTTATTTTCAACGTCAAATAGATTTGTCATGCTTTAAAAATATATATGTATATATGTGTGTGTATATGTGTATGTATGTATGTATGTATGTATGTATGTATGTATATATGTATATATGTATGTGTATATATATGTGTGTATGACTGGAAGAATAAGATCCTAGACGCTTGCTTTTTGGGCTTTCCCGATTTTTATTTTTATATATTTTTATTATTTTTTATTATTTTTATTTTGTTTTTATTTATTTATTTTTTTAAATTATTTTAATAAATAAAATAAAAATCTCTGACGAAGGCCGTGAGGCTTATTAAAGATCAGTGATACCATCAAGACCAATGTGCGGTTTCCTTTTCCATTCATCTTATTCAGCGATAAAATTGCTCAGATGTGCGAGTGCCTTTTTTGAATTAAAAAAAATAAATAATAATAATTAAAATCTTCTAACCATGACATGACACTGGAAAGTCTTTCCATGAAAAATGTGTCTTATTCCTGGAAGGAGGAAAGCTGTCTAGGAAACCTTAGCCTCCATTCAGTAGCCAGGCACATAACAGGAGAAAACCTCTTCAGTTTCAAAACGTTTTGTTGTTGTTGTTGCCTTTTTTCAATACGTTTTCTCCCTTTTTGTTCCTACTGAACGCTACCCTACCGCTTTCAGGAGTGGAATAGTATGACCTAATATACTTAGCTGGTGATGGACTTCAGTCTGTCAGCTTTGATGTATTTTTAACTGTTTCCCACTGCCTGCTGGTAGAATAATGTTATGTACTGATCAATCATTGTGAATTTCTCATTGTTGTGAGAAGCATTGTATTTATCATGTAAAGAGCAGCATGTTATTGTGTATGTGTTTCATTAGTTTACTATGTCACTGGCATATCCGTATCCCTCAGACTGTAATGTTTGGGCTTAGCTAGGCCCTATGACCTACGCGCTTCAGATAAGAAATGTGAATGCATAGGCGTCCATAACACTTTTTATAATGTTCAACTTCTCACTCGGAGTAAAGTATCGTATAGCTTTAATTGATTACAACTTGGGGAAATTGTTTAAAGGACAAGACTTGTATCAATGACAAACACATGATAGAGGAAAAAAAAAACCATTTTTGAAGGTGCCTTTATCGCCCATAAAATGTCTGGTTCACAACAGATCCTGATCTGATCTCTTTTTCCCTCAGACTTGGACAATCGTTTAGAAAGATGGACACTATAATTCGACGCTGCCCGTTCCTGTCCCGTGTTCCCCAGGCCTTCTTCCAGCAGGCCCGGAAATCGCTGGTGGTCTATGCCCAGAAATGTCCTGTGATGATGGATCTGGCTTCCAAGCCTCTGGCCCGCTCTCTCTGTTCCTCCTCGGCTAGCTTCCAGAAGGCTGATGACACCGTGACTTCAGCCCAGACGTCAGTCGAGAAGGGTAGGTGATCTTGTGACACCCGTGAAATCAGCCTAGACGTCAGCCGAGAAGGGTAGGTGATCTTGTGACACCCGTGAAATCAGCCTAGACGTCAGCCGAGAAGGGTAGGTGATCTTGTGACACCCGTGACTTCAGCCGAGAAGGGATCTGGTCATAAACTGTAACATCATAATGTGTTGTTAGGTTAATATATGAATTATGGCCCCAAGGTTTCCTCAGTTGGAACAATCTCTAGCGCTATGTTTTTCCAACCTGCTCACATCATTAGGACAAACCACTCGTAGTATTGTGTACGTTTTTTTTTTAAAGATCTGTATCTGTGTGTTGCTCTTAGTCTCCTAACTCTAGTATCTTCTGTGCATTAGTAGCTGATGGAGGCACCACCACCAAGCTGCCTCAAAGTCACCCCCATCCCATGCCCCCCTCTGGCCAGGCCTCGGTGGCCTCCAAGTGCCCCTTCCTGGCGGCTGAGATGGGCCAGAACAGCAGTGTGGTCCGCCAGGCTAGCATCCAGCTGCAGGAGGATGTGCAGGAGGTGCGCACCGTCCAGAAAGGTACACAGTGGGTTAAACTACCTGGAGCTTTGTTGCAGGGGTCGGTACTTCAGGGGGTCCGCGGACAGATTTAATTTATTTATTTTTATTAACATTACTGACAGATTTTAAAATGCATTTTGGACAAGGGATCTGTGGAATTGGTTTAGAGGGTGTCGTACAATGTCAAACTATTCATCCACAGTACTCTGTTCTTAACCCTGGGATATTAGTATCCACTGCAGTACTCTACCAATTTTTATTTTATTTTAACTCAATACTGAATTTTTTATTTTTTTTTTATATATTTTTTTTTACTTAAATGCACTGTAATTTAAGCTTTAAAACTGAAAAGTTTTCTCTCTGCCTCATGGCAAAATGTGTAGAATTACAGGAATTTGGCTTGAAAACTGCTAAATTCTTCTCTCCAATTCCAAGAAGCGGGCTTTTAAAATCTTGCTTCCCAGGGCCCGAGACTTGGTTCGTCCAGCCATGCACTGCCAAAGTCATAGTAAAACCCCTTGTATGCATTTTTTATTTCTTTTTTATCTCACTCGAGTTGTGTTCTGATTAAGTGGTGTCCCTGATTAAAATTGATATCACAAAAGGGGTCCCTGGCCCCAAACATTTGGAGAACCCCCTGCTTTATTGATACAGATGGAGTATAGGTTTTGGCGCTCCTGAGTGGCGCAGCGGTCTAAGGCACTGCATCTCACTGCTGGAGGCGTCACTACAGACCCTGGTGAACGTCTGTCAGGAGCTCTACCGGGGCAGTCCCGTTAGTTCTCTTATCTACTGCAGACAAGTTTCATTCATGTGACGACCAATACTGGTTCATAACATGTGACAGACCAACACCTCACGCGTCATCTTCTCTCTCAGCTGACACCATGAAACCGAGAGATCCCCTTTCTCTAAACAAGGTTCTGGGCGTACTGAGAGATCATTCAATCTGCCACTTGCATGAACGCAAAAATTAGTTATTAACAAAGCACAAACAAACATTTTCCAATCACAGGATGTATTTTCTCATTTCCTTCTTCCCCATTGGAGGACCAGCTGCCTATTAGAACATGGCTGGGTTCAGTACTTAACCTAATAGAACGTTGAGTGGAACAGAAACGGTGCTATACGGAACGACCAGTTGAAACGGGGAGGAGTTGGTTGTGGGTTCAAATTACACCGTTGCCCTTTTTAAATTGTTTTATTTTTTTATAAATAAGTCACTTATTGCTTCAAGCCACACCCACCGAAACGGACCAAACGTATCTGTCGGTTCAAGAAAAAAAAATTGGGGAAAAGTGTTTTTTTTTTTTTTAGTACAAACCGTTCCGCAAACGTCCAAGCGAACTTAACGCACCCCATGATTCCATGTCATTACTGTTCAACCCATAGCAATTTAGATATTACACTAATATTATATTACACTAATATTATATACAAATTTACGGTCCTGCCATAACTGTTCAGCCTTATACCTCTCTGTCTTCCCCAGATGTGACCCCAGCCCAGGCTCTGGCCAGTAGTTCTTCCTCAAAGTCTGGAGGTCTTACCCGAACCGATCTGATGAAGAAGCTGCTGAATCAACGTCCAACCAGGGTGTCCCATTTACTGCAGGAGAACATGCCCAGCTGTGAGTCACATGACCAGACTATTCAAACTGAACTTTATTGTCCTTGCCGTAGAGACTCATTTAAATGAATGAGTTCTATTTAAATAAAATACATTTTGTCATTGTGCAGCCATGAACATATAAGTTACAATAGAGTATACAGTCTGTTGATAAAACATTAGGAACACCTAATATTTGAGTGGCACATAGGGCTGTTGCCTATTGTAACTGAGTCACGGTTTTCTCCTCTTATGCTCTCTGGACATGTTAGTAGTACCCAACTCACTAATGATCATCAGGTCCTAATGGCCTGGTACTCAGGGCTCTATTGTCCCTCCATCAGGTCCTAATGGCCTGGTACTCAGGGCTCTATTGTCCCTCCATCAGGTCCTAATGGCCTGGTACTCAGGGCTCTATTGTCCCTCCATCAGGTCCTAATGGCCTGGTACTCAGGGCTCTATTGTCCCTCCATCAGGTCCTAATGGCCTGGTACTCAGGGCTCTATTGTCCCTCCATCAGGTCCTAATGGCCTGGTACTCAGGGCTCTATTGTCCCTCCATCAGGTCCTAATGGCCTGGTACTCAGGGCTCTATTGTCCCTCCATCAGGTCCTAATGGCCTGGTACTCGGGGCTCTATTGTCCCTCCATCAGGTCCTAATGGCCTGGTACTCGGGGCTCTATTGTCCCTCCATCAGGTCCTAATGGCCTGGTACTCGGGGCTCTATTGTCCCTCCATCAGGTCCTAATGGCCTGGTACTCGGGGCTCTATTGTCCCTCCATCAGGTGCCTCCATTTTCTATTGTAGGGCATACGGATGACTGCTTATTTCCCCCCTCCACATTTTGATAATGGGACATTCCAAATCTAAACACACTTTCCATATTAGTAAAGATGAGAATTAATTGATCTGTGAAAATATGTTCCCCAGTAAGAAAACCAAAACGTTGTTGCTCAAATAGAAAGGGGGGGGAACTAACAGTCACTGACAACAAACAAAATGAATCAGGTGGGGTTTTAGGAGGGGTTCTGAAAGACACTAATGGGGGTGTCCACTGAAAGTTGACTAGTAACAACAACTGGGACCTAAGAGACTCCCATCATGAGACCCACTGAGAGGCAAACAAAAGAGAAACCCACACCAAACTTAGACAGGAAGCAAACCAAACTTAGACAGGAAGCAAACCAAAAAATGGAGCAAAATGAAAACAGGGAAGATCAGATAAAGGAATGTTTGTCTACAAATGAAAATAGGGAGAGACAACTAAAAGAGATAACTCTCCACATCTCGTTAGTCAGTAACACATACTGACTAATGAGGTGACCAACCAGCACAGGAGTAACACATACTGACTAATGAGGTGACCAACCAGCACAGGAGTAACACATACTGACTAACGAGGTGACCAACCAGCACAGGAGTAACACATACTGACTAACGAGGTGACCAACCAGCACAGGAGTAACACATACTGACTAACGAGGTGACCAACCAGCACAGGAGTAACACATACTGACTAACGAGGTGACCAACCAGCACAGGAGTAACACATACTGACTAACGAGGTGACCAACCAGCACAGGAGTAACACATACTGACTAACGAGGTGACCAACCAGCACAGGAGTAACACATACTGACTAACGAGGTGACCAACCAGCACACGAGTAACACATACTGACTAACGAGGTGACTAACTAGGTGACCAACCAGCACAGGAGTAACACATACTGACTAACGAGGTGACCAACCAGCACAGGAGAAACACATACTGACTAACGAGGTGATCAACCAGCACAGGAGTAACACATACTGACTAACGAGGTGACTAACGAGGTGACCAACCAGCACAGGAGTAACACATACTGACTAACGAGGTGACCAACCAGCACAGGAGTAACACATACTGACTAACGAGGTGACCAACCAGCACAGGAGTAACACATACTGAATAACGAGGTGACCAACCAGCACAGGAGTAACACATACTGACTAACGAGGTGACTAACCAGCACAGGAGTAACACATACTGACTAACGAGGTGATCAACCAGCACAGGATTAACACATACGGACTAACGAGGTGACCAACCAGCACAGGAGTAACACATACCGACTAACGAGATGACTAACGAGGTGACCAACCAGCACAGGAGTAACACATACTGACTAACGAGGTGACCAACCAGCACAGGAGTAACACATACCGACTAACGAGATGACTAACGAGGTGACCAACCAGCACAGGAGTAACACATACCGACTAACGAGGTGACACCAATCGCGCCAACATCCAACAATACCCCATAATGACGTCACAATACCCCATAATGACGTCACAATACCCCATAATGACGTCACAATACCCCATAATGACAAAGCGAAAACCGTTTTTCTAGATCATTGTTTTTTGTTGCAAATGTATTAAATAAATGTAGACCCTTTTCGAGGACACTCAATCGAGCTCAGGTGCATCCTGTTTCCATTGATCATCCTTCAGATGTTTCTACAACTTGATTGGAGTCCACCTGTGGTAAATTCAATTAATTTGACATGATTTGGAAAAGCACACACCTGTCTATATAAGGTCCCACAGTTGACAGTGCATGTCAGAGCAAAAACCAAACCATATTGTCTCAAGGCTTAAAAATCCTTCTTTAATCATGTCTCCTTCCCCTCACCTACACTGATTTAAAGTGGATTAAACAAGTGACATCAATAAGGGATCATAGCTTTAACCTGTATTCACCTGTTCAGTCTGTCATGGAAAGAGCAGTAGTCATACACACACACACACACACACACACACACACACACACACACACACACACACACACACACACACACACACACACCAAGTAGCTCCTAGCTCTGTTCTCAATAAAACCCAGGGTGCATTCAAACGTCTCCTATTACTTCCCAGTTCAGGTTACACACACACACACACACACACACAGCTATGAAACATAGAATAAAACCGAAAGAAAGCACCCGTTCAAAGTGTTCTGAAAGAGGATCGAGTTAAGCATGTTCTCTCTTGTCCTTTATTAAAACTGGTCACACTCAATGTGATCTTTACCTTCTCGCCCCTAATCACGTTTACTTCCTTGTTTTGTCTCTCCTGCAGTCTCTAACTTCCGCTACGATGAGTTCTTTGAGAGGAAGATTGAGGAGAAGAAGAGCGATCACACGTACCGTGTCTTTAAGACGGTAAACCGGCGGGCCACGGACTTCCCCATGGGTGACGACTACACCGACTCCCTCAGCGACAGGAGAGATGTGTCTGTGTGGTGCTCCAATGACTACCTGGGCATGAGCAGACACCCACGGGTCGTCCACTCCATCACGTAAGTAGCCGGACAACTGGTGATGGGTTGGTAGTGGGGATGGATGGATAAATGAAGACACGGTCTGAGGGGGGGGGTGCTCATTAGGGCTATATAAAAGGGGCTGTTTGATTTACCATTGAAACTGAGAATTAACATTTTTCCCACAGATAGTAGTAACTCTCAGTTTTTTTTTAACTCTTTCAAAACATTTGTTCTTGTTACCTACTGAACACACCCATGGATAGATCAATGGGGCTATATTTCTCCCCGAGGAGACGGGACAAAACGAACTGTTAGTTAGTTTCACTAAGGACCAATTTACCTCTTCATTGGCCTTTCTATAGATGCCCACACAGAGATGTTAATGACTCAGGGAAGGTGTATACATGGTAATTAGCCAGTTTACTATTGTTTCCTGTTTGGTGTTCTTGACAGGGAGACGTTCCCGAGGATGTTGTTTACCGTTGTTGACTGTTGTTTCCAGGGAGACGTTACGTAAGCACGGCAGTGGGGCTGGAGGAACCAGGAACATCTCTGGGACCAGTAAATTCCACGTGGAATTGGAACAGGAACTAGCAGATCTCCACAGGAAGGACGCTGCGCTACTCTTCACTTCCTGCTTCGTAGCCAATGACTCCACTCTGTTCACCCTGGCCAAGATGATACCAGGTAAGCATATATCACCTTATCTGTACTGAACTAACACAATGTATTTACAGGGCCAGCGAAGTAATAATCACCTGAACTAACAGACATTGTAGCCTCCCTCCAGGACCAGGTAATCCCCTCACCTGAACTAACAGACATTGTAGCCTGTCTCCAGGACCAGGTAATCCCCTCACCTCACCTGAACTAACAGACATTGTAGCCTGTCTCCAGGACCAGGTAATCCCCTCACCTGACCTGAACTAACAGACATTGTAGCCTGTCTCCAGGACCAGGTAATCCCCTCACCTGACCTGAACTAACAGACATTGTAGCCTGTCTCCAGGACCAGGTAATCCCCTCACCTGAACTAACAGACATTGTAGCCTGTCTCCAGGACCAGGTAATCCCCTCACCTCACCTGAACTAACAGACATTGTAGCCTGTCTCCAGGACCAGGTAATCCCCTCACCTCACCTGAACTAACAGACATTGTAGCCTCCCTCCAGGACCAGGTAATCCCCTCACCTGAACTAACAGACATTGTAGCCTGTCTCCAGGACCAGGTAATCCCCTCACCTGACCTGAACTAACAGACATTGTAGCCTGTCTCCAGGACCAGGTAATCCCCTCACCTGAGACATTGTAGTGCCAAAATAAATAGCATCCTGTGCTCTACAGTCCCTCTAGGGCCAGGTACCGGTTGAGCCGTCCCTCTAGGGCCAGGTACCGGTTGAGCCGTCCCTCTAGGGCCAGGTACCGGTTGAGCCGTCCCTCTAGGGCCAGGTACCGGTTGAGCCGTCCCTCTAGGGCCAGGTACCGGTTGAGCCGTCCCTCTAGGGCCAGGTACCGGTTGAGCCGTCCCTCTAGGGCCAGGTAGTTGTAGATTCAAGCTGTTGTACTTCCTTCTCCATGTTGGGTCTCTGTGGATCATGACCATAGAGCTGAAATGTCTGTCAAAAAAGCCACCTAGGTAAAATAGGGTTAGTAATTATATCATACATTATATCATACAGCATATTCACCTGGGTTATCATGATCCTAAACAGGTTTTTATTATTATCAAGATGATCTCCTGAATAAACAAAGGATGAACAATAAATTAATCTGTGCCAGGGTTTTAGTTGAATGCACTAACTGTAAATCGCTTTGGATTAGTGCGTCTGCTAAATGACGAAGGTGAAATGGTACTAAACAGGTGTTTTGTTCTCCTCTCTCCCTAGGCTGTGAAATAGTACTAAACAGGTGTTTTGTTCTCCTCTCTCCCTAGGCTGTGAAATGGTACTAAACAGGTGTTTTGTTCTCCTCTCTCCCTAGGCTGTGAAATATATTCTGATGCAGGGAATCACGCCTCAATGATCCAGGGCATCAGGAACAGCGGAGCCAAGAAATTTGTATTCCGTCACAATGACCCCGATCACTTGAGAGAGCTGCTGCTGAAGTCAGACCCGACCGCTCCAAAGATCGTAGCCTTCGAGACGGTCCACTCCATGGATGGTGAGTGGAGTAGAGCTGTGTCCCAAATGGCACCCTATTGCCTATGTGAAGAGCCTTAACGTGGACCTGTGATGTGTAACTAACATATCCGGTTGACGTCAGTGCTGTGATTTTATATGACCGTTGTTATAGGTCTGATTTGCCTGAATAGTTTTAATCTGAAATTTGAGAGGTGACTCAGTGAAGCCTGAATGGAAGTTTAACCCTGTTATTAAAATGTCCTGTACTGGTTATATGATATTAACTGTTGAAGAAATGTGTAAATTATGACCCGGGACAACGTCAGTATCGCCGTACTCATTAGTATCGTGGCAAGGAAACAAAACACCAAGCTGATTTTAACTTCTTTAGGAAAACAGTCGTAATGTTGGAAACAAACCTCGTTATATTGTTATCCAGAGTCACATGTATTTATTTTCCAAGTTATGGCACACAATATTTTATATACAGCAGTTTTTAAAGGACCAAACGGTTTGGTCTGCTTTGTGTTGACGTTTTTGACATGGGAAAAATATTGCGATACTGGTATCATTCCTCCTGCTAAATTACTTTTATGATATTAACCCTTTTGTTGTTTTTAAAGGTATGGTGTGTCCCACTATAACCCTGCTATAAAATGCCTCGTTAAAATACTTTTTTAAATTTGATTTCTTCCTCTTAAAGGTGCGGTGTGTCCTCTGGAGGAGTTGTGCGACGTGGCCCATGAGTTTGGAGCCATCACGTTTGTAGACGAGGTCCATGCGGTGGGGCTGTACGGCGCCAGGGGAGGAGGTATCGGGGAGCGAGACGGCATCATGCACAAGATGGACATCATCTCTGGAACACTGGGTCAGTATTTAAAACTAAACACTGTTCAAAATGTCACCAATGACTACTAGTTAACAGCATTTACCTCCCCCCCCCCCCCAAAACAGCACAATGTTTTAAAGCTTTTCTAAAACCTCTAAAAGTTTTCCTGACATCTGTAGTCGAGTTTCTTCAGTCTTTTGTTGTCTGAATCCCTGAAGCGAACAAGATTTCTGGAGTTTCAGATTGTCACGTAATGGGACACTGGAGAAACAGGAACTAGAATTTATTTTCCTGTTGCTAGGAGACCACAGCCCTGGGCAAGCTGAGAGACCAATCAGCACACACACACACACACACACACACACTACAGCAAGCCAATCATCTGTTGAGTTGCTTTGTCTTGATAGAATAGAACCATGTCAAGATGACCAGAATAAAACCACACACTGCTTCACAACAACAAGACCTGTTGAATACCAAGAGGTCTAGAAGTAGAAAGAAAGTCTCCTATTTCAATCTCCAACAACCAGTGATGCTTTGTTTGTTGTGAACCAGAAATATTTATTTTATTTTATTTATTTCACCTTTATTTAACCAGGTAGGCTAGTTGAGAACAAGTTCTCATTTACAACTGCGTCCTGGCCAAGATAAAGCAAAGCAGTTCGACAACATACAACAACACAGAGTTACACATGGAGTAAAACAAACATACAGTCAATAATACAGTAGAAAAATAAGTCTATATACAATGTGAGCAAATGAGGTGAGATAAGGGAGGTAAAGGCAATAAATAGGCCATGGTGGCAAAGTAAATACAATATAGCAAGTAAAACACTGGAATGGTAGATTTGTAGTGGAAGAAAGTGCAAGTAGAAATATAAATAATGTGGTGCAAAGGAGCAAAATAATAAAATAAATAAATACAGAAGAGAAAGAGGTAGTTGTTTGGGCTAAATTATAGATATATCTGTCAGCTAAATGCTAACCTGTTTTTTTAATTTTTAATTGTATTTTTATAACGAACGTTTTAACGTTGTTCTTCCAGGCAAGGCGTTTGGCTGTGTTGGAGGCTACATCGCCAGTACCGATGCCCTGGTGGACACAGTGCGTAGCTACGCTGCAGGCTTCATATTCACCACGTCTCTACCTCCCATGCTGCTGGCTGGCGCCCGCGAGTCCATCCAGACCCTTAAAGGGGAGGAGGGCCGCTCCCTCCGGAGGAAACACCAGCGTAACGTGAAGCTGCTGAGACAGATGCTCATGGACTCCGGACTGCCCGTCGTCCACTGTCCCTCTCACATTATCCCTGTCAGGGTGAGAATCATTCAACATTTTTTTTTTTTACATTTTACATTTTAGTCATTTAGCAGACGCTCTTATCCAGAGCGACTTACAGTAGTGAATACATACATTTCATTTTCATTTCATAAATTTTTTTGGGGTTCCTGGGTAACATATTTGCTGCTACTTCACTCAATCCTGTATTTTTTTGGGTTTTTTTAAGTCTCCCTTCCTAACTGTTTTATGTTTCCCTGAGACCAACCAGAAATGTTTCCATGGCCAGATATTCCCAGGTGTTCATAAAACAATCACACATGTGGTCTCTTTTTTTTATTTAGTTTTTTTTGGAATCACTAAATTTTGCGTGAACCAAAAATGCATTCATGTAGGCTACACTTTCCTGCAAAATTAACCCATTGTTCCGCATTTTGGGTCATTTTTAAATGTGGTCACGTGAGCGGCTGGAATCAGCACATATAACATGATTATCATAGGGCCCTGAGTTATCCCTAACCAGATACAACTCCTGGGTCATGTCTGTCAACTTAGTGTAACTTGTTGACAAATGTTTTTTTTTTAAATTTGTTTTTAATTGTTAGTATGAATTGGCATAATATTGATTGGCCTCCAACATTATTGATTTGACATGGTTAATATTGACTAATTGACTTCCTCACCGTTTTATTAGATTGACGTTCTCGTGATGATTCTTCCATTGATTTGGTTTTTATGGGTTTATGTTGCCTGCAGGTGTCCGACGCGGAGAAGAACACGGAGGTTTGTGACGTCATGATGACTCGTTACAACATCTACGTCCAGGCCATCAACTATCCCACGGTCGCCCGGGGGGAGGAGCTTCTACGCATCGCCCCCACGCCGCACCACACCCCTCAGATGATGACGCACTTTGTCGGTAAGAGAGCGGGTGTTTGGTCAAGCAAGTAAACAGGAAATGACTGCGGTGAAGGTTTTATCTTGTGTTTGTGTGTTTGTGTGTGTGTGTTTTAAACATGGGTTGTGTTCGGTACTATACCCACAAAAACGTCAGAAAACCTAAACGGTAATGGCTGTACCCAAACCCTTGTTTGTTTTTTGTTTTTCACCCCCCCCCCCCCCCAAAGTGTTTCTGTTTTGCAACGGTTTTGCTCTATTGAACACGACCCAGAATGACTTCTAGAGACAGGCATTATGTCGCTCACACAAATGAATGTCCAGATTTAGATCCTCTAATACTGAGAGGGTCTTCAACCTTTTTCTAGCATGAGAGCTCGTTTTTATTTATTTATTCTAGCTTTCAAATAGGCACATTCTTCTCCTATACCCTGCAACTCTTTACCTGGGTCCTTGATGTACAAGAGATGTGTTTTTGCTCAATATAGTGGGTAATAAACAACTCTTAAGGGGGCCCGTAAAGAATACCATTCTATTGTTTTGAGGAGAGTGCACAGTTATGAACTTGAAAAATGTATTAATAAACCAATTAGGCACATTTTGGCAGACTTGATACAACATTTTGAACAGACATGCAATGGTTCTTTGGATCAGTCTAAAACTTTATCTTTTACCAGATCTAATGTGTTCTCCAACATTAATTTCAAATTTCCACAAACTTCAAAGTGTTTCCTTTCAAATGATACCAAGACTATGCATATCCTTGCTTCAGGTCCTGAGCTACAGGCAGTTAGATTAGGGTCTGTCATTTTAGGAGGAAATTTGAGGGGGGGGGAAAGGGTGCGGTCCTTAAGAGGTTTAAGCCAATCGTGGCTAACCAGGGGTGGGATAATGTCAATGTGGCTTTGATTGGATAATAGCTGCTAGCTTTTATGTTTGACAGTATGCGATGGAACATGTTAAATATATATATATAATTTTAAAAAATGCATGTACTTATTTGACAAATTACTCATAGATGGGCTGCAAGCTACTAATAGCTTGTGATCTGTCTGTTGGAGATCCCCTTTTTGAATTTTTTTAACAATATTTCCCCTCTACAGAGAAGCTGGTTCAGACGTGGAAGGAATCCGGTCTACCTCTGAAGCCCCATTCTTCAGGAGAGTGTAACTTCTGCCAGCAGCCGCTGCACTTTGAGCTGATGACTGAGCGAGAACAGTCTTACTTCAGAGGCCTGAGCCACCCCATATCAGCTCACGCATGATGACACTACAGAATACACTCAACCCATTCCTCTGTCTCCGTCCCAAATCACCCCACCTTTCCCTCAGCCCTACATTTTGAGCTTTCACTTGCACCTCCGCCATATGCACGACTGTCCCAAAGCTGAGGGATTAAAAATTATCGAGGGTTTAAGGAGCTAATTAGACACTCTGATAGCCACTTCGACCAAGCCTGTGTTTTGGAGTTTGCGCAATTTCATACAAAAGAATGGAATTAGCGTGCCTAATTATCTGCAATGTGCATTTGTTTGTCTAATTTTGAAAAGCTTGATACATGTAACAAATGGAATACCTCCCAAATTAAATATTTAACTGTTATCTTGTAAAACGACACGGGGAATTTATTTTCATTTTGAATTTCATGTTTGTTTTATTTGAATGTGTAACATGAATTGAGTCATTCAAGTCAGAAGTGTGTGCTGAAGTTGATGGGTTTATTGATCCCTCCTCGTCAACGCTCTGGAAGTCACCCTGTGAGTTTGGTCAGCAACATTTGACGACGGCAGGCCCTCTGAGCGAGTTGGTAGGGGCGAGGCCAGGGAGTGGTTTCACGTTCACCCACTATCACTGTCATAAAGCTGTGTCACAAATGGTACCGTATGTCTCGTTCAAAACCACTGGGAACTCGGGAAATATTTGACTTCCGACATCAGTTCGTTCAAGACACCTGGGAACTCGAAGAAGGGAAGAAAATAAAAAAACGGCTCCGACTGGGGGGGGGGGGGGGGGATAGTTTTGAACGGTCATCCAACTCAGAATTCCAAATCAGAAACTCTGGCATCTTTCTAGAGCTCCAACTTCCTGACCTGAAGATCATTGACGTCGTGGTTTGACCTTGTTTTGTTTTTCACGAGTTCCCAGTTGTCTTGAAAAAAACGTTATTCCCTTTTTATAGTCCACTACTGTAGACCGGGGGACCACTACTGTAGACCGGGGGACCACTACTGTAGACCGGGGGACCACTACTGTAGACCAGGGGACCACTACTGTAGACCGGGGGACCGTCATGCTCTGGTTAAAAGTAGTGTACTGAATAGATTGTCTATATCCCTCAAACTCAACTCTGGACCAAGAAACCAGTTCCACTGCATTTCTTTTTCTCCATTGTTCCCTTCTACTCAGGGACTGGTTTAGACCTGGGACACCAGGTGGGTGATTCCCCTCTAGTCAGGGACTGATTTAGACCTGGGGACACCAGGTGGGTGATTCCCCTCTAGTCAGGGACTGATTTAGACCTGGGGACACCAGGTGGGTGATTCCTCTCTAATCAGGGGCTGATTTAGACCTGGGACACCAGGTGGGTGATTCCCCTCTAATCAGGGACTGATTTAGACCTGGGACACCAGGTGGGTGATTCCCCTCTAATCAGGGACTGATTTAGACCTGGGGACACCAGGTGGGTGATTCCCCTCTAATCAGGGACTGATTTAGACCTGGGACACCAGGTGGGTGATTCTCCTCTCTAATCAGGGACTGATTTAGACCTGGGGACACCAGGTGGGTGATTCCCCTCTCTAATCAGGGACTGATTTAGACCTGGGGACACCAGGTGGGTGATTCCCCTCTAATCAGGGACTGATTTAGACCTGGGGACACCAGGTGGGTGATTCCCCTCTAATCAGGGACTGATTTATACCTGGGACACCAGGTGGGTTATTCCCCTCTCTAATCAGGGACTGATTTAGACCTGGGGACACCAGGTGGGTTATTCCCCTCTCTAATCAGGGACTGATTTAGACCTGGGACACCAGGTGGGTGATTCCCCTCTAATCAGGGACTGATTTAGGACTGAGCCATCTGGCTCCTACAGATCAACATTAACACTTCTGATGTAATAAACCAGTCTCTATCATCCCTCAGATACTATAGTCTTACTTCTGATCTATCATGTCTCCAAGTTTAACCCAGAATCCAACACTTGCTTTAATCTGTATCCAGGAAACCGGCCCATAGTGTGAAGTTTATAGTGCATCCGAAGATGGGTCCCAGAAGGTTTCTACAGTACACATTAGAAATGATCGCCCCAGAAGGTTTCTACAGTACACATTAGAAATGATCGCCCCGGAAGGTTTCTACAGTACACATTAGAAATCACACCTGTCTTGTGACAGTTCCTGATTCCACTGTGAATGATCAGCAGGAAGTTTAGAAAATTCCTTTGAACTTGAGTCATAAACGATTAATTACACTGTAACAACACTTCTCTTTTTGTAAGTATTTGGTCACGTGTCACAGTAGAGCAAAATTTAAATTAAAACTAATCTCTCTATTTTAATCCATTTTCCACATCGCAACTCTGATCAATGGAAGCATTTATTTTCCTAGTTAAATCAAGACACTGTTGAGTAGCTGGCAAGCACACACGAGATTTGTTTATGAGGATTAGTGACTATAAAGCCTTTTGTTTAGCCTGGCTCTGGCACAAATCAGTCCAATGCTGATATCGCGTGTGACTAACGTACGAACGCAGACATATCCACATATCGGGGGACAACTAAAATCAGATCTTCCCAAGTCAGTGGAGATCGAAGCCGTCCCTGAGCCAGGGTCTGGTAAACCACATAGGTTAAAGGTCACTGAAAAGATGTTGCCACAAGCAACGCCGAAGATTACGGTGTTCTGAACTCTGCGTGTTCGAGCGGAACGCTTTTGTCAAATCGGTGACTTTTCAAAGTTTGTTGCATTATGGGAATAAAAAAAATGGTCAGACTTGCGCCTACGTGTAAACTGGACGTAAATCACGTGATCGTGAAGTCGGGAAGTTTTGACTGCCGTCCACTGGATGTTTCTCCAGTTGCTCTTCACTTACTTCCTCGTCTGCACTGTGGGAGGATCTATTGTCAACCAATCATTAGGGTGATTTTTGTTTTGACCCACGCGAACGTGACCAAATGTGATATTTGAGTCTCTCTCTCTCAATTCACTTTAAAGGGCTTTATTGGCATGGGTAACATATGTTAACATTGCCAAAGCAAGTGAAATAGATAATAAACAAAAGTGAAATAAAAAATGAATAGTAAACATTACACTCAAAAAAGCTCAAATGACATATTTTCTCTCTTTCTTTCTCTCTCTCTTTCTCTCTATTGATTTAAAAAATAGATATATATTTTTATTTCACCTTTATTTAACCAGGTAGGACAGTTGAGAACAAGTTCTCATTTACAACTGCGACCTGGACAAGATAAAGCAAAGCAGTGCGACACAAACAACAACACAGAGTTACACATGGAATAAACAAGCGTACAGACAATAACACAATAGAAAAAGTCTATATACACTGTGTGCAAATGGCGTAAGGAGGTAAGGCAATAAATAGGCCAATAGTAGCGAAGTAATTACAATTTAGCAAATTAACACTAGAGTGGTAGATGTGCAGATGTTGATGTGCAAGTAGCGATACTGGGGTGCAAAAGAGAAAAAAAGTAAATAAAAACATGGGGATGAGGTAGGTAGTTGGATGGGCTATTTACAGATGGGCTGTGTACAGCTGCAGTGATCGGTAAGCTGCTCAGATAGCTGATGCTTGAAGTTAGTGAGGGAGGTATGTCTCCAACTTCAGCGATTTTTGCAATTCGTTCCAGTCATTGGCAGCAGAGAACTGGAACGAAAGGCGGCCAAAGGAGGTGTTGGCTTTGGGGATGACCTGCTGGAGTGCGTGCTACGGGTGAGTGTTGTTATGGTGACCAGTGAGCTGAGATAAGGTGGAACTTTAAAGAGTTATAGATGACCTGGAGCCAGTGGGTCTGGTGACGAATATGTAGCGAGGGGCAGCCGACGAGAGCATGCAGGTCGCAGTGGTGGGTAGTATATGGGGCTTTGGTGACAAAACGGATGGCACTGTGATAGTCTGCATCCAATTTGCTGAGTAGAGTGTTGGAGGCTATTTTGTAAATGACATCGCAGAAGTCGAGGATCGGTAGGATAGTTTTACGAGTGTATGTTTGGCAGCATGAGTGAAGGAGGCTATGTTGCAAAATAGGAAGCAAATTCTAGATTTCATTTTGGATTGGAGATGTTTAATATGAGTCTGGAAGAAGAGTTTACAGTTTAGCCAGACACCTAGGTATTTGTAGTTGTCCACATATTCTAAGTCAGAACCGTCCAGAGTAGTGATGCTAGTCGGGTGGGCGGGTGCGGGCAGCGATCGGTTGAAAAGCATGCATTTAGTTTGACTAGCGTTTAAGAGCAGTTGGAGGCCACGGAAGGAGAGTTGTATGGCATTAAATCTCGTTTGGAGGTTTGTTAACACAGTGTCCAAAGAAGGGCCAGAAATATACAGAATGGTGTTGTCTGCGTAGAGGTGGATCAGAGAATCACCAGCAGCAAGAGCGACATCATTGATATATACAGAGAAATAAGTCGGCCTGAGAATTGAACCCTGTGGTACCCCCATAGAGACTGCCAGAGGTCCGGACAACAGGCCCTCCGAATTTGACACACTGAACTCTGTCAGAGAAGTAGTTGGTGAATCAGGTGAGGCAGTCATTTGAGAAACCAAGGCTGTTGAGTCTGCCGATAAGAATGCGGTGATTGACAGAGTCAAAAGCCTTGGCCAGGTCGAAGAAGACGGCTGCACAGTACTGTCTTTTATCGATGGCGGTTATGATATCATTTAGTATCTTGACCGTGGCTGAGGTGCACCCGTGACCAGCTCGGAAACCGGTTTGCACAGCGGAGAAGGTACAGTGGGATTCGAAATGGTCGGTGATCTGTTTATTAACTTGGCTTTCGAAGACTTTAGAAAGGCAGGGCAGGATGGATATAGGTCTAGAACAGTTTGGGTCTAGAGTGTCAACCCCTTTGAAGAGGGGGATGACCCAGCTTTCCAATCTTTAGCGATCTCGGACGATACAAAAGAGAGGTTGAACAGACTGGTAATACGGGTTGCAACAATGGTGGCGGATAATTTTAGAAAGAGAGGGTGCAGATTGTCTAGCCCAGCTGATTTGTACGGGTCCAAGTTTTGCAGCTCTTTCAGAACATCTGCAATCTGGATTTGGGTGAAGGAGAAGCTGGTGAGGCTTGGGCAAGTAGCTGCGGGGGATGCGGAGCTGTTGGCCAGGGTTGGAGTAGCCTGGAGGAAAGCATGGCCAGCCGTAGAGAAATGCTTATTGAAATTCTCGATTATCATGGATTAATCGGTGGTAAGTGTTTCGTAGCCTCAGTGCAGTGGGAAGCTGGGAGGAGGTGCTCCTGTTCTCCATGGACTTTACAGTGTCTCAAAACTTTTTGGAGTTGGAGCTACAGGATGCAAATTTCTGTTTGAAGTAGCTAGCCTTTGCTTTCCTGACTGACTGTGTGTATTGGTTCCTGACTTCCCTGAAAAGTTGCATATCACGGGGAATATTCGATGCTAGTGCAGTCCGCCACAGGATGTTTCTGTGCTGGTCGAGGGCAGTCAGGTCTGGAGTGAACCAAGGGCTATATCTGTTCTTAGTTCTACATTTTTTTTGAAAGGGGCATGCTTATTTAAGATGGTAAGGAAATTACTTTTAAAGAACGACCAGGCATCCTCGACTGACGGGATGAGATCAGTATCCTTCCAGGATACCCGGGCCAGGTCGATTAGAAAGGCCTGCTCGCAGAAGTGTTTTAGGGAGCGTTTGACAGTGATGAGGGGTGGTCGTTTGACCGCGGACCCATAGCGGAT
>NC_138312.1:61612500-61622500 GCF_965601325.2 Salmo salar | reverse complement strand
TCTGGATAAAAATATTTAAATCAGTTATAGACCCAGTGCTCTTTATGATTGTGAGGTCTGGGTTCCGCTCACCAACCAAGAATTCACAAAATGGAACAAACACCAAATTGAGAGACTGCATGCAGAATTCTGCAAAATATCCTCTGTGTACAACGTAGAACACCAAATAATGCATGCAGAGCAGAATTAGGCCGATACCCGCTAATTATCCAAATCCAGAAAAGAGCCGTTAAATTCTACAACCACCTAAAAGGAAGCGAATCCCAAACCTTCCACAACAAAGCCATCACCTACAGAGAGATGAACCTGGAGAAGAGTCCCCTAAGCAAGCTGGTCCTGGGGCTCTGTTCACAAACACAAACAGACCCCACAGAGCCCCAGGACAGCAACACAATTAGACCCAACCAAATCACGAGAAAACAAAAAGATAATTACTTGACACATTGGAAAGCATTAACAAAAAAACAGAGCAAACTAGAATGCTATTTGGCCCTAATCAGAGAGGACACAGTGGCAGAATACCTGACCACTGTGACTGACCCAAACTTAAGGAAAGCTTTGACTATGTACAGACTCAGTGAGCATAGCCTTGGCTCTCAAGAGAAGACAGGCTATGTGCACCCTGCCCACAAAATGAGGTGGAAACTGAGCTGCACTTCCTAACCTCCTGCCCAAATGTGTGACCATATTAGAGACACATATTTCCCTCAGATTACACAGATCCACAAAGAATTCGAAAAACAATCCAATTTTGAAAAACTCCCATATCTACTGGGTGAAATACCACAGTGTTCCATCACAGCAACAACATGTGTGACCTGTTGCCACAAGAAAAGGGCAACCAGTGAAGAACAAACACCATTGTAAATACAACCCATATTTATGTTTATTTATTTTCCCTTTTGTACTTTAACTATTTACACATCATTACAACACTGTATATATACATAATATGACATTTGTAATGTCTTTATTCTTTTGGAACTTCTGTGAGTGTAATGTTTACTGTTCATTTTTATTGTTTATTATCTACCTCACTTGCTTTAGCAATGTTAACATATGTTTCCCCATGACAAGAAAGCCCCTTGAATTGAATTGAATTGAATTGAATTGAGAGAGGGGGGGAGGGGTAAGAGGGAGCCAGAGACAGAGAGACAAAGCGAGAGAGAGAGAGAGAAAGAGAGAGAGAGAGAGAGAGAGAGAGAGAGAGACACAGAGGGAGAGACAGAGAGAGACAGAGCGAGAGAGAGGGAGAGAGAGAGACAGAGAGAGAGAGGGAGGGAGAGACAGAGAGAGAGAGAGAGAGAGAGAGGGAGAGACAGAGAGAGAGAGAGAGAGGGAGAGACAGAGAGAGAGAGAGAGAGGGAGGGAGAGACAGAGAGAGAGACAGAGGAAGAGACAGAGAGAGAGAGAGAGAGAAGATGAGAAGAGAGGAGAGGAGAGGAGAGAGAACCCTGTAAATTGTCTGTTTCATCTTTATCTTCCCACATTGTTATTCCAATGTGATCATATAGTTCCAGAGCCATGCTGTCCACCTGAGTGTAGGGCACGATGGTCTTCATTACCCTCCAGAAGAATGTTTAGTCACTGATACTGAAACCTTACCTCTCTACTGAAATGATCTGTCATCATAACTCAATATGGTCTGTGTGCTAACTGACTGTAACAGTGAACTCATTTATAACTGACTGTAACAGTGAACTCATTACTATCTGACTGTAACAGTGAACTAATTTATAACTGACTGTAACAGTGAACTAATTTATAACTGACTGTAACAGTGAACTCATTACTATCTGACTGTAACAGTGAACTCATTACTATCTGACTGTAACAGTGAACTCATTACTATCTGACTGTAACAGTGAACTCATTACTATCTGACTGTAACAGTGAACTCATTACTATCTGACTGTAACAGTGAACTCATTACTATCTGACTGTAACAGTGAACTCATTACTATCTGACTGTAACAGTGAACTCATTACTATCTGACTGTAACAGTGAACTCATTTCTATCTGACTGTAACAGTGAACTCATTACTATCTGACTGTAACAGTGAACTCATTTCTATCTGACTGTAACAGTGAACTCATTTCTATCTGACTGTAACAGTGAACTCATTTCTATCTGACTGTAACAGTGAACTCATTTATAACTGACTGTAACAGTGAACTCATTATTATCTGACTGTAACAGTGAACTCATTATTATCTGACTGTAACAGTGAACTCATTTCTATCTGACTGTAACAGTGAACTCATTTCTATCTGACTGTAACAGTGAACTCATTATTATCTGACTGTAACAGTGAACTCATTACTATCTGACTGTAACAGTGAACTCATTTATAACTGACTGTAACAGTGAACTCATTACTATCTGACTGTAACAGTGAACTCATTATTATCTGACTGTAACAGTGAACTCATTTCTATCTGACTGTAACAGTGAACTAATTTATAACTGACTGTAACAGTGAACTCATTACTATCTGACTGTAACAGTGAACTCATTTATAACTGACTGTAACAGTGAACTCATTATTATCTGACTGTAACAGTGAACTCATTATTATCTGACTGTAACAGTGAACTCATTTATAACTGACTGTAACAGTGAACTCATTATTATCTGACTGTAACAGTGAACTCATTATTATCTGACTGTAACAGTGAACTCATTATTATCTGACTGTAACAGTGAACTCATTACTATCTGACTGTAACAGTGAACTCATTTCTATCTGACTGTAACAGGGAACTCATTTCTATCTGACTGTAACAGTGAACTCATTTCTATCTGACTGTAACAGTGAACTCATTACTATCTGACTGTAACAGTGAACTCATTTATAACTGACTGTAACAGTGAACTCATTACTATCTGACTGTAACAGTGAACTCATTTCTATCTGACTGTAACAGTGAACTCATTACTATCTGACTGTAACAGTGAACTCATTACTATCTGACTGTAACAGTGAGTCCACTTTGGGGGGTCAGGTAGCCTAGTGGTTAGAGTGTTGGACTAGTAACCAAAAGGTTGTTGGATCAAATCCCCCGAGCTGGCAAGGTAAAAATCTGTCGTTTTGCCCCTGAACAAGGCAGTTAACCCACTGTTCCCCGGTAGACCGTCATTGTAAAATAAGAATTTGTTCTTAACTGACTTGCCTAGTTAAATAAACGGGGGAAAATCAAGGGTTAGGATTCTCATCAAGGTCCTGTTATCTATTAGTCCTTGAAGCTCAGAATGGACCTAGGAGGAATGATCACGTGACTCTCTCCTTTCTCCTCTCCCACCTCCTCTATCTCTCCTCTCTTCTCTGTCTCAGGGTCAGCCAGCCTGTAGAGTAAACATAACACAGAGGTAGTGGCGTGTGTGTGTGTGTGTGTGTGTGTGTGTGTGTGTGTGTGTGTGTGTGTGTGTGTGTGTGTGTGTGTGTGTGTGTGTGTGTGTGTGTGTGTGTGTGTGTGTGTGTGTGTGTGTGTGTGTGTGTGTGTGTGTGTGTGTGTGTGTGTGTGTGTGTGTGTAAAGGTCAGAGGTGGTGTTGTAACTGTGAAAGTACATCCTCATGTTTCTTCTACTGCATTATAACAATAGTAATGTGGTGCTTTTACATTTTCAAACAAGACTTCTCACAGAAAAGGAAACCCGTATTCAAATGTTGAGACAAGAGAAAGAGACCTTAGTAGGACTCAAATGATCAGAATGACTATTACAGGTTGTTGAACTGCATTATCTCAAAGAACATTGAGCCGGTCTTGACAAAAAATAATTTTTTTTTGTGATTGCAAGATCTATGAAACATTCCTGTATTACAAGGCAGACAGACAATACAAACATTCCTGTATTACAAGGCAGACAGACAATACAAACATTCCTGTATTACAAGGCAGACAGACAATACAAACATTCCTGTATTCAACCAGGAAACACAAGAATTTCACACAATTTGTCACCACCATTAGTGTTTCAGAGTAACGGGGTGTATCTGTTTTTAAAAAAGATATATATTTTTTTTACAGTTTTACTTCTTTCAGTCTTTGACGTCGTTGGTCAGTTTGTACTTTCTTGAAGCTGTTTTCTTTTGTTCATCCAGGTATTTATGCAAAACATGTTGGGCAGGAAAATAACTTTCCAAAAGTCAAATGCCAAAAGTAATTTGTCAACTTTGGGCAACAAGAAATTACGCTAAGAGGGAAACTATATTATACAGTAACTGTAATTTAGAGGTGTTTTCTTATGCTGAGAGGGAAACTATATCCTCAATTTACAGTACATTTTTCCCACACTTCTCTCCCCACAGACGGTAAAGCGTTAATAACCCTCATACAGCAGGGCCTTTGAGGCTGTAAGGCCTGCTGAACTATAATGAGCCTGTGAGGCCTGCTGAACTATAATGAGGCTGTGAGGCCTGCTGAACTATAATGAGGCTGTAAGGCCAGCTGAAATATAATGAGACTGTGAGGCCTGCTGAACTATAATGAGGCTGTGAGGCCTGCTGAACTATAATGAGGCTGTAAGGCCTGCTGAACTATAATGAGGCTGTGAGGCCTGCTGAAATATAATGAGGCTGTAAGGCCTGCTGAAATATAATGAGGCTGTAAGGCCTGCTGAACTATAATGAGGCTGTAAGGCCTGCTGAACTATAATGAGGCTGTGAGGCCTGCTGAACTATAATGAGGCTGTAAGGCCAGCTGAAATATAATGAGGCTGTAAGGCCTGCTGAACTATAATGAGGCTGTAAGGCCTGCTGAACTATAATGAGGCTGTAAGGCCAGCTGAAATATAATGAGGCTGTAAGGCCTGCTGAACTATAATGAGGCTGTAAGGCCTGCTGAACTATAATGAGGCTGTGAGGCCTGCTGAACTATAATGAGGCTGTAAGGCCTGCTGAACTATAATGAGGCGGAGATAGGGCTGGGATAGGGCTGGGATAGGGCTGAGATAGGCTGGGATAGGGCTGAGATAGGGCTGGGATAGGGCTGGGGCTGAGATAGGGCTGGGATAGGGCTAAGATAGGGCTGGGATAGGGCTGATATAGAGCTGGGATAGGGCTGGGATAGGGCTGTTATAGGGCTGATATAGAGCTGGGATAGGGCTGGGATAGGGCTGTTATAGGGCTGATATAGGGCTGGGATAGGGCTGATATAGGGCTGGGATAGGGCTGATATAGGGCTGGGATAGGACTGTTATAGGGCTGATATAGAGCTGGGATAGGGCTGGGATAGGGCTGAGATAGGGCTGGGATAGGGCTGGGGCTGAGATAGGGCTGAGATAGGGCTGAGATAGGGCTGGGATAGGGCTGGGATAGGGCTGATATAGGGCTGGGATAGGGCTGAGATAGGGCTGAGATAGGGCTGGGATAGGGCTGGGATAGGGCTAATATAGGGCTGGGATAGGGCTGAGATAGGGCTGAGATAGGGCTGATATAGAGCTGGGATAGGGCTGTTATAGGGCTGAGATAGGGCTGATATAGAGCTGGGATAGGGCTGGGATAGGGCTGAGATAGGGCTGAGATAGGGCTGATATAGAGCTGGGATATGGCTGGGATATGGCTGAGATAGGGCTGGGATAGGGCTGAGATAGGGCTGAGATAGGGCTGATATAGAGCTGGGATAGGGCTGTTATAGGGCTGAGATAGGGCTGAGATAGGGCTGATATAGAGCTGGGATAGGGCTGGGATAGGGCTGAGATAGGGCTGAGATAGGGCTGGGATAGGGCTGGGATAGGGCTGAGATAGGGCTGGGATAGGGCTGAGATAGGGCTGAGATAGGGCTGAGATTTTAATGACAAAGACGTATGCACACACATTTACATTTGAAGTCATTTAGAAGACGTTCTTATCCAGAGCGTACGTTTTCATACTGGTCCCCTGTGGGAAATGACTCTGCAACCCCTCTACCAACTGAGTCACACGGGACACACACACACACTTATTCTCCTGACAGAGATACAGGGCCCTCCAGGCCGCCTGAGGCCCTGACCTCCCTGACATAGTATTCAGTCCAGAACAACCAGCTGGACATTCCTTAACGTCCAGCTGGCCGACCCCTCTCAGACAAGGTTGCATGTGACCACACACACACACACACACACACACACACACACACACACACACACACACACACACACACACGACACACACACACACACACACACACACACACACACACACACACACACACACACACACGCGCACGCACACACGCACACACGCACACACACACACACACACATATTCAAGGATGACCTTGAAAGGAACATTTTGAATGTTTTATGTGTATTTGTCTGTAGATACTCAGAATAATAACCCTGTAGCAGTAACATAATAACCCTGTAGCAGTAACATAATAACCCTGTAGCTGTAACATAATAACCCTGTAGCAGTAACATAATAACCCTGTAGCAGTAACATAATAACCCTGTAGCAGTAACATAATAACCCTGTAGCAGTAACATAATAACCCTGTAGCAGTAACATAATAACCCTGTAGCTGTAACATAATAACCCTGTAGCAGTAACATAATAACCCTGTAGCAGTACCATAATAACCCTGTAGCAGTAACATAATAACCCTGTAGCAGTAACATAATAACCCTGTAGCAGTAACATAATAACCCCGTAGCAGTAACATAATAACCCCGTAGCAGTAACATAATAACCCCGTAGCAGTAACATAATAACCCCGTAGCAGTAACATAATAACCCCGTAGCAGTAACATAATAACCCTGTAGCAGTAACATAATAACCCTGTAGCAGTAACATAATAACCCTGTAGCAGTAACATAATAACCTTGTAGCTGTAACATAATAACCCTGTAGCAGTAACATAATAACCCTGTAGCAGTAACATAATAACCCTGTAGCAGTAACATAATAACCCCGTAGCAGTAACATAATAACCCTGTAGCAGTAACATAATAACCCTGTAGCAGTAACATAATAACCCTTTGGCAGTAACATAATAACCCTTTGGCAGTAACATAATAACCCTGTGGCAGAAACATAATAACCCTGTAGCAGTAACATAATAACCCTGTAGCAGTAACATAATAACCCTGTAGCTGTAACATAATAACCTTGTAGCTGTAACATAATAACCCTGTAGCAGCCATTTGAAGGTATATGTGTATGTTTGCATGTGCTGCCTTTGTTCCAGTAAAGTCTGACAGGCCTCTCCCATTGGTTGGTACAAAGCCAGGAACAAGGATGTGCAAAGGTAACACAGCTACCTGTTTTTACACGAGAAAAGCAGCAACACTTCTTTACCAACACAAAACAGCTGTTGTCACACCGTCATTCAGATGTTCCCACGGGGGGCCAGTACAAAAAAAAAAAATGCATGAAATGTATGCATTCACTACTGTAAGTCGCTCTGGATAAGAGCGTCTGCTAAATGACTAAAATGTAATGTAAATGTAAAATGTTCTACAAAAACCTTTTACTGCACTGTTTCCTTCTTGGACACTAATCTGTTTCCTTATAGTTTCCTGCGTCACCACAAACGTCCCCCTCACTCTCTGTAACTCGACACTGCCAAGTTCTGATGGAGTTTTTTTTATAGAGGCCGGAAAGACTGATAAAATCACGACTCTGTCAACAAAATGTGGTGTCACGCAAGCAGCTCCAGCCATGTCATGACAGACAGAACTGTAACCCTTAATTTACCATGAGTAAACTCACTTTTGACATAATGTCTCGTTTGTTGCTGTGTCGTTATATATATGTAGTACAGACAGAGTTTTAAACTATGTGTGTGAATTCTGTTTCCCCTAAACAGAGAATTCACACACATAGTTTAAAACTATGTCTCTGTCGTCAATGTATGTGATGTCTGGAGATAGAGATTAGAGGTTAGGGGTTGGAGGTTACCAGAGGAGGTTCTGGTTAAGTGCTACTTTCCATACGCACAAAAAGCTTATTTCTCTCAAATTTTGTGCACAAATTTGTTTACATCCCTCTTAGTGAGCATTTATCCTTTGCCAAGATAATCCATCTACCTGACAGGTGTGGCATATCAAGAAGCTGATTAAACAGCATGATCGTTACACAGGTGCACCTTGTGCTGGGGGGACAATAAGATGGCCACTCTAAAATGTGCAGTTTTGTCACACAACACAATGCCACAGATGTCTCAAGTTTTGAGGGAGCGTTCAATTGGCATGTTGACTGCAGGAATGTTCACCAGAGCTGTTGCCAGAGAATTGTATGTTCATTTCTCTATCATAAGCCGCCTCCATTATCATTTCAGAGAATTTGGCAGTACGTCCAACCAGCCTCACAACCGCAGACCACATGTAACCTGGACCTCTACATCCGGCTTCTTCACCTGCGGGATCGTCTGAGACCAGCCACCCTGGACAGCTGATGAAACTGGGTTTACACAACCAAATAATTTTTTAACAAACTGTCGGAAACCGTCTCAGGGGGAAGCTCATCTGTGCTCGTCGTCCTCACCAGAGTCTTGACCTGACTGCAGTTCTGCGTCATAACCGACTTCAGTGGGCAAATGCTCACCTTCGATGGCCACTGGCACGCTGGAGAAGTGTGATGAATCACAGATGAATCCCAGTTCAACTGTATCGAACAGATGGCGGACAACGTGTACGGCGTTGTGTGGGTGAGCGGTTTGCTGATGTGAATGTTGTGAACAGAGTGCCCCATGGTGGCGGAGGGGTTAGGGTATGGGCAGGCATAAGCTACGGATAATTGCATTTTATCGCTGGTAATTTGAATGCACAGAGATACCGTGACGAGATCCTGAGGCCCATTGTCGTGCCCTTCATCCACCACCATCACCTCATGTTTCAGCATGATAATACACGGCCCCATGTTGCAAGGATCTGTACACAATTCCTGGAAGCTGAAAATGTCCCAGTTCTTCCATGGCCTGTATACTCACCAGACATGTCACCCATTGAGCATGTTTGGGATGCTCTGGATCGACGTGTACGACAGCGTGTTCCAGTTCCCACCAATATCCAGCAACTTCGCACAGCCATTGAAGAGGAGAGGGACAACATTCCACAGGCCACAATCAACAGCTTGATCAACTCTATGTGAAGGAGATGTGTCGCGCTGCATGAGGCTAAATGTTGGTCACAGCAGATACTGACTGGTTTTCTGATCCACGCCTCTACTTTTTTTTAGGTCAGATACATATCTGTATTACCAGTCATGTGAAATTCATAGATTAGGACCTAATGAATCTATTTCGATTGACTGATTTGCTTATATTTAAAAATATATATATATTATTTCACCTTTATTTAACCAGGTTAGCTAGTTGTCCTCTGAATCATTCAGATGTTCATTGGCAAACTTCAGACGGGCATGTATATGTGCTTTCTTGAGCAGGGGGACCTTGCGGGCGCTGCAGGATTTTAGTCCTTCACGGCGTAGTGTGTTACCAATTGTTTTCTTGGTGACTATGGTCCCAGCTGCCTTGAGATCATTGACAAGATCCTCCCGTGTAGTTCTGAGCTGATTCCTCACCGTTCTCATGATCATTGCAACTCCACGAGGTGAGATCTTGGATGGAGCCCCAGGCCGAGGGATATTGACAGTTGTTTTGTGTTTCTTCCATTTGCGAATAATCGCACCAACTGTTGTCACCTTCTCACCAAGCTGCTTGGCGATGGTTTTGTAGCCCATTCCATCCTTGTGTAGGTCTACAATCTTGTCCCTGACATCCTTGGAGAGCTCTTTGGTCTTGGCCATGGTGGAGAGTTTGAAATCTGATTGATTGATTGCTTCTGTGGACAGGTGTCTTTTACACAGGTAACAAACTGAGATTAGGAGCACTCCCTTTAAGAGTGTGCTCCTAATCTCAGCTCATTACCTGTATAAAAGACACCTGGGAGCCAGAAATCTTTCTGATTGAGAGGGGGTCAAATACTTATTTCCCTCATTAAAATGCAAATCAATTTATAACATTTTTGACATGCGTTTTTCTGGATTTTTTTGTTGTTATTCTGTCTCTCACTGTTC
>NC_138312.1:61565000-61610000 GCF_965601325.2 Salmo salar | reverse complement strand
AAGGTAGTGTTCCCTAGGGCCCATAGAGCTCTGGTTCAAGGTAGTGTTCCCTAGGACCCATAGAGCTCTGGTTAAAGGTAGTGTTCCCTAGGGCCCATAGAGCTCTGGTTAAAGGTAGTGTTCCCTAGGACCCATAGAGCTCTGGTTAAAGGTAGTGTTCCCTAGGGCCCATAGAGCTCTGGTTAAAGGTAGTGTTCCCTAGGGCCCATAGAGCTCTGGTTAAAGGTAGTGTTCCCTAGGGCCCATAGAGCTCTGGTTAAAGGTAGTGTTCCCTAGGGCCCATAGAGCTCTGGTTAAAGGTAGTGTTCCCTAGGGCCCATAGAGCTCTGGTTAAAGGTAGTGTTCCCTAGGACCCATAGAGCTCTGGTTAAAGGTAGTGTTCCCTAGGGCCCATAGAGCTCTGGTTAAAGGTAGTGTTCCCTAGGGTCCATAGAGCTCTGGTTAAAGGTAGTGTTCCCTAGGGCCCATAGAGCTCTGGTTAAAGGTAGTGTTCCCTAGGGCCCATAGAGCTCTGGTTAAAGGTAGTGTTCCCTAGGGCCCATAGAGCTCTGGTTAAAGGTAGTGTTCCCTAGGGCCCATAGAGCTCTGGTTAAAGGTAGTGTTCCCTAGGACCCATAGAGCTCTGGTTAAAGGTAGTGTTCCCTAGGGCCCATAGAGCTCTGGTTAAAGGTAGTGTTCCCTAGGGCCCATAGAGCTCTGGTTAAAGGTAGTGTTCCCTAGGGCCCATAGAGCTCTGGTTAAAGGTAGTGTTCCCTAGGGCCCATAGAGCTCTGGTTAAAGGTAGTGTTCCCTAGGGCCCATAGAGCTCTGGTTAAAGGTAGTGTTCCCTAGGGCCCATAGAGCTCTGGTTAAAGGTAGTGTTCCCTAGGGCCCATAGAGCTCTGGTTAAAGGTAGTGTTCCCTAGGGCCCATAGAGCTCTGGTTAAAGGTAGTGTTCCCTAGGGCCCATAGAGCTCTGGTTAAAGGTAGTGTTCCCTAGGACCCATAGAGCTCTGGTTAAAGGTAGTGTTCCCTAGGGCCCATAGAGCTCTGGTTAAAGGTAGTGTTCCCTAGGGCCCATAGAGCTCTGGTTAAAGGTAGTGTTCCCTAGGACCCATAGAGCTCTGGTTAAGTAGTGTTCCCTAGGACCCATAGAGCTCTGGTTAAAGGTAGTGTTCCCTAGGACCCATAGAGCTCTGGTTAAAGGTAGTGTTCCCTAGGGCCCATAGAGCTCTGGTTAAAGGTAGTGTTCCCTAGGGCCCATAGAGCTCTGGTTAAAGGTAGTGTTCCCTAGGGCCCATAGAGCTCTGGTTAAAGGTAGTGTTCCCTAGGGCCCATAGAGCTCTGGTTAAAGGTAGTGTTCCCTAGGGCCCATAGAGCTCTGGTTAAAGGTAGTGTTCCCTAGGGCCCATAGAGCTCTGGTTAAAGGTAGTGTTCCCTAGGACCCATAGAGCTCTGGTTAAAGGTAGTGTTCCCTAGGGCCCATAGAGCTCTGGTTAAAGGTAGTGTTCCCTAGGGCCCATAGAGCTCTGGTTAAAGGTAGTGTTCCCTAGGGCCCATAGAGCTCTGGTTAAAGGTAGTGTTCCCTAGGACCCATAGAGCTCTGGTTAAAGGTAGTGTTCCCTAGGGCCCATAGAGCTCTGGTTAAAGGTAGTGTTCCCTAGGGCCCATAGAGCTCTGGTTAAAGGTAGTGTTCCCTAGGACCCATAGAGCTCTGGTTAAGTAGTGTTCCCTAGGACCCATAGAGCTCTGGTTAAAGGTAGTGTTCCCTAGGACCCATAGAGCTCTGGTTAAAGGTAGTGTTCCCTAGGGCCCATAGAGCTCTGGTTAAAGGTAGTGTTCCCTAGGGCCCATAGAGCTCTGGTTAAAGGTAGTGTTCCCTAGGGCCCATAGAGCTCTGGTTAAAGGTAGTGTTCCCTAGGGCCCATAGAGCTCTGGTTAAAGGTAGTGTTCCCTAGGGCCCATAGAGCTCTGGTTAAAGGTAGTGTTCCCTAGGGCCCATAGAGCTCTGGTTAAAGGTAGTGTTCCCTAGGACCCATAGAGCTCTGGTTAAAGGTAGTGTTCCCTAGGGCCCATAGAGCTCTGGTTAAAGGTAGTGTTCCCTAGGGCCCATAGAGCTCTGGTTAAAGGTAGTGTTCCCTAGGGCCCATAGAGCTCTGGTTAAAGGTAGTGTTCCCTAGGACTCATAAAGCTTCTAAAGCCATGACATCATTTTCTGGAATTTTCCAAGCTGTTTAAAGGCACAGTCAACTTAGTGTATGTAAACTTCTGACCCACTGGAATTGTGATACAGTGAATTATAAATTAAATAATCTGTCTGTAAACAATTGTTGGAAAAATGACTTGTGTCATGCACAAAGTAGATGTCCTAACCGACTTGCCAAAACTATAGTTTGTTAACAAGAAATTTGTGGAGTGGTTGAAAAAACGAGTTTTAATGACTCCAAGCCAAGTGGATGTAAACTTCCGACTTCAACTGTATGTATTGTATTTGAAAGATGTCAAATAGTACTTGAACCCAGATCTGGCCTGCTGTTTTGTAGTGATATTTTCTCTGGAAACACATTTGTTACGGAAGTTCCAAGTGTTTGCTTTGCAGTGACGGCCCAACGGTTTTGGTCATGTGACCCTTTAAAATATATCCATGTCACTGTTGTAAATGAACAAAGTCAACTGCTATCGACCTCCTCTACCGGTGGGAGATCCGTAGCAATGAATAACGGTTCTATGTGATTCTGTTCTATTGTATGTTCTTGTGACGTTCGTCGTTAAAGGTAGATCAAGGTGCAGCGTGGTAAGTGTTCATATTTATATTTCATTTAACTCAGAACACTCAATCAAAACAATAAACAAAGGAGAAGAAAAAAAAAACATCACGTTCTGCAGGCTTCACTGAGCTGTACAAAAACAAGATCCCACAACTGAAAGAGGGAAAAAGAGCTGCCTAAGTATGGTTCCCAATCAGAGACAACGATAGACAGCTGCCTCTGATTGGAAACCACACTCGGCCAAACACAAAGAAATAGAAAACCTAGAATGGCATAGAATGCCCACCCCACATCACACCCTGACCTAACCCAAAAAATAAAAAATAAACGGCAATCTAAGGTTAGGGCTATGACAGTTCTCTTAACCAATCTGACTACATCTATATAAAACCATATCTCTGTGGTTCTGTCTCTTAACAAATCTCGCTCTGCATCTAGATAAATACACAACTCAACTTACAAAAAAATGTTTTTGTCCTACGGAATTGCTAAAACTTCTTCCATCGATGTGTTTGTGTGTCAAATGTCTTATTACGTATATTGAGCTCAGTCTGGTCTCAATTATCTCACGAGCCAATATCCCTACCTACCTACCCACCCAACTACCTACCTACCTACCTACCTACCTACCTACCTACCTACCTACCTACCTACCTACCTACCTACCTACCTACCTACCTACCTACCTACCTACCTACCTACCTACCTACCTACCTACCTACCTACCTACCTACCTACCTACCTACCTACCTACCTACCTACCTACCTACCTACCTACCTACCCACCCAACTAACTAACTAACTAACTAACTAACTAACTAACTAACTAACTAACTAACTAACTAACTAACTAACTAACTAACTAACTAACTAACTAACTAACTAACTAACTAACTAACTAACTAACTAACTAACTAACTAACTAACTAACTAACTAACTAACTAACTAACTAACTAACTAACTAACTAACTAACTAACTAACTAACTAACTAACTAACTAACTAACTAACTAACTAACTAACTAACTACCAACCCACCCAAATAACTACATAACTAACTAACTAACTAACTAACTAACTAACTAACTAACTAACTAACTAACTAACTAACTAACTAACTAACTAACTAACTAACCCACTCTCCTCAGACATGAAGTTCATGATGTACTGGCACTCAGAATTCTGTCAATCAGATGGTGACACTTCTCAGCAGTGTGTGTGTGTGTGTGTGTGTGTGTGTGTGTGTGTGTGTGTGTGTGTGTGTGTGTGTGTGTGTGTGTGTGTGTGTGTGTGTGTGAGTGTGTGTGTGTGTGTGTGTGTGTGTGTGTGTGTGTGTGTGTGTGTGTCTGTAGAGGCAGTAACAACACTAGAAAAGGGTTTTCTTTTTTTGTAGACAGTAAACTTCTTTCCCTGTTATTCATCCTTTTCCTCCATCTGTTGTAGTATATCGACAGTATATCGACAGTATATCGACAGTATATTGACAGTATATTGACAGTATATCGACAGTATATCGACAGTATATCGACAGTATATCGACAGTATATCGACAGTATATCGACAGTATATCGACTGTATATCGACAGTATATCGACAGTATATCGACAGTACATCGACAGTATATCGACTGTATATCGACAGTATATCGACAGTATATCGACAGTATATCGACAGTATATTGACAGTATATTTATTATATTTCAGTCGTTCACTTGTTCCTTCTACCCGGTTTCAATACATATAAGTAGGGCGTTGACGACCGACTTTGTCACAAAGCACAAAGTGCACAACAACAGCAAAGGGTAATTTACACATGTGACTGACGAGGTTGTCCCCGACTACCCGAGCTGATAAAGCAGACGGTCTTCAGTACTGAGAGAGTATCATCGGACAGAGGAGGTGAAAGTTCACCCAGAAAGCTCTTACACCCATAATAACATTAGATTAGGGGTCTGTTAAAGATTCAACTAATCAAATATAATATGTTCTAATGAGATTAGATTAGGGGTCTGCTAAGGATTAAACTAATCAATGGTTGATAATTAACTCCATCAAAATATAATATTTTCCTTCTCTTTTGTAGTGTGTGTAATAAAGTTGTTATACTTGCATGCTCGCCGTATCGTAAGGTGTAAAACAGTCATTATACAATAGACCAGCTGTATAGTAAGGTGTAAAACAGTCTTTATACAATAGACCAGCTGTATAGTAAGGTATAAAACAGTCTTTATACAATAGACCAGCTGTATAGTAAGGTGTAAAACAGTCTTTATACAATAGACCAGCTGTATCATAAGGTGTAAAACAGTCTTTATACAATAGACCAGCTGTATAGTAAGGTGTAAAACAGTCTTTATACAATAGACCAGCTGTATAGTAAGGTGTAAAACAGTCTTTATACAATAGACCAGCTGTATAGTAAGGTGTAAAACAGTCTTTATACAATAGACCAGCTGTATAGTAAGGTATAAAACAGTCATTATACAATAGACCAGCTGTATAGTAAGGTGTAAAACAGTGTTTATACAATAGACCAGCTGTATAGTAAGGTGTAAAACAGTCTTTATACAATAGACCAGCTGTATAGTAAGGTGTAAAACAGTCTTTATACAATAGACCAGCTGTATCATAAGGTGTAAAACAGTCTTTATACAATAGACCAGCTGTATAGTAAGGTGTAAAACAGTCTTTATACAATAGACCAGCTGTATAGTAAGGTGTAAAACAGTCTTTATACAATAGACCAGCTGTATCATAAGGTGTAAAACAGTCTTTATACAATAGACCAGCTGTATAGTAAGGTGTAAAACAGTCTTTATACAATAGACCAGCTGTATCATAAGGTGTAAAACAGTCTTTATACAATAGACCAGCTGTATAGTAAGGTGTAAAACAGTCTTTATACAATAGACCAGCTGTATCATAAGGTGTAAAACAGTCTTTATACAATAGACCAGCTGTATAGTAAGGTGTAAAACAGTCTTTATACAATAGACCAGCTGTATCATAAGGTGTAAAACAGTCATTATGCAATAGAGGAATGGGGTAAGAACAGGGTTTTGGAATAAACGCTGAAAATCAGTTTCTGAGGTTAACACAGGTTTAGGAGATCTCATATGTTCTGTTCTATGAGATAATATCAGCCAGTTAACATGACCTTAATGAATTAATTACGTTGGGGGGGGGGGGGGGGGGGGGGGGGGGCTGACATATGGAATTGTTATAATTTAAGGAACCCCTTTAGGTATATATAAAAAAAATGCATTTGATAAAATACTGATTTTGGCCTTTACTACTAAAGGTTTTGAAGTGTCTGTCCTTTATTCTTGTACACATATTTAAGCCTTTTTTTGGGCAGGCACAAAACTACCTTCATACTTCCATTTATTTAAAAAATGTAAAAAACGGTACCGGTTACCTTCAGATGAGTCTCCTGAAAGGTTTGGGGGTCGTAAAGCCAAACAGAGAACACCGTTGTGTTCATGAGAGTCTCCCTTTTCCTGCACCATGAGGTGTAATACAGTCTTTATACAGCATGCTAGCTGCACCATGAGGTGTAATACAGTCTTTATACAGCATGCTAGCTGCACCATGAGGTGTAATGCAGTCTTTATACAGCCTGCTAGCTGCACCGTGAGGTGTAATACAGTCTTTATACAGCATGCTAGCTGCACCATAAGGTGTAATACAGTCTTTATACAGCATGCTAGCTGCACCATGAGGTGTAATACAGTCTTTATACAGCATGCTAGCTGCACCATGAGGTGTAATACAGTCTATATACAGCATGCTAGCTGCACCATGAGGTGTAATACAGTCTTTATACAGCATGCTAGCTGCACCATGAGGTGTCTTCTGATCCCTCCTGTCTCAGCCTCCAGTATTTATGCTGCAGTAGTTTATGTGTCGGGGGGCTAGGGTCAGTCTGTTACATCTGGAGTATTTCTCTTGTCTTATCCGGTGTCCTGTGTGAATTTAAATATGCTCTCTCTAATTCTCTCTTTCTCTCTTTCTGTCTTTCTCTCGGAGGACCTGAGCCCTAGGACCATGCCTCAGGACTACCTGGTACGATGACTCCTTGCTGTCCCCAGTCCACCTGGCCGGGCTGCTGCTCCAGTTTCAACTGTTCTGCCTGCGGCTATGGAACCCTGACCTGTTCACCGGACGTGCTTGTTGCACCCTCGACAACTACTATGATTATTATTATTTGACCATGCTGGTCATTTATGAACATTTTAACATCTTGACCATGTTCTGTTATAATATCCACCCTGCACAGCCAGAAGAGGACTGGCCACCCCTCATAGCCTGGTTCCTCTCTAGGTTTCTTCCTAGGTTTTTGGCCTTTCTAGGGAGTTTTTCCTAGGGAGTTTTTCCTAGCCACCGTGCTTCTTTCACATGCATTGCTTGCTGTTTGGGGTTTTAGGCTGGGTTTCTGTACAGCACTTTGAGATATCAGCTGATGTACGAAGGGCTATATAAATAAATGTGATTAATACAGTCTTTATACAGCATGCTAGCTGCACCATAAGGTGTAATACAGTCTATACAGCATGCTAGCTGCACCGTAAGGTGTAATACAGTCTTTATACAGCATGCTAGCTACACCATGAGGTGTAATACAGTCTTTATACAGCATGCTAGCTGCACCATGAGGTGTAATACAGTCTTTATACAGCATGCTAGCTGCACCATGAGGTGTAATACAGTCTTTATACAGCATGCTAGCTGCACCATGGCGTGTAATACAATCTTTATACAGCATGCTAGCTGCACCATGAGGTGTAATACAGTCTTTATACAGCATGCTAGCTGCACCATAAGGTGTAATGCAGTCTTTATACAGCATGCTAGCTGCACCATGAGGTGTAATACAGTCTTTATACAGCATGCTAGCTGCACCATGAGGTGTAATACAGTCTTTATACAGCATGCTAGCTGCACCATGAGGTGTAATACAGTCTTTATACAGCATGCTAGCTGCACCGTGAGGTGTAATACAGTCTTTATACAGCATGCTAGCTGCACCATAAGGTGTAATACAGTCTTTATATAGCATGCTAGCTGCACCATGACGTGTAATACAGTCTTTATACAGCATGCTAGCTGCACCATGAGGTGTAATACAGTCTTTATACAGCATGCTAGCTGCACCATGCGGTGTAATACAGCCTTTATACAGCATGCTAGCTGTGAATCTCACTATAGATCAGGAGAGCTGATGTTTTGGAAGGCAGAGCGTATGGAGTTAGATAAGGATTATAGTATCAGTTGACTCCAGATCAGAACGAGCACTACACTACATGATGGGATTGACATTACAGTCCGAAAGGCCCTTGCCCATCGGGAAGTCAGGAGTATTTTTTGGGTTGCCCGAAGATTATGATCAAAATGTATATTAGCTATTTATGTAGGATCCCTATTTATGTAGGGTCCCTATTTATGTAGGGTCCAGCGTGGCTCAGTTGGTAGAGCGTGGTGTTTGCAATGCCAGGGTTGGGGGTTCGATTCCCACGGAGGACCAGTACGAAGAAAAAAAAAAAATTTGTGAAATGTATGCATTCACTACTGTAAGTCGCTCTGGATAAGAGTGTCTGCTAAATGACTCTAATGTGAATGTATGTAGAAGAGCTATGCGTGACCTGCCTTTCACATACGGTATTAATCAGACAGATATATAGTATTGTAATACTTGAAGTACTGTAATTCTTGGTATTCAGTAAAATAATTCTCAGAGCAGGCTCAACTTGCCCGACTTGAAAATAAGGGAGAGCCGCACACTCTAGGAGCTCAGATGCAAAAATGTTCATATCCAACGTTTGGACAGCCAAGCTGTCTTCATCAGGTTATCATCACAAAACACTGTGGCCTAATATCATTGGTTAACTCTGAAATATAAAAATGCCATACAAAGAACATACAAATGGATAGCATATTCATGAATCTATGATCGTATGCTATCCATTAGTTTTTTTTTGTATGTTCTTTGTATGCCATTTTAATATTTCAGAGTTAACCAATGATATTAGGCCACACTTGGCCATGATTACAGACACCTTGTGTGTCTTCTGGCACCTTATAAACGAGTCATCTCACAGTGTTTTGTGATGATAACCTGATGAAGACAGCTTGGCTGTCGAAACGTTGGATATGAACATTTTTGCATCTGAGCTCCTAGAGTGTGCGGCTCTCCCTTATTTTCTAGTTTTCTACTCCGCTGGCCAGCACCTCACCTTTAATAGCTGTGCATTTCTTTTTCTTCAGGATTCAACTTGCCCGACTGCCATAAATTCCACATATTGTGGAATTCTCAATAGCTTTGGCTCATTTTTTTTTTTAAACAGTCTTAACATTCTGTAAACTGTAAGTGCAATTGTCACAACTGTTTTATGGGACGTCACAACCCTATTGTATGTCTGCAAAATGTAATAACTCACCCAAAACGTTTAATTCATGCTTCAAAACCTAGTTATTGTGTCAGTAAATTGGCCCAATGCCACCAAAATGAAAAGTTTTTTTTGTCATCGTGTGAGTCGTACTGGACAAAATGTTTAGATGTTTTTTCCACCGTGGCAGTCAACCCTGGAAATGTTTATTATATACAAATGTCAGTTTTGTTCTACATTTTTGTTGACACTTACTGCTTTACTGTGCTATACCAGAAGGTCAGTTATGTCTAGCTGAATGCTATTGTGTATCACACTGAGCTTTTAAGATACCGATTTCAACACTAGGTCAAAGTTTACTGGGAAAAGTCAATACTGTACAAAACTGTAGTAGTACACAGAAAAAAAGGATATGCATATTTGTATGTATACAGTCAATTTATTTTTGAAGCAACACTACAAGTTCCCATCTTCTTGGTGGACTTCCTGTCACTCTTGTTGGTATGGCAACAGATTATCATCAACATCATCATTTTTTTTTTTTTTTAAGAATAATCTCCTTGTGTGACACAATGATCACCTGTGATGTCCTCACAAGCAGCATTCATGACATCTAATCTTACAACTTAGTCATTTAGCAGACGCTCTTATCCAGAGCAACTTACAGTAGTGAATGCATACATTTCATACATTTTTTTTCTCCAAACTGGTCCCCCGTGGGAATCGAACCCACAACGCTGGCGTTGCAAACACCATGCTCTAACCAACTGAGACACACGGGACCAGAGACATAACAGAGACATCTGATCTTGTGCCCGATAGTCAGATACTTTCCACCTCCATGCTGAAAAAAAATACTCTTCTATCGGTTTCAGGAAAGGGGAGTATAGTGGAAGGAAGTCATCCGTTCATGGGCAGCGAAACCATTCCCTAACAGCGTTGGTTCGGTGGAAGATGACATTATCCCACACAATTACATCATTTGGCAAATCTGGTCTAACTAAACCTCTTTGGTGTTCTGGTATTAGGTCTCTGTAAAGTGTATTTAGGAAGGACAGGAGAAGTTGGGTGTTATAGGGCCCAATGTGTGGAATATGTGTGCTCACATCATTCTCAGAAATATGCAGCACACGTTGTAATATTGCCCCCAGCGATGGCCTGGTGTGCCAACTGTGGCTCGGTGTCCAATGAGATTGCGGCCACGTCTCCTGCCTTTGGCCAGATTGAACCCAGCCTCGTCCATAAAAACAAGAACGTGCGTCATTTCATGTCCTTCCAACTCCATTCATCTCTATATAGTAACACAGAAATCAAATATAAAGTTAGTTTTACATAGCCTATTCTAGAATCAGGCGGTTTAGTAAAGTAGAAATGTTTTCTGTTCTTATGGGTATCTACAACTTCAACAAGTATATACAGGCATCACTGAAGTACAGTAGAACTCACTGTACAATATACAGTTGAAGTCAGAAGTTTACATACACCTTAGGTAAATACATTTAAACTCAGTTTTTCACAATTCCTGACATTTAATCCAAGTAAAAATTCCCTGTCTTAGATCAGTTAGGATCAACACTTTATTTTAAGAATGTGAAATGTCAGAATAATAGTAGAGAGAATGATTTATTTCAGCTTTTATTTCTTTCATCACATTCCCAGTGGGTCAGAAGTTTACACTCAATTAGTATTCGGTAGCATTGCCTTTAAATTGTTTAACTTGGATCAAACCTTTCGGGTAGCCTTCCATAAACTTCCCACAATAAGTTGGGTGAATTTTGGCCCATTCCTCCTGACAGAGCTGGTGTAACTGAATCAGGTTTGTAGGCCTCCTTGCTCGCACATGCTTTTTCAGTTCTGCCCACATATCTTCTATAGGATTGAGGTCAGGGCTTTGTGATGGCCACTCCAATACCTTGACTTTGTTGTCCTTAAGCCATCTTGCCACAACTTTGGAAGTATGCTTGGGGTCATTGTCCATTTGGAAGACCCATTTGCGACCAAGCTTTAACTTCCTGACTGATGTCTTGAGATGTTGTTTCAATATATCCACATAATTTTCCTCCCTCATGATGCCATCTATTTTGTGAAGTGCATCAGTCTATCCTGCAGCAAAGCACCCCCACAACATGATGCTGCCACCCCTGTGCTTCACGGTTGGGATGGTGTTCTTCGGCTTGCAAGCCTCCCCCTTTTTCCTCCAACCATAACGATGGTCATTATGCCCAAACAGTTATATTTTTGTTTCATCAGACCAGAGGACATTTCTCCAAAAAGTACGATCTTTGTCCCCATGTGCAGTTGCAAGCCGTAGTCAGGCTTTTTTATGGCGGTTTTGGAGCAGTGGCTTCTTCCTTGCTGAGCAGCCTTTCAGGTTATGTCGATATAGGACTCGTTTTACTGTGGATATAGATACTTTTGTACCTGTTTCCTCCAGCATCTTCACAAGGTCCTTTGCTGTTGTTCTGGGATTGATTTGCACTTTTCGCACCAAAGTACGTTCATCTCTAGGAGACAGAACACGTCTCCTTCCTGAGTGGTATGACGGCTGCGTGGTCCCATGGTGTTTATACTTGCGTACTATTGTTTATACAGATGAACGTTTGGAAATTGCTCCCAAGGATGAACCAGACTTGTGGAGGTCTACAATGTTTTTTCTGAGGTCTTGGCTGATTTCTTTTGATTTTCCCATGATGTCAAGCAAAGAGGCACTGAGTTTGAAGGTAGGCCTTGAAATACATCCACGGGTACACCTCCAATTGACTCAAATAATGTCAATTCGCCTATCAGAAGATTTTAAAGCCATGACATAATTTTCTGCAATTTTACAAGCTGTTTAAGGCACAGTCAACTTAGTGTATGTAAACTTTTGACCCACTGGAATTGTGATACAGTGAATTCTAAGTGAAATAATCTGTCTGTAAACAATTGTTGGAAAAATTACTTGTGTCATACAGAAAGTAGATGTTCTAACCGACTTGCCGAAACTATAGTTTGTTAACAAGAAATGTGTGGAGTGGTTGAAAAACAAGATTTAATGACTCCAAGCTAAGTGTATGTAAACTTCCAACTTCAACTGTACCATGTGTACACCAATGGTTTACCTAGACATACTGGTACCACAGCTCCTACCAGGACATCCTGGTACCACAGCTCCTACCAGGACATCCTGGTACCACAGCTCCTACCTGGACATACTGGTACCACAGCTCCTACCTGTACATCCTGGTACCACAGCTCCTACCTGGAATTCCTGGTTCCACAGCTCCTACCTGGACATCCTGGTACCACAGTCCTACCTGGACATCCTGGTACCACAGCTCCTACCTGTACTTCCTGGTACCACAGCTCCTACCTGGACTTCCTGGTACCACAGCTCCTACCTGGACATCCTGGTACCACAGATCCTGCCTGGACTTCCTGGTACCACAGCTCCTACCTGGACATCCTGGTACCACAGATCCTGCCTGGACTTCCTGGTACCACAGCTCCTACCTGGACACCCTGGTACCACAGCTCCTACCTGGACATCCTGGTACCACAGCTCCTACCTGGACATCCTGGTACCACAGCTCCTTCACTCTGTCACTATTCCTCTCAAATGGCACCTTGTACAGACTCTTGTCTATAGTGGAAATGCTGACAGAATTGATGTTAGCGAAGATCTTGTTGTCATTTATGATTACACTTTGGATCTCTCTTAGCCTGATGGAATTGTTGTCTATGTCCATGGTGTTGGCTATGTCCATGTTGTTGGCTATGTCCATGTTGTTGGCTATGTCCATGTTGTTGTCTATGTCCATGGTGTTGGCTATGTCCATGTTGTTGGCTATGTCCATGTTGTTGGCTATGTCCATGTTGTTGACTATGTCCATGTTGTTGGCTATGTCCATGTTGTTGGCTATAACCATGTTGTTGTCAATGACCATGTTGTTGGCTTTGACCATGTTGTTGGCTATGTCCATGTTGTTGGCTATGTCCATGTTGTTGGCTATAACCATGTTGTTGGCTATAACCATGTTGTTGGCTATGTCCATGTTGTTGGCTATGTCCTTGTTGTTGGCTATGACCCTGTTGTTGGCTATGACCTGTTGTTGGCTGTGACCCTGTTGTGGCTGTGACCCTGTTGTTGGCTATAACCATGTTGTTGGCTATAACCATGTTGTTGGCTATGTCCTTGTTGTTGGCTATGACCCTGTTGTTGGCTGTGACCCTGTTGTTGGCTGTGACCCTGTTGTTGGCTATAACCATGTTGAAAATGTCTTGTTCTTGCTGATGGCTGAATACTGCTGCTCTGCTACCAGCATGAGGTCGTAGAATGTAGAATTCACAACTAGATCATGTTACAGATAATATATTGTATTCATAATATGCTGTACTACTACTGTATATTCCTCATACATATCTTACGGTACATTGTGATATTCAGACTTGCATTTACCTTTTACAATAGTTGCTGAATGAAATGCTGTATCAAAAGTAAAGAACGACTACATATTTACCTGTTTTCCCTTAAAGGAATGTTTGCACAATTGATGACACTGTGGACCTGTTTACATTAGGCTGGACTCTTTGCCTTCTACCTCTTCCTCTATTAGGTCTTCCCCTAACACCGCCACCACCATCACCACCACCCCCAACACCACCAACACCACCACCACCACCACCACCATCACCACCACCCCCAACACCACCAACACCACCACCACCACCACCCCAACACCACCACCACCATCACCACCACCCCCAACACCACCAACACCACCCCAACACCACCACCACCCCCACCACCATCACCACCACCCCCAACACCACCAACACCACCCCAACACCACCACCACCCCCACCACCACCACCACCACCCCCACCACCACCACCACCACCACCACCACCCCAACACCACCACCACCACCACCACCACCACCACCCCAACACCACCACCACCCCCACCACCACCACCACCACCCCAACACCACCACCACCATCACCACCACCCCCAACACCACCAACACCACCCCAACACCACCACCACCCCCACCACCATCACCACCACCCCCAACACCACCAACACCACACATTCTTACACATTTTCTTATTTCTCTTCCACGAGCATGTAGCTGCTGTTCAGGGTTGTGATGTTCCTCCATGTTTAAACATGGTAGTGATCGTGCTGTGGGCAAGCTCCCTATATATGCTTCCAAACTTGATTGGTAAGATTGTGATTCCTATTTCATTACTATGTCACCTGGCAGGTAATTTGCCAATTTAGCAGAGATCACAAACATTACATGTCCTAGATATTTATGGAATATAGAAGTATATCTGACTGATTTTGATATTTGATGGGATCATGTTGTATATGACGGCTCACACGATGAAATAATGTTTTGATGTTTAGAATGTTTAGATGTTTAGAATGTTTAGAATGTTTAGAATGTTTAGAATGTTTAGAATGTTTAGAATGTTTAGATGTTTAGAATGTTTAGAATGTTTAGAATGTTTAGAATGTTTAGACAATTTCACTGAGAATCAACTCAGCAGTTTTGATCAGCCATGGTGCATGTAGTTATTGTGCAAATTGTAGACAATTGTACTTCCTCTTTTGCACGCACTTGCCAAAACAAGTGCAATTTGCTTAAATGAATAAGAAATTCAAATCTGGTGTAAACAAGAAACTAATTGTTTAGAGATTTGAATTTATTGTTTTGAAAAAATATATTCTCATTTGAGAATTGAGCCAAAGCGATTGAGAATAACTGTAATAAACAAATACGTAGGCTGTACTTTTCAAGAGAGGTATAAATATAATGAGGTTTGAGAAAACAGTCTTCAAACATCAACAAGGAAGTAGAAATGGGTTAGGTTACTTCTATAGTTAGGCTCTGTATAAATCATATTGAACTCATGGGTTAGGTTACCTATATAGTTAGTCTAGTATAAATCATATTGAACTTTGTCTGAACCTCTGTTGTATTCCAGCGATCATCCACTGGTGCCATGCATGTCCTGGCTGAATGGTGAGAAAGGTTCAAGTTTATATGTAGACCTATTCTTCATGAGTGAAAGGTGATCTCTATGGATACAGACCGACTCTTCATGAGTGAGAGGTGATGTATTTAAGTGATAATGCTCTCGAAGCCAGTGTTTGGAGGATATATTTGTACTGGTGTTGTTTTTCGTCGAGGACCAGCAAACAGTGCCAATATATCCTCCAAACACCGGCTTCGAGGGCATTATCAGTTCTATACAACGGGTTACCAACATATTTAAATAATGATTGACATATTTTAAATTAAAAACAATGTTTTGATTAATTTATTCATACTATTATATCCGCAAGATATAGTCCCGACACAAATCAAGGGTTGCTACCCAAGCCGGCTGGTCGTTCGTTCTATTGGTTCGGATGCCAGAGACGTGACCCAGTCATTCAGTCTTTTTGTTCTGTATCTATGGACGCGACGCAGTCGTTCCTTCTAAATGTTCCATTGCCATCCCTTGCTTGCTAGCTAGCCAACTACAGGCTAACTAACAATGCAGACAGAATAACAACAGTAGCTGCATTTGTTTACGTTCACCAATTGTTTACGTTCACCCATTGTTTACGTTCACCCATTGTTTACGTTCACCCATTGTTTACGTTCACTCATTGTTTACGTTCACCCATTGTTTACGTTCACCCATTGTTTACGTTCACCCATTGTTTACGTTCACCCATTGTTTACGTTCACCCATTGTTCACGTTCACCCATTGTTTACGTTCACCCATTGTTTACGTTCACCCATTGTTTACGTTCACCCATTGTTCACGTTCACCCATTGTTTACGTTCACCCATTGTTTACGTTCACCCATTGTTTACGTTCACCCATTGTTTACGTTCACCCATTGTTTACGTTCACCCATTGTTTACGTTCACCCATTGTTTACGTTCACCCATTGTTCACGTTCACCCATTGTTCACGTTCACCCATACAGAAATCACCTTTCCCTCAGAGTAGACCTATATCTATGTGCAGCAAGTTGACGTGAGTTTGCCATCAAACAATCAGCTGATCTTGACATACAGTATGTCCCTTGTCTCTGAATATCCTGTCAATATTCTGTACATTCTGTACATTACATCAGGGCGACAGGTTGCCTAGTGGTTAGAGCGTTGGTGCCAGTAACCCGAAAGGTTGCTAGATCGAATCCCCGAGTTTTACAAGGTAAAAATCTGTCGTTCTGGCCCTGAACTTAGCAGTTAACCCACTGTTCCTAGGGCGTCATTGTAAATAAGAATTTGTTCTTAACTAGTTAAATAAAGGTTAAATTAAATAAATAAACATAAACAGTCAGAAAAAGGAAAGCTGTTTTTGGATGATTTCATGAGACATTTTATTTTTATGTTCTACAAGATCAAAAACAATTGTGGACAATTTAACAATATATCAACCTAAACGTGAATAGATGTGAACCTTCTTTAGCGTATTAGCAGTTAGTCATCACTTGTTCTTAGGAATGGGGAAAGTTGGTGTCTCCTGCCATCTGGTGTCAATATGAAACTAATAGAACAGTTTTATGTGAATTAAAAACAAATATATTTTTTTTATTTAACCTTTATTTAACACGGCAAGTCAGTTAAGAACAAATTCTTATTTACAATGACGGCACTACACCGGCCAACCCCAGACGACGCTGGGCCAATTGTACGCCGCCCTATGGGACTCCCAATTACAGCCGGGTTGTGATACAGCCTGGAATCAAACCAGGGTGTCTATAGTGACGCCTCTAGCACTGTGTGACGCTTGTTGTCAAAAGGAGTAGACCAAAGCACAGCGTGGTAAGTGCTCATGATTCAAATATTTATTTTACTCAGAACACTAAACCAAAACAATGGAAACCGACCATCACGTTCAGGCTTCACTGAGCTGTACAAAAACAATATCCCACAACTGAAGGAGGGGAAAAGAGCTGCCTAAGTATGGTTCCCAATCAGAGACAACGATAGACAGCTGCCTCTGATTGGAAACCATACTCAGCCCAACACAAAGAAATCCAACACATAGAATGCCCACCCCTCATCACACCCTGACCTAACAAAATAGAGAAATAAAACATCTCTCTCAGGTCAGGGTGTGACACACTGAGATGCAGTGCCTTAGACCGCTGCGCCACTCGGGTGCCCAAAAAACAAATACACAAAATGTTTAAACAGAATATTGATTTTAAAAAAACGATATACACATTTGACAGACTTTAGGACACAGCATCAGACAGTCACTGCAGACATGTTGTGAACATGTAGAAAATGAAGTATTTAGCTACAATACCTCAAATTGGGTTGTTATGTTGTGGACTGGCAATTACAAGACAGGTAATGAGGTTTGTTACCAAACACCAAGCATGAACACGACTGAGTCATTAAATTTCTTTTTTTTTTACTACTGTGGCACTGGGGGTCCTCTTAAGGTTTTTTTTTTCTCTCTGTGGGTGGAAATATTTAGCTCCACAATACTTCAAAATAGTTTGTTCTGTTGTGGAGATTACGAGACAGGTGGCGTCTGCCACAGACTCGTACCTCACCTGACAGGTGATGAGCTCAGATAACCCCCCATCATTAGACGACTTAGCCAGGCATTAAGTTTAGTCTATTCAAATCCTACACGGTCAACTGAGGAATTTGAGGTCCCCTAAGGTTTTTACCTGTGGTTGTTGTCACGAACCACATGTTTCCACCGCACACGCACACGCACACGCACACACAACATGTGATAAGGTCAAAAGGAGGATGTATTAAAAATATGATTATGGTGACAGCTCCTTATGACAGGGTTGAACACCACAAAAGGTCCACACTTATGTGTTCTAAAGGGATTCACGACAAAGCAGCTGATGTGTTAGTAAGAGGCCACAACCAATCCGGTGGTTCAGGGTCTTGTGTAGTAGGTTGGCCCCACTGTGTTAAGCAGTGAACATTGTGTAGGCTACTTGGGTCATTGAAGAGAAAACAGAGTTCTTATTGTCATGATGAGACGAGTAGTACCACGAAGCTGAAAGAGGTTTGTGAAAAATACAACCAACCACTCTCTGATTACAAAAAAAGATGGGGGGAGAGTAGGGCTGCACGATATGGGCAGAAAATCTAGGTGTGTTTTTAAAAAAAATATTTGTCACAACTTCCGCCGAAGTCGGTCCCTCTCCTTGTTCGGGCGGCGTTCGGCGGTCGACGTCACCGGCCTTCTAGCCCTCGCTGATCCTCTTTTTAATTTTCCTTAGTTTTTTTGTTGTCTTGTCTTGTATCACACCTGGTTCCAATCCCATCAATTACATGTTGTGTATTTAACCCTCTGTTTCCCCTCATTGTCCTTGTCGGTGATTGTTTGTTTGTTTGTAAGCTTTGTGCAAGATATGTTCTGGTATGCGACGTTTTTCTTTTTTTACCCACTTGTATTATTTTGTATATTTCGGTTTTCGGAGTATTTGAGCACTTATTAAACTGCTCTGTTTTATACCAAGTTCGATCTCCTGCTCCTGAGCACGCACCCCCTTACAATATTACGATAGGTGATTTTTTTCACGAGATATAGATTAAAACACTTGGGTGAACTGTTGTAGTCATAGACATATAAATGACTTATATTTAAGAAGCAAAGTGGAGCAGCATCGTTCTTGTTTGGAACAGTCAGTTGACTGAGTGCTGAGGAGAATCTTTTTGTCTGTTCACACAAGAGTAATGTAATTTTGTGGGAAAAATAATAATAATAATAATAATATATATTTTAATTTAAATTTATCAAAGGGGGTACCGCAGCCCCCTCAGCATCCCTACTTCCCACAGTGAGAAGGAGAAACTGTGCTGCTTGAGTGACAGGGGCGGGACTTGGTGTGTGTGGGAAGCAGCCACAAGAGAGAAAACAAAATGGAGTAATTGGAAGTTACATGTGGCTGAGGCCTCATGTCCACCAGATGCGTTAAACTCTTTGCGTTCAGGGGGGGGGGGGGGGTCATTCATTGTCACAGTCAAGCCAGTCAGGTAGCTATCTAACTACAAAAGCTAACCACTTTGCTAATGTGACTCATTTCAGGAAACTATGTCGAAAGTCACGACTCCACAGGAGACCTGTTTGAACGTTTATTTTGTTATTTTTTTGGTTCGGACGGACCAGTTCATCACTAGGGGGGGGTGAGTTCCCAGTCATCAGCGCTATCTGCAGTGCCTCTATTCACATGACTCTGTCCTAACACACACATGACTCTGTCCTAACACACACATGACTCTGTCCTAACACACACATGACTCTGTCCTAACACACACATGACTCTATCCTAACACACACATGACTCTGTCCTAACACACACATGACTCTATCCTAACACACACATGACTCTGTCCTAACACACACATGACTCTATCCTAACACACACACGACTCTGTCCTAACACACACATGACTCTGTCCTAACACACATGACTCTGTCCTAACACACACATGACTCTATCCTAACACACACACGACTCTATCCTAACACACACATGACTCTATCCTAACACACACATGACTCTGTCCTAACACACACATGACTCTGTCCTAACACACACATGACTCTGTCCTAACACACACATGACTCTATCCTAACACACACACGACTCTGTCCTAACACACACATGACTCTGTCCTAACACACATGACTCTGTCCTAACACACACATGACTCTATCCTAACACACACACGACTCTATCCTAACACACACATGACTCTATCCTAACACACACATGACTCTGTCCTAACACACACATGACTCTGTCCTAACACACACATGACTCTGTCCTAACACACACATGACTCTGTCCTAACACACACATGACTCTGTCCTAACACACACACCATACGTTGCTGTTACTATTTATCCTGCTGCTCAGCCACTTTACCCCTGATTGTATGTACAGTATATAACTACCTCGTCCATCAACAGTATCACTGATATGGTTATTGATATTGTTCTTCTACAGTCTGTATATTATGTAGTTCTTTCTCTCTTGGCATTTACACTTTTTTTTCCTTCTTGATATTGACACTTTCTATTGTTGATATTGGTACTATGCATGTAACCATTTGTCTGTACCATTTACACCTTCTGTAGAGATCCATCCACTTAGCTAGATGTGGCTAGGGGTTATAATTTCTCTCACATGACCCATCAATTTAGACAAAGTGTGTCTGGTTAAACACGATCTAATATTTATAAAATATTTTTATCTGGAGACTTTCTGTTTACCTGGAATTTGTCCTTATTGTAGGCTACTACTTTTACCACTTTTAGTCTTGAAATCTTTGGTTGTTTACTACCTTACTCACTCTGTTTAGCACATGGCCTCGCATGTGAATCCTTAAAGAGATGGGTGGGGCTAAGGCATAAGAGGGTGTGAACGATGCTGAATGGGTGTAGACAAAGAAGAGCTCTCTAGTAGCTGTACCAAAACATTCAAGGGCCATTTTCTCAAAAGTGAGGTCACAAGTTCATCAACTTTCAAAGCAGAATTACTTTCCCCATTGTTCCTCAAATGCTGTGTATTATATACCATTTTGTAGCTCTGTGTCTCCGCTTTTATCCAATGTAAAAAACAACATTTAAAATGTTGCTACATAAGACCGAATCAAGGCGGACGGTCACAGATATCTTAGCTAAGAAATTATGTTGTGAGCACTCCTTTATGTTGTAATCACTCCTTTATGTTGTAATCACTCCTTTATGTTGTAATCACTCCTTTATGTTGTAATCACTCCTTTATGTTGTGATCACTCCTTTAGGTTGTAATCACTCCTTTATGTTGTGAGCAATCCTTTATGTTGTAATCACTCCTTTATGTTGTAATCACTCCTTTATGTTGTAATCACTCCTTTATGTTGTGAGCAATCCTTTATGTTGTGATCACTCCTTTATGTTGTCAGCACTCCTTTATGTTGTGATCACTCCTTTATGATGTAATCACTCCTTTATGTTGTAATCACTCCTTTATGTTGTAATCACTCCTTTATGTTGTAATCACTCCTTTATGATGTAATCCCTCCTTTATGTTGTAATCACTCCTTTATGTTGTAATCACTCCTTTATGTTGTAATCACTCCTTTATGTTGTAATCACTCCTTTATGTTGTAATCACTCCTTTATGTTGTAATCCCTCCTTTATGTTGTAATCACTCCTTTATGTTGTGAGCAATCCTTTATGTTGTGATCACTCCTTTATGTTGTCAGCACTCCTTTATGTTGTGATCACTCCTTTATGTTGTGATCACTCCTTTATGTTGTAATCACTCCTTTATGTTGTAATCACTCCTTTATGTTGTAATCACTCCTTTATGTTGTGATCACTCCTTTAGGTTGTAATCACTCCTTTATGTTGTGAGCAATCCTTTATGTTGTGAGCAATCCTTTATGTTGTGATCACTCCTTTAGGTTGTAATCACTCCTTTATGTTGTAATCACTCTTTTATGTTGTAATCACTCCTTTATGTTGTAATCACTCCTTTATGTTGTAATCACTCCTTTATGTTGTAATCACTCCTTTATGTTGTAATCACTCCTTTATGTTGTGATCACTCCTTTATGTTGTGAGCAATCCTTTATGTTGTGAGCAATCCTTTATGTTGTGATCACTCCTTTAGGTTGTAATCACTCCTTTATGTTGTGAGCAATCCTTTATGTTGTAATCACTCCTTTATGTTGTAATCACTCCTTTATGTTGTAATCACTCCTTTATGTTGTAATCACTCCTTTATGTTGTAATCACTCCTTTATGTTGTAATCACTCCTTTATGTTGTGATCACTCCTTTATGTTGTAATCACTCCTTTATGTTGTAATCACTCCTTTATGTTGTGATCACTCCTTTATGTTGTAATCACTCCTTTATGATGTAATCCCTCCTTTATGTTGTAATCACTCCTTTATGTTGTAATCACTCCTTTATGATGTAATCACTCCTTTATGATGTAATCCCTCCTTTATGTTGTAATCACTCCTTTATGTTGTAATCACTCCTTTATGTTGTAATCACTCCTTTATGTTGTAATCACTCCTTTATGTTGTAATCACTCCTTTATGTTGTGCCGCAACGGAGTGAAAACTCAACGCCCTCTTGTGGTTGAAGGCTGTGTTGCAAGACGGACACCTCATACTTTGACATTTTTCTAACTGTGTGTCCTCTCCAGTCTAGCCAGAATCCATCAAAGAACAGAAAGTTTCCAAAACACAGAAGAAAATGAAAATATGTGGTTTTCGATTATGGCTTTATGTCAGGGGTACTCAACTATTACCCTACGAGGTCCGGAGCCTGCTGTTTTTTTGTTCTACCTAATAATTACTTGCACACACCTGGTGTCCCAGGTCTAACTCAGTCCTTGATTAGAGGGGAGAAATGAAAAAAATGCAGTGGAACTGGCTTCGAGGTCCAGAGTTGAGTTTGAAGGCTTTCTGGGATAGCTAGCAACTTGTAAAGAATTACCCATCCTAAAATGGAGTATTATTTTAATAGTAATGTTAAATAACATTACTAGTAATGTTGTTAAGCCCAAGTATATATGACTGTACAAAAAAAAAAAATGCATGAAATGAAATGAAATGAAATGTATGAAATGTATGCATTCACTACTGTAAGTCGCTCTGGATAAGAGCGTCTGCTAAATGACTAAAATGTAAATGTAAATGTACTGTTGCGTCTCGTTTAAGTTTACTGTGATGGTACTGATGTTTGTTTATGATAATTGTTAGGTAGAGGTTACTAGCTACAGTGGAATCTTGAAACGAGTCTATCTTTAGCTAGTTTGCTGCCCTGCAGCGCAAGCTAGCTTGACTTGCTATAAAGTTAGAGAAACAAGTTAAGGAAAAAGTAATTAAACAAGACGTGTTTTATTATCACCTGAAATAATATATTTATCCTTTATCTTGAATGAAAAGGTCATATTTTGCAATCTCCCAAAATAAAGGTAATCTCTACAGGCAATCAGTAATTTCGATTAAGATAATGAGCGAGCTTGGACGGACGTAGTCAATATAACTATTTGTTCAGCACTTTTGAAATACACAGCGACAGAATTCAGAACATGGGCCGTTCTTACAGTATTCTCCCTGTACACCAAGTCAGAACCGTAGGATAAATAAAGGGGGCATATAAGCAGACAATGAAAGCTCTTACAACATTCGATGATGACATTTCTTTAAAACAGGCTATGGGCTACAGTACATGTGCACCACCAAGCCAGAACAGTAGGTTAAGTTATGATGGGAAAAGGGAACAAATTATTAGGGTGAGGCACATGGGCTACTAACAGCTTACTACACAACATACACTTAGTATTACTTTCTCAGCTACAGTATACATTTCTCCCTGGCTGCAGGTAGCCTAGTGGCTAGAGTATTGGACTAGTAACTGAAAGATTGCAAGATCAAATCCCCGAGCTGACAAGGTTAAAAAAAAAAAAAGTGTTCTGCCCCTGAACAAGGCAGTTAACCCACTGTTCCTAGGCTGTCATTGAAAATAAGAATTTGCTCTTAACTGACTTGCCTAGTTAAATAAAGGTAAAAAGTAAATAAAAATACATAATTTATGCAGCAGCATACAAGACATTTTTGGACTCACCTTGTTGGGCTGTTCTCATTTGAACAGGAAGGTGGCGTGGTGGTCCTTCGTGGGCAAATTTAGTCATCAAAGTCTGTCATTCTCTGGATTTATTGTGCTTTCAAGACAACTGGGAACTCTGAAAAAAAAAAAGCAGGGTAGAATCATGACGTCAGTGATCTTTAGGTCGGAGCTCTAGAAAGAGGCCAGAGTTCCCGAAATGACAGATATGTTTAAGCTTGGAAAAGAGAGACTTAAACCCAGGCTTGGACCACACAGCCACTTCACTGAATAGCATGCTAGGGATTGCTTTTCAATGCTTGCAGTTAGCCACTGATTCCTTCAAAATCACTCATTGTTGAGTTTGTGATTTCCAACTTGTTGTGTAATGTTTATGGCTAATGGCCTCTGAGCACCGATATGTTTTATCTGTCATTTCTCTTCATTATTTCTCTTCATATGACAAGGATTAAAAAGGATTTGCCAGTAGATTATCAATTTGATTCATGATGATGACTGTTTTGTCTAGTTTGCTAGCTAAGGTTTTGAAAGTATGATGTTGACATGATCAGTCCAACCAAAGCTACGGTAGATATAACGTGATTTTATGTAATTGTATCTGTGGCCAATGACCATATTGGATGGGCACTTCTAATGTAACTTTGGCAGCACCCAAGGGGCTTGAATTTTCGAGCTCTACCCTTAGATTTTGCGGTGATGTAGTGTCCCCATGAGTGACAGAATACTGAGCCAATCACGGTGCAACTAGAGAACATTACCAATCCCTACACTCTGTATTTTCCACTGGCTGCCCCTCCACCACAGAAAGCACTGAGCTGGGCTGAAACACCTGTATATTCCTCTGTCTGCCCCTCCACCACAGAAAGCACTGAGCTGGGCTGAAACACCTGTATATTCCTCTGGCTGCCCCACCACCACAGAAAGCACTGAGCTGGGCTGAAACACCTGTATATTCCTCTGGCTGCCCCACCACCACAGAAAGCACTGAGCTGGGCTGAAACACCTGTATATTCCTCTGGCTGCCCCACCACCACAGAAAGCACTGAGCTGGGCTGAAACACCTGTATATTCCTCTGGCTGCCCCTCCACCACAGAAAGCACTGAGCTGGGCTGAAACACCTGTATATTCCTCTGGCTGCCCCTCCACCACAGAAAGCACTGAGCTGGGCTGAAACACCTGTATATTCCTCTGGCTGCCCCACCACCACAGAAAGCACTGAGCTGGGCTGAAACACCTGTATATTCCTCTGGCTGCCCCTCCACCACAGAAAGCACTGAGCTGGGCTGAAACACCTGTATATTCCTCTGGCTGCCCCACCACCACAGAAAGCACTGAGCTGGGCTGAAACACCTGTATATTCCTCTGGCTGCCCCACCACCACAGAAAGCACTGCGCTGGGCTGAAACACCTGTATATTCCTCTGGCTGCCCCACCACCACAGAAAGCACGGAGCTGGGCTGAAACACCTGTATATTCCTCTGGCTGCCCCTCCACCACAGAAAGCACTGAGCTGGGCTGAAACACCTGTATATTCCTCTGCCTGCCCCACCCCCACAGAAAGCACTGAGCTGGGCTGAAACACCTGTATATTCCTCTGGCTGCCCCTCCACCACAGAAAGCACTGAGCTGGGCTGAAACACCTGCATGTCGGAGCTGCTTTACTCTAGAAAATAAAAACGAGACCCATGTTTGTACGCTGCTTTATTAACTCAATTATATTTTTTATTACATTGTTTGAAAACTGATATGTGACACGTATTAATGCCAAAATAACATGCAAAACAGCCCCCCCCCCCTCCAAAAAAATGCATTGCCACTTTGCATGCAATATGGCTATGATATGTATTTCTTGCGGTATGAATATTAAACATGTCAATATTGTGATTTCCATGTGAATTCGATTAATTATGGAGCCCTAGGGGAGGTGGAAAATGATATGTGACTGCTTGCAGGGATCTCAGAAAATTGTTAAAATATTCTTTATTTTATGCTCCAGCAAGTATAGTTCTGCAGTCTGCAATTTATTATATTGTTTAATACGTCCAAATGTATTTTGCTAGGGCAACCCTGGTTAAAGTAAACTTGTATAAAGTGACCTTTTACCAACGAGATTCTACTGACCCCTGGTGTCTGTGGCGTTGATTACAGTTGTATTTTGGTCGGCCAATTACATTACGACATCACCTTCCCCTTTAAAATTCTCAACCGAAGTTGGCGCTCGATGCGGCGCGCAAACTCAAACGACACTGGAGTCTGTTGTCAGCGACGTCGACTTCTAGCGTTTGTAAGCAGCAGGTGATATAGCAAAAAATCATCAAACGACACTGTTTTATGAAAAATAATTAGCTAATTATAACTCGTCTCGGAACTTTGGATGTACGGAAACATTTTAATGACCGACAGTTTTGCTTATCGTGCGTATTGAAGCCAGGAAGAACGCTAGGTTACGGTATCTAACGTTGTGGATAATGAGTTGGCCTTGGTAACCAAGCAGCTGACAAGCCACCCAGTGAATTTGTAAACAATGCCTTGTGTTGCACATCAATTATTATTATCTATTTGTGCTGAACGTTACTGTATTTGAGAACAGTTTGCTAGCTTACTAGGCAGCTAGCTAGTTGTTTTCTGAGGGAGTTGTGTTTGTCCATCATCTGAAGATGACTTCCGCATTGGTAAGTAAACATGATGATGATGAGTTGTCAACCAATCAACTGACCGGCTAATACTGTAAACATCTTCCTTTCACATTGTTAGGATGATCCAACCCTGGAGAGGCACTTCAAGGGCCACAGAGACACCATAACAAGCGTTGACTTCAACTGTAACATGAAACAAATTGGTAAGTGTTGTTGTTCGTCAATCATTCAAATACAAATAAAAATCAAATATATTTGGTACATGCGCCCGATACTACAGGTGTAGACGTTTACCCGTAATATGTTTACTTATGAGCTCTTCCCAACAATGCGGAGTTAAAAAGCAAGAGAAATTTGCAAAAAAGGAAACAGAAATAACAATAATAAGACTATATACAAGGATTACCAGTACTGAGACAATGTGAAGGGGTATGAGGTAATTGAGGTAATATGTACATGTAGGTAGGGACAAAAGGGACTAGGCAATAAGGATAGATAATAAACAGAGTAGCAGCAGACTATGGAGTTAATGTGTGGGTAGAATCCAGTGAGTGTTGACATTTGTAAATATTTTTTAATTTAACCTTTTATTTAACTAGTTCAAGTCAGTTAAGAACAAATTCTTATTTACAATGATGGCCTACACTGGCCAAACCTGGACGACACTGGGCCAATTGTACGCTGCCCTTGTGGACTCCCAATCACAGCCGGTTGTGATACAGCCTGGATTCGAACCAGGGTGTCTGTAATGACGCCCTGAGCCACTCGGGAACCCCAATCATCAGTTCCTCTTGTCATGTTGGTCATTACATACCTTAGAGAGCTATTTATAACTTGTAAGAATTGTCCAGATCAACTAACTCAACTCAGCTGTTTTTTTATTTAGTTTTTTTTAGTCCATAGATAACCTCACTATTATGTTAGCACCGGCAGGTAGCCTAGTGGTTAGAGCGTTGGGCCAGTAAACGAAAGGTTGCTAGAACGAATCCCCGAGCTGACAAGGTAAAAATCTGTCGTTCTGCCCCCTGAACAAAGCAGTTAACCCACTGTTCCCCGGTAGGCCGTCATTGTAAATAAGAATATGTTCTTAACTGACTTGCCTAGTTAAATAAAGGTAAAATGTATAAATGAAATGATGCACTACCCAATATAGAAATGGCACCTTGTACATTCTACTATTATAACTTTCAATAGTAAGTTTAAAGTCGGACTGAGTTCCTTAAAAACAACTATTTTCTTATAAAGCATTTTTTTTGTGTGGGACCACTTTGTAGCCCTAGACCAGTTTGGGAACCACTGGTGCAATGGGTACAGTCTGTTTGTCTTAAACTGTATTAGGTGTCTAATGGGTACAGTCTGTTTGTGCTTTAGCCAACTCTATCAGTGTTTTTATCGTTGCAGCTGTAGCTTGGCAGAGACAGGGCTGGTTACAGCATATTCACTAATAGCTCTGAGACAGAACATCTGGATTCTGTGTATTGGTTGGACTCCCTGAGTTGTGGATCGTTCAGATGGATGGCGACGGAAAATAACAACAATATAACCGGCTTCATCAAAATTAAGTTTCCTGTCAACGAAGGCATATGTATAATCTCTGGAAACTTTACTTACCAGGCGTAAAGTGAAATGTGTTCCTCGCTATCAAATAAATGTCTGAATCTAACTTTTTGTCTGAACCGCACCATATTCCTGCTGAGTTAGACAGTTGGCTGCCGTTAGGATCACACATGGATGAAATCGGACAATATTGTTGTTTTCCAACCAATACACAGACTCCAGATATTCTGTCCCACAGCTATGACACTACTATGGCACGACCTGGCTAGTTAACTGGGGTATATTCACTGGAAACCCAACCGACGCAAATGGGGAGGGACCTACCTGAATATGTACAATAGAAACTCGTTTTCATTTATGTTTGCAACCGTTTTCTACATTGTGCACTAATGAATACACCGTGGTATTCTTGGTTCATCCAGTGACCGGCTCCACATACAACATGCATCATGGGACCAGACTAGCTAGCCAGTTAACTTCTCTAGGGTAGGGGGCAGTATTTTGACGTCCGGATGAAAGGCGTACCCGTAGTAAACTGCCTGCTACTCAGGCTCAGAAGGTAGGATATGCATATTATTAGTAGATTTGGATAGAAAACACTCTGAAGTTTCTAAAACTGTTTGAATGATGTCTGTGAGTATAACAGAACTCATATGGCAGGCAAAAACCTGAGAAAAATCCAACCAGGAAGTGTGGAAATCTGAGGCTTGTAGTTTTTCAAGTGATTGCCTATACAGTATACAGTGACTTAGGGTTCATTTTTCACTTCCTAAGGCTTCCACTAGATGTCAACAGTCTTTAGAACGTTGTTTCATGCTTCTACTGTGACTGGGGAGAGAACAAGAGGTCCTGGAGTCAGATGACTGAGAGAATGACATGAGTTCAGTGGCGCTCACTCATGTGAGAGTTAGCTGTGTTCCTTTTCTTTTTTGAAGACATTGGAATTGTCCGGTTGCAATATTACTGAAGATTTATGATAAAAACATCCTAAAGATTGATGCTATACATCGTTTCACATGTTTCTACGAACGTAAATCTAACTTTTTTTACTTTTCGTCGTGACATTTTGCGCTCGCTTCCTGCATTTGGAGTAGTGGACTAAACGCGCAAACAAAAAGGAGGTATTTGGACATAAATTATGGACTTTATCGAACAAAATAAACATTTATTGTGGAACTGGGATTCCTGGGAGTGCATTCTGATGAAGATCATCAAAGGTAAGTGAATATTTATAATGTAATTTTTGTTATTTCTGTTGACTCCAAAATGACAGGTATCTGTATGGCTTGTTTTGATATCTGAGCGCTGTACTCAGATTATTGCAAAATTTGCTTTCGCCGTAAAGCTTTTTTGAAATCGGACACAGCGGTTGCATTAGGGAGAAGTGTATCTATAATTCTTTGAATAACTGTTGAATATTTTATCAATGTTTATGATGAGTATTTCTGTAAATTGATGTTCTCATTCACTGGAAGTTTTGGGAGGCAAAACATTTCTGAACATTACACCCCAATGTAAAATGTTTTTTTGGGATATAAATATGAACTTTATCGAGCAAAACATACATGTATTGTGTAACATGAAGTCCTATGAGTGCCATCTGATGAAGATCATCAAAGGTTAGTGATTAATGTTAGCTGTATTTCTGGTTTTTGTGACGCCTCTCCTTGCTTGGAAAATGTCTGTGTGGTTTTTCTTGTCTCGGCGCTGTCCTAACATAATCGAATGTTATGCTTTCGCCAATAAAGCCTTTTTGAAATCGGACAATGTTATTGGACTAACGAGAAGTGTATCTTTTAAAATGGGATATAATAGTTGTATGTTTTGAGAAATTTGAATTATGAGATTTTTGTTGTTTTGAATTTGCCGCCCTGCTATTTCACTGGCTGTTGAATAGTGTGTCCCGCTAGCGTTTGCTCCTGCCCCAGCTATAGGCTCCACACACATGTGGCAACAGACTCGACTAACTTCTTTATATGTCTCTCTGATCTTGGTTGCTCCAGTTACAGGCTCCATTTATATATATTATAGCTAACTGATAATATAATGAACTGATAATATGTCTATGTTCTTGTTGTCTCCAGCGACCGGCTCCATGGATTCCTGTCTCATGATCTGGAACTTGAAGCCCCAAATGAGAGCCTATCGGTTTGTGGGACATAAAGACGCTGTGACGTCAGTCCAGTTCTCTCCCTCCGGACATCTGGTGGCCTCAGCTTCCAGGGACAAGACTGTCCGCCTCTGGGTGCCCAGTGTGTAAGTCTCTCACCCCCCCATACATTGTTTTGGGGCGGCAGGTAGCCTTGTGGTTAGAGCGTTGGGCCGGTAACGGGCGGTAACCGAAAGGTTGCTGGATCGAATCCCATGAGCTGACAAGGTAAAAATCTGTCGTTCTGCCCCTGAACAAGGCAGTTAACCCACTGTTCCCCGGTAGGCCGTCCTTGTAAATAAGAATTATTATTATTATTCTGGGATATTATCTATATACAGCTAGATGCTGTTTTCCATTGTTCCCTTAGGTCTATTACTGGTGATGGTTGTAGAACTCACCATTGTTCCCTTAGGTCTATTACTGGTGATGGTTCTAGAACTCACCATTGTTCCCTTAGGTTTATTACTGGTGCTGGTTCTAGAACTCACCATTGTTCCCTTAGGTCTATTACTGGTGCTGGTTCTAGAACTCACCATTGTTCCCTTACGGTGTATTACTGGTGATGGTTCTAGAACTCACCATTGTTCCCTTAGGTCTATTACTGGTGATGGTTCTAGAACTCACCATTGTTCCCTTAGGTTAATTACTGGTGCTGGTTCTAGAACTCACCATTGTTCCCTTAGGTCTATTACTGGTGATGGTTCTAGAACTCACCATTGTTCCCTTAGGTTAATTACTGGTGCTGGTTCTAGAACTCACCATTGTTCCCTTAAATAAAATAAAAAAATGTTTTTAAAAGATAGAATTGAAGATGTGGCTATTATACACTTCCCATAAATTATTTATGCCACATATTGCCGCTGGGTGGCAGTGATGTTACATTTTACATTTGTGTCATTTAGCAGATCTCTTATCCAGAGCGACATACAGTTAGTACATTCATCTTAAGGTAGCTAGGATGGCCAACCACATATATCAGTCATAGTGAGTACATTTCCTCAATAAAGTAGCTATCAGCAAAGTCTCTGCTAGTAGTAAAGTGTGAGTGTTCACAAAAGGCATGTTTTATTAGACCTTTTATAATCTGAAGGTTGTGTGAATAAATCAGCCAGACAGAGGAGAACCTTAGTCACTCAACCATGGAGGACTGCCTCTGAAACCTAGACAGTCATGTGACTCCACATGTGTTTACTGGAACAGAGAGAAGGAAGATGTTAACTATGCTCTTACTGGTGTAAGATCTGACAATGGAGAACACGCTCACGCTCTGGTGCTGCAGCCTTCTCCTTCTATAACATGATGTGTGAATAGAAGAATCTATGGTGGAAAGAATGGCTAGACAGTGAAGTGTGAATAATGGATTTGTCTGAATGGAGATAGGAAGTTTGTAGTCTAGGCGGCTTGGAGAGGAAGTTTGTAGCCTACATTTTACATTTACATTTTAGTAATTTAGCAGACGCTCTTATCCAGAGCGACTTACAGTTGTGAATGCATACATTTCATACATTTGTTTTACCGTACTGGTCCCCCGTGGGAATCGAACCCACAACCCTGGCGTTGCAAACACCATGCTCTACCAACTGAGCCTAGGCGGCTTGGAGAGGAAGTGCTAGGAAGTTTGTAGTCTAGACGACTTGGAGAAGTGCTCAATTTTTCAACAGCACTTCGATTGAACAGATTTTCCCATTCAGTCCAGCAGTTTTCCATTTAGTTGTATGTGAATGACATTTTTGTAGTATGTGGAGCGTGTGTTATCTGAGAGGACTGTATCCCAGGAATAACACCACTGTAACATCTGACTGCTGCTGAAGCACTGCTTTCAAACTGAGCCACTTCCTTCCTACAAATATCTTGGCATCTGGCTTGATGACACTGTCATTTAAATTAAAAAAACATGTCACTGAGCTGGTGAAGAAGTTGAAGTTTAAAGTTGGTTTGTTTTACAGAAACAAAGCCTGTCTGACTTTAGTTAACAGGAAAGATATTGTCCAGGACACTTTCATGTCTATTTTAGATTCTGGGATATTATCTATATACAGCTAGATGCTGTTTTCCATTGTTCCCTTAGGTCTATTACTGGTGATGGTTCTAGAACTCACCATTGTTCCCTTAGGTTTATTACTGATGATGGTTCTAGAACTCACCATTGGGCCCTTAGGTTTATTACTGGTGATGGTTCTAGAACTCACCATTGTTCCCTTAGGTGTATTACTGGGGATGGTTCTAGAACTCACCATTGGTCCCTGAGGTTTATTACTGGTGATGGTTCTAGAACTCACCATTGGGCCCTTAGGTTTATTACTGGGGATGGTTCTAGAACTCACCATTGTTCCCTTAGGTTTATTACTGGTGATGGTTCTAGAACTCACCATTGGGCCCTTAGGTTTATTACTGGTGCTGGTTCTAGAACTCACCATTGTTCCCTTAGGTTTATTACTGATGATGGTTCTAGAACTCACCATTGTTCCCTTAGGTTTATTACTGGTGATGGTTCTAGAACTCACCATTGGGCCCTTAGGTTTATTACTGGTGATGGTTCTAGAACTCACCATTGTTCCCTTAGGTTTATTACTGGTGATGGTTCTAGAACTCACCATTGGGCCCTTAGGTGTATTACTGGTGATGGTTCTAGAACTCACCATTGGTCCCTGAGGTTTATTACTGATGATGGTTCTAGAACTCACCATTGTTCCCTTAGGTTTATTACTGATGATGGTTCTAGAACTCACCATTGTTCCCTTAGGTCTATTACTGGTGATGGTTCTAGAACTCACCATTGTTCCCTTAGGTTTATTACTGGTGATGGTTCTAGAACTCACCATTGTTCCCTTAGGTCTATTACTGGTGATGGTTCTAGAACTCACCATTGGTCCCTGAGGTTTATTACTGATGATGGTTCTAGAACTCACCATTGGGCCCTTAGGTTTATTACTGGTGATGATTCTAGAACTCACCATTGTTCCCTTAGGTTTATTACTGGTGATGATTCTAGAACTCACCATTGTTCCCTTAGGTTTATTACTGGTGATGGTTCTAGAACTCACCATTGTTCCCTTAGGTCTATTACTGGTGATGGTTTGTGCTTTGTATCAAAAAGTGGTTTGGGCCTCTCTATGTAAGGAGAGCAGCATTTTTTTTGTGTTTCTATACAAAGCACTCATGCAGAAACTTCCTATTTGTATCTGTCATCATTAATTCAATTTATACTTGCAAATGACCAAACCCAGTCTCAGGCTTGAATAACACAACAAAACCAAAAAACATTGGAAGGCCCTTCGGTCTCCACAGAGCTGCTTTTAGTTCTTGTTGTCTGCTTTACGTGGATCAACTCACAGAACTCTCTGGAATGAGATGTTCTGGACCCTACTGGATCAGTTCAGTGTCATGATCAGACACCTCTGTGTTGATAAATGTGTCTGTTTTTCTATTTTTATTGTTCTAATTGTGTGTATTGTATGTGTTTGATGTATTTATGAAGGGCTCATCTGTAAATTAGACCCTAGTCTCAGTATGAATTTCCTGTCAAAATAACACACACACACACTCATAGAATATACTACACTCTCTAAGACTCGATGAAATATTTACATGACGACTCTGTCATGCTGCAGAGTGTTGGAGTGAAAACCTTCAGAGAGCATACCTTCTTTCACATAACACAATGGATAAGCACCTGTGCAAGAGGAACATCTATGTGAGAATGCTCAGCGTTCAACACCATAGTGCCCTCAAAGCTCATCACTAAGCTAAGGACCCTGGGACTAAACACCTCCCTCTGCAACTGGATCCTGGACTTCCTGACGGGTGGTGAGGGTAGGCAGCAACAGGTCTGCCACGCTGATCCTCAGCACGGGGGCCCCTCAGGGGTGCGTGCTTAGTCCCTTCCTGTACTCCCTGTTCACCCACGACTGCATGGCCGCGCACGACTCCAACACCATCATTAAAGTTTGCTGACAACACGACGGTGTTGGGCCTGATCACCAACAACGACGAGAAAGCCTATAGGGAGGAGGTCAATGACCTGGCAGTGTGGTTTCCAGGACAACAACCTTTCCTTCAACGTCAGCAAGACAAAGGAGCTGATCGTGGACAAACAGGAAACGGAGGGCTGGAGCACGCCCCCATCCGCTTCTTGATTTGTTGCATCACCGCTTGGCATGGCAACTGCTTTGCATTCGACCACAAACCGCTACAGAGGGTAGTGCGTACGGCCCAGCACATCACTGGGGCCAAGCTCCCTGTCATCCACGAGCTTTATACTAGGCGGTGTCAGAGGAAGGCCCTAAAAATTGTCAAAGACTCCAGCCACCCAAGTCATAGACTGTTCTCCCTGCTACCGCACGGCAAGCGGTACCGACGTACCAAGTCTGGAACCAACAGGATGCTGAACAGGTTCTACCCCCAAGCCATAAGACTGCTAAATACAGTTGAAGTCGGAAGTTTATGTACACTTAGGTTGGAGTCATTAAAACTACATCTGCGGCCTCATTTATCAATATTGAGTAGAAACTATTCTAAAATATTACTTATGAACGCCATTTTGAATGTTTGTACGCAAATAAAAATGTTTTTAATTTATCAAACGATCCTACTAGCTTCACACGCACACCTGTAGGATATAACTGTTGATACATACCAATTGTTCTTAGCCTCAGTGCTCGTGCACGTCCTTGGCTGGTTTTGAATTTCGAAACGCCCCTTAATTAACCATATATGGTGATAATCACCCCTTTTAAAGCCTGTGGGGGGGAATATACAACGCTGTACCATGAAATAACAACGGCGAAACCAAAAAAAACCCAGAGAATAACAAACCTTTCTGTGACTGAAATAGAGGTATTAGTGTCAGAGACTGAGTACAATCAAAAGGTTTGATTTGACTCACTCAGTTGTGGTTTGACCAGTTAAAATATAAAACACATCTACAAAGAGAGAACCATTAGGACAATTCAAGTTGCTTTATAGATGGCAAATATACTTCAAATGAGTTGTCAACATTCACTAATTAGAGGTCGACCGATTAATCGGAATGGCCGAATAATTAGGGCCGATTTAAAGTTTTCATAACAATCGGTAATCGGTATTTTTGGACGCCGATTTTTATTTTATTTATATATATATATATATATTTTTTTTTTTATATATATTTTTTAAATTCATTTTTTAATTTTTATATTTAAAAAAAAAACATTTGTATTAAATGTTTATTTTAGTATTTAAAATTTTTTAATATTTTTTTAAATTTGAATATATTTTTATATATATATATATATATATATATATATATATATATATATATATATATATTTATTTTTTTTTTTTATTTTTTTTTTTGTATTTTAATTTTTTTAACACCTTTATTTAACTAGGCAAGTCAGATTAAGAACATTCTTATTTTCAATGACGGCCTAGGAACGGGGGCTAACTGCCTTGTTCAGGGGGGATTCGGGGATTCGTTTTGGTAACCTTGGTTACTAGTCCAACGCTCAAACCACCTGCCTTACATTGCACTCCACGAGATGAGATGATAGTTTCCGGATACGACCATATTAATGACCAAAGGCTCGTATTTCTGTGTGTTTATTATGTTATAATTAAGTCTATGATTTGATAGAGCAGTCTGACTGAGCGATGGTAGGCACCAGCGTTTTTCACTCATCACGTTTATTCCGAAAAATGTCTGTCCTCACTCTGGTTGCCTATGGACAAACATTAAGAATAAGCTACGTGGTGAGTTGATGCCTATTCGGCAGCTAGTTAGCTAGGTTTGTATGCATTGCTACTTTGTATGCATTGTTGGTTGGCAACCTTTTTACTTTACGTTTTTTGGAACAGATTCCTGTTGGAACGTTCCACAAATTATACCCACCCCTTCAAGCCTGTCAACTCCCGAGATTAGGCTGGTGTAACCGATGTGAAATGGCTAGCTAGTTAGCGGGGTGCGCACGAATAGCGTTTAAAACGTCACTCGCTCTGAGACTTGGAGTAGTTGTTTCCCTTCCTCTACATGGGTAACGCTGCTTCGAAGGTGGCTGTTGTCGATGTGTTCCTGGTTCAAGCCCAGGTAGGAGCGAGGAGAGGGACGGAAGCTATACTGTTACACTGGCAATACTAAAGTGCCTATAAGAACATCCAATAGTCAAAGGTATATGAAATACAAATCGTATAGAGAGAAATAGTCCTATAATAACTACAACCTAAAACTTACCTGGGAATATTGAAGACTCATTTTAAAAGGAACCACCAGCTTTCATATGTTCTCATGTTCTGAGCAAGGAACTTAAACGATAGCTTTTTTACATGGCACATATTGCACTTTTACTTTATTCTCCAACACTTTGTTTTGCATTATTTAAACCAAATTGAACATGTTTCATTATTTATTTGAGGCTAAATAGATTTTATTGATGTATTATATTAAGTTAAAATAAGTGTTCATTCAGTATTGTTGTAGTTGTCATTATTACAACAGCAAAAAAATAAAAAAATAAAATAAAAATCGGCTGATTAATCGGTATCGGCTTTTTTGGCCACCCAACAATCGGTATCGGCGTTAAATCATAATCGGTCGACCTCTATCACTAATAAAGCCATCCATCCTCAACAGCTCCTTCCTGTAGGCTTTATAGGCCAACATTGCTGTTCTGGCAGAACGAACGAGTCAGACGTTCCACCTGGCCAAGACATTCAGCAGCGTCTTCTGCACGTCACATATCATAAAGAATAAAGAGCGGAAACGCATTCCGTTAACCTTAGTTAAAATCATTTTTTTTTGGGGGGGGGGGGGGGTCGCTGTCTCTATCACTGTGTTTTGTAATGGGGAAACCCATTGATGGCGTCATGGCAAAGAAACCCCCTCTTGACTTCATCCTGTTGGTGCCATGGAAACTGTGTGTTACTACTGTTCTGTTTTTTTTATTTTTTATTTTTTTATTGCATCCAAAACATTGGCTCATCGAATGGCTGTGAGACGTCAATCAGCAGCTCAAGCTGAGAAGTTCCCAATGCTGAAAAACCGAGGGTGGGTAGTAGCACTTAGCACTAGTCCACCACAATGACATGTTTGCCTTTTTTTTTTTTAAGTAGACCTTAAATCCCTTCCATAAAAAAAAATCCTATAAGATTGGCTCGTCAGACATCGTTTCCCAAAACCAATCTGTATTTTCTGCAGAAAACGTTCCCACCAGTCTCTTTAAAAAAAAAAAAAACACGCGCTCGTTCCCTGTGAAAGTACAGCTTGTGTCGGATCTTCCTGACAGAGCAGATCAGACATCTCTCATTGCATCTCCCATTATCTCCGTCTTTTTTCAAATAGGATTTATACAATGGTTTACCTTTCACACTTGCCTCTAATTTAACAAATGACTGTATTGGTTATTGGTTATTATTGTAAAAAAATTGAAATAAAAATGTAATAAAAAAAATTAAAACTTATTTGAAATAATTACTCACAATTGTACACATTTTCAACATATATTTTCCCAACAAACCACTTGGCACTGTGCATATGCATGGTTATGGCTGTGTGTAAAATTGACTCAAAATCAAACAAACGTTCATAATGATAAATCTCATACTTTGAGTGTGAAATGGTCCCACGCGCATGGTTTACGCACAGATTTGTGCCTAAGTATTATTGATAGACGAGGCTCCTGTCGTTTTACGTGACAAATACAGTTACATTTTAATTTCATTTTGTAATGCCACGATGGCCATGAGTAGAATAAGAAAAACTCAGTTGGTCAGGAAATTGGGCCTGGGGGAGGGGTCATAATTCCTCTGTTTCTTCCTTTCAGTAAGGGCGAGTCCACAGTGTTCCGAGCCCACACCGGAACGGTCCGCAGTGTCAGTTTCTCCGGTGACGGACAGACCTTGGTCACCGCCTCCGACGACAAAACTCTCAAAGTTTGGACCGTTCACAGACAGAAGTTCCTTTTCTCTCTCAACCAACACATGAACTGGGTCCGCTGTGCCAAGTATGAAACCGATAACCTGTTTTTACCCTCACAACAACGTTATGATTTACGATGGCTTTATGGAATCAACAATCTGTTTCTTAGCCTGGTCTCAGATCTGTTTGTGCTCTCTATGACAATGAACATACGATTTAGCAAGACGGCATCCAACAGATCTGAGATCAGGCTATCTGTTACTGTTTCTCTCATAACACACAAATATTAAAACAGGCTTTATGTACATTTTTAAAGCATTATACAAGTTATAACTGAAGTATAGTATTTCAAATAGTGTATTTATGTTTAGTGCGTATGCCATTGTTGGTCCTTTCTGTCTTCAGGTTTTCACCAGACGGCAGGTTGATCGTGTCGGCCAGTGACGACAAGAGCATTAAGATCTGGGACAAGAACAGTCAGGAGTGTATCCACTCATTCTATGAACATGGAGGGTAAGGCTTAATCTGTAGTGAACTACCCCTGGAACATGGAGGGTAAGGCTTAATCTGTAGTGAACTACCCCTGGAACATGGAGGGTAAGGCTTAATCTGTATACAGTGCGTTCGGAAAGTATTCAGAGCCCTTGACTTTTTCCCACATTTTGTTACGTTACAACCTTATTCTAAAATGGATTAAATAGATTTACCCCTCATCAATCTACACACAATACCCCCATAATGACATCACAATACCCCCATAATGACAAAAGAAAAACAGGTTTTTAGAAAAGTTTCAAATTAAAAGGAAGTTTAAAACTGAAAAATACATTTACATAAGTATTCAGACCCTTTACTCTGTTCTTTGTTGAAGAACGTTTGGCGGTATTTACAGCCTTGAGTCTTCTTCGGTATGACGCTACAAGCTTGGCACACCTGTATTTGGGGAATTTCCTCCATTCTTCTCTGCAGATCCTCTCAAGCTCTGTCAGGTTGGATGGGGAGCGTCGCTGCAGTTATTTTCAGGTCTCTCCAGAGATGTTCGATCGGGTTCAAGTCTGGGCTCTGGCTGGGCCACTCAAGGACATTCAGAGACTTGTCCCGAAGCCTCTCCTGCGTTGTCTTGGCAGTGTGCTTAGGGTCGTTGTCCTGTTGGAAGGTGAACCTTCACCCCAGTCTGAGGTCCTGAGCACTCAAGAGCAGGTTTTCATCAAGGATCTCTTTGCAATTTGCTCCTTTCCCTCGATCCTGACTAGTCTCCCAGCCCCTGCTGTTGAAAAACATCCCCACAGCATGATGCTGCCACCACCATGCTTCACCGTAGGGATGGTGCCAGGTTTCCTCAAGATGTGACGCTTGGCATTCAGGCCAAAGAGTTAAATCTTGGTTTCATCAGACCAAAGAATCTTGTTTCTCATGGTCTGTGAGTCCTTTAGGTGCCTTTTGGCAAACGCCAAGCGGGCTGTCATGTGCCTTTTACTAAGGAGTGGCTTCCATCTGGCCACTCTACCATAAAGGCCAGATTGGTGGAGTGCTGCAGAGATGGTTGTCCTTTTGGAAGGTTCTCCCATCTACACAGAAGAACTCTGGAGCTCTGTCAGTGACCATCGGGTTCTTGGTCACGTCCCTGACCAAGGCCCTTCTTCCCTGATTGCTCAGTTTGGCCGGGCAGCCAGCTCTAGGAAGAGTCTTGGTGGTTTCAAACTTCTTTCATTTAAAAATGATGGAGGCCACTGTGTTCTTGGGGACCTTCAATGCTGCAGAAATTAGTTGGTACCCTTCCCCAGATCTATGACTCGACACAATCCTGACTTGGAGCTCTACGGACAATTCCTTTGATCTCATGGCTTGGTTTTTGCTCTGACATGCACTGTCAACTGTGGGACCTTATATAGACAGGTGTGTGCCTTTCCAAATCATGCCCAATCAATTGAATTTACTGCAGGTGGACTCCAAATTGTAGAAACATCTCAAGGATGATCAATAGAAACAGGACGCACCTGAGCTCAATTTTGAGTCTCATAGGAAAGGGTGTGAATACTTCTGTAAATAAGGTATTTCTGTTTTTTTATGTTTCATAAACATTTCCATTATGTCATTTTGGGGTATTGTATGTAGATTCATTGTTCATTTAATCCATTTCAGAATAAGGCTGTAATGTAACAAAATGTGGAAATGAATACTTCCAAATGCACTGTGTATGCATCTCTCACTCTCTTATCACTCACACACACACACACACACACACACACACACACACACACACACACACACACACACACACACACCACACCCTCAAACCTTTTGACACCTACTCATTCAAGGGTTTTTCTTTATTTTTACTATTTTCTACATTGTATAATAATAGTGAAGACATCAAAACTATGAAATAACACACATGGAATCATGTAGTAACCAAAAAAGTTTTAAACAAATCAAAATATATTTTATATTTGAGATTCTTCAAAGTAGCCACCCTTTGCCTTGATGACAGCTTTGCACACTCTTAGCATTATCTCAACCAGCTTCATGAGGTTGTCACCTGGAATACATTTCAATTAACAGGTGTGCCTTGTTAAAAGTACATTCTTTTGGCATTTCTTTCCTTATTGCGTTTGAGCCAATCAGTTGTGTTGTGACAAGGTAGGGGTGGTATACAGAAGATATCCATATTTGGTAAAAGACCAAGTCCATATTATGGCAAGAACAGCTCAAATAAGCAAAGAGAAATGACAGTCCATCATTACTTTAAGACATGATGGTCAGTCAATCTGGAACAATTCAATAACTTTTAAAGTTTCTTCAAGTGCAGTCGCAAAAACCATCAAGAGCTATGATGAAACTGGCTCTCATGAGGACCGCCACAGGAATGGAAGACCCAGAGTTACCTCTGCTGCAGAGGATAAGTTCATTAGAGTTACCAGCCTCAGATTGCAGCCCAAGTAAATGCTTCACAGAGTTCAAGTAACAGACACATCTCAACATCAACTGTTCAGAGGAGACTGTGTGAATCGGGTCTTCATGGTCAAATTGCTGCAAAGAAACCACTACTAAAGGACACCAATAGGAAGAAGAGACTTGCTTGGGACAAGAAACATGAGCAATGGACATTAGACCAGTGGAAATCTGTCCTTTGGTCAGATGAGTCCAAATTTGAGATTTTTGGTTCCAACCGCCGTGTCTTTGTGAGACGCAGAGTAGGTGAACGGATGCTCTCCGCATGTGTGGTTCCCATCGTGAAGCATGGAGGAGGAGGTGTGATGTTTGGATGCTTTGCTGGTCATACTGTCAGTGATTTATTTAGAATTCAAGGCACACTTAACTAGCATGGGTATAACAACATTCTGCAGTGATACGCCATCCCATCTGGTTGGCGCTTATTGGCACTATCATTTATTTTTCAATAGGACAATGACCCAACACACCTCCAGGCTGTGTAAGGGCTATTTGACCAAAACGGAGGGTGATGGATTGCTGCATCAGATGACCTGGCCTCCACAATCACAGAACCTAAACCCAATTGAGATGGTTTGGATGAGTTGGACAGCAGATTGAAGGAAAAGCAGCCAACATGTGCTCAGCATATGTGGGAACACCTTCAAGACTGTTGGAAAAGCATTCCAGGTGATGCTGGTTGAGAGAATGCCAAGAGTGTGCAAAGTTGTCATCAAGGCAAAGGGTTGCTACTTTGAAGAATCTCAAATATGACATTTATTTTGATTTGTTTATCACTTTTTTGGTTACTACATGATTCCATATGTGTTATTTCATAGTTTTGATGTCTTCACTAAAAATAAAGAAAATAAAAATCCTTGAATGAGTAGGTGTGTCCAAACTTTTGACTGGTACTGTGCATGTCATGTTGTTTATCCATTGTTCTTGTGTTTACAGTTGAAGTCGGAAGTTTACATACACTTAGCTTGGAGTCATTAAAACTCGTTTTTCAACCACTCCACAAATTTCTTGTTAACAAACGATATAGTTTTGCCAAGTCGGTTAGGACATCTACTTTGTGCATGACACAAGTCATTTTTCCAACAATTGTTTACAGACAGATTATTTCACTTATAATTCACTGTATCACAATTCCAATGGGTCAGAAATGTACGTACACTAAGTTGACTGTGCCTTTAAACAGCTTGGAAAATTCCAGAAAATTATATCATGGCTTTAGAAGCTTCTGATAGGCTAATTGACATAATTTTAGTCAATTGGAGGTGTACCTGTGGATGTATTTCAAGGCTTACCTTCAAACTCAGTGCCTCTTTGCTTGACATCATGGAAAAATTAAAAGAAATCAGCCAATACCTCCACAATCGTATACCTACACAAGTCTGGATCATCCTTGGGAGCAATTTCCAAATGCCTGAAGGTGCCACGTTCATCTGTACAAACGATGGTACACAAGTATAAACACCATGGGACCACGCAGCCATCATACCGCTCAGGAAGGAGACGCATTCTGTCTCCTAGAGATTCATGTACTTTGGTGCGAAAAGTGCAAATCAATCCCAGAACAACAGCAAAGGACCTTGTGAAGATGCTGGAGGATACAGGTACAAAAGTATCTATATCCACAGTAAAACGAGTCCTATATCGACATAAGCTGAAAGGCCGCTCAGCAAGGAAACCAAAACCGCCATAAAAAATCCATACTACAGTTTGCAGCTGCACATGGGGACAAAGATTGTACTTTTTGGAGAAATCTCCTCTGGTCTGATGAAAGAAAAATATAACTGTTTGGCCATAATGACCATCGTTATGTGTGGAGGGAAAAGGGGGAGGCTTGCAAGCCGAAGAACACCATCTCAACCGTGAAGCACGGGGGTGGCAGCATCATGTTGTGGCGGTGCTTTGCTGCAGGAGGGACTGGTGCACTTCACAAAATAGATGGCATCATGAGGGAGGAAAATTATGTGGATATATTGAAGCAACATCTCAAGACATCAGTCAGGAAGTTAAAGCTTGGTCACAAATGGGTCTTCCAAATGGACAATGACCCCAAGCATACTTCCGAAGTTGTGTCAAATGGCTTAAGGACAACAAACTCAATGTATTGGAGTGGCCATCACAAAGCCCTGACCTCAATCCTATAGAACATTTGTGGGCAGAACTGAACAACCATGTGCGAGCAAGGAGGCCTACAAACCTGACTCAGTTACACCAGCTCTGTCAGGAGGAATGGGCCAAAATTCACTCAAGATATTGTGGGAAGCTTATGGAAGGCTACCCGAAAGTTTTGATCCAAGTTAAACAATTTAAAGGGAATGCTACCAAATACTAATTGAGTGTATGCAAACTTCCGACCCGCTGGGAATGTGATGAAAGAAATAAAAACTGGAATAAATCATTCTCTCTACTATTATTCTGACATTTCACATTCTTAAAATAAAGTGTTGATCCTAACTGACCTAAAACAGGGAATTTTTACTTGGATTAAATGTCAGGGACTGTGTGAAACTGAGTTTAAATGTATTTGGCTAAAGGTGTATGTATATTTCTGACTTCAGCTGTATATGCTATGTTGACAGATTGTCTGTTTCTGTCCTGTTATCTAGGTATGTAAACTACACTGACTTCCACCCCAGTGGAACGTGCATTGCTGCAGCAAGCACAGACAACACTGTCAAGGTCTGGGACATCAGGACCAACAAATTACTGCAGCATTACCAAGGTAAGGATCAGAGTAATAATATGGACCACAGTTTGGCAGGGTTAGAGTCCGGGAATGACGTCTAAAAACCAGAGGAATAATATGGACCACAGCTTGGCAGGGTTAGAGTCCGGTAACGACCTCCAAAACCTGTTGAAAAGTGCACTACTTTCTTTAAACAACTTTTTTTCTAAAAATGGATTTGCCAAAGCACTTTGATAATACTTCTGATTTCCTAAACGAACTGCTGTTATGTAAAATGGAACACCATTATTATTCACAGCAATTATAGACTACACAAGGGGAGACGACTGTTCCCTTTAAAGCTTTTGTCTCCGCTCTCAGCCCTAGTCAGAGTAGAGAGTTGGCTTAGTCTACCCTGGAACATGGAGGGTAAGGCTTAATCCGTAGTGAACCACCCCTGGAACATGGAAGGACACGTCTTAATCTGTAGTGAACTACCCCTGGAACATGGAGGGTAAGGCTTAATCTGTAGTGATCTACCCCTGGAACATGGAGGGTAAGGCTTAATCTGTAGTGACCTACCCCTGGAACATGGAGGGTAAGGCTTAATCTGTAGTGACCTACCCCTGGAACATGGAAGGTAAGGCTTAATCTGTATTGGACTACCCCTGGAACATGGAGGGTAAGGCTTAATCTGTAGTGATCTACCCCTGGAACATGGAGGGTAAGGCTTAATCTGTAGTGGAACATGGAGGTTAAGGCTTAATCTGTAGTGAACTACCCCTGGAACATGGAGGGTAAGGCTTAATCTGTAGTGGAACATGGAGGGTAAGGCTTAATCTGTAGTGAACTACCCCTGGAACATGGAGGGTAAGGCTTAATCTGTAGTGAACTACCCCTGGAACATGGAGGGTAAGGCTTAATCTGTAGTGGAACATGGAGGGTAAGGCTTAATCTGTAGTGAACTACCCCTGGAACATGGAGGGTAAGGATTAATCTGTAGTGAACTACCCCTGGAACATGGAGGGTAAGGCTTAATCTGTAGTGGAACATGGAGGGTAAGGCTTAATCTGTAGTGAACTACCCCTGGAACATGGAGGGTAAGGCTTAATCTGTAGTGAACTACCCCTGGAACATGGAGTGTAAGGATTAATCTGTAGTGAACTACTCCTGGAACATGGAGGGTAAGTAGTGAACTACCCCTGGAACATGGAGGGTAAGGATTAATCTGTAGTCAACTACCCCTGGAACATGGAGGGTAAGGATTAATCTGTAGTGAACTACCCCTGGAACATGGAGGGTAAGGATTAATCTGTAGTGAACTACCCCTGGAACATGGAGGGTAAGTAGTGAACTACCCCTGGAACATGGAGGGTAAGGATTAATCTGTAGTGAACTACCC
>NC_138312.1:61485000-61560000 GCF_965601325.2 Salmo salar | reverse complement strand
CCAGAGGCTGCCTCGATATCGTTCAGCTTTTTCCCGGGCTCTGAGAGCCTATGGGAGCCGTAGGAAGTGTCACGTTATAGCAAAGATCCTCAGTCTTCAATAAAAAGAGCCAAGATGAAACACAACTTGTCAGACAGGCCACTTCCTGCATGGAATCTTCTCAGGTTTTGGCCTGCCATATGAGTTCTGTTATACTCACAGACACCATTCAAACAGTTTTAGAAACTTTAGGGTGTTTTCTATCCAAAGCCAATAATTATATGCATATTCTAGTTACTGGGCAGGAGTAGTAACCAGATTAAATCGGGTACGTTTTTTATCCGGCCGTGTCAATACTGCCCCCTAGCCCTAACAGGTTAACATGCTGATAGAAATTTGATAAAACGGATTTAAGTTTCCCTGCATTAAAGTCCCCGGCTACTAGGAGCGCCGCCTCTGGGTGAGCGTTTTCTTGTTTGCTTATGGCGGAATACAGCTTGTTCAATGCTGTCTTAGTGCCAGACTCTGTCTGTGATGGTATGTAAACAGCTAAACAGCTACGAAAAATTCAGACTCTCTAGGTAGATAGTGTGGTCTACAGCTTATCATGAGATACTCTACCTCAGGCGAGCAATAGCCTGAGACTTCCTTAGATATCGTGCATCAGCTGTTATTTACAAAAATACATAGTCCGCCGTCCCTTGTCTTACCAGACACCGCTGTTCTATCCTGCCGGGACATCGTATAACCAGCCAGCTGTATGTTGATAGTGTCGTCGTTCAGCCACGACTCCGTGAAGCATAAGATATTACAGTTTTGTCCAGTTGGTAGTTTGATCTTCCCTGTAGGTCATCTATTGTATTCTCCAAAGATTGCACGTTTGCTAGCAGAATGGAAGGAAGTGGGTGTTTATTCGATCGCCTACGAATTCTCAGAAGGCAGCCCCGCCCTCTGGCCCCTTTTCTCCGCCTCCTCTTCATGCAAATCACGGGGATCTGGGCCTGTTCCCGAGAAAGCAGTATATTGTTCGCGTCGGGTTCGTAAGACTCGTTAAAGGAAAAATGGATTCTGCCAGTCCGTAGTGAGTAAGCGCAGTGCTGATGTCCAGAAGTTATTTTCGGTCATAAGAGACGGTGGCGTAAAACATTATGTACAAAATAAGTAAAAAAGACAACAAACAGCGCAAATAAACGAACAAAAAAACACAATCGGTTGGGGACACGTCTGCCTTCTTCTCCGGCGTCATTTTATGTCTGTTATCTGTCTCCCCACCAAGCAAGGGGCACCATGAAGACCAAGGAGCTCTCCAAACAGGTCAGGGACAAAGTTGTGGAGAAGTACAGATCAGGTTTGGGTTATAAAAAAAGAAAGACATTTTGAACATTTCACAGAGCACCATTAAATACATTATTAAAAAATTGAAAGAATATGGCACCACAACAAACCTGCCAAGAGAGGGTCACTCACCAAAACTCACAGACCAGGCAAGGAGAACATTAATCAGAGAGGCAACAAAGAGGCCAAAGAAATAACCCTGAAGGAGCTGCAAAGCTCCACAGCGGAGATTGGAGTATTTGTCCATAGGACCACTTTAAGCCGTACACTCCACAGAGCTGGGCTTTACGGAAGAGTGGCCAGAAAAAAGCCATTGCTTAATGAAAGAAATAAGCAAACAAGTTTGGTGTTCACCAAAAGGCATGTGGGAGACTCCCCAAACATATGGAAGATGGTACTCTGGTCAGATGAGACTAAAATGTAGCTGTTTGGCCATCAAGGAAAACGCTATATCTGGCGCAAACCCAACACCTCCCATCACCCCGAGAATACCATCCCCACAGTGAAGCATAGTGGTGGCAGCATCATGCTGTGGGGATGTTTTTCATCGGCAGGGACTGGGAAACTGGTCAGAATTGAAGGAATTATGGATGGCGCTAAATACAGGGATATTCTTGAGGGAAACCTGTTTGTCTTCCAGAGATTTGAGACTGGGACCCTAAGCATACTGCTTAAGCAACACTCGAGTGGTTTAAGGGGAAACATTTAAATGTCTTGGAATGGCCTAGTCAAAGCTCAGACCTCAATCCAATTGAGAATCTCTGGTATGACTTAAAGATTGCTTTACACCAGCGGAACCCATTCAACTTGAAGGAGCTGGAGCAGTTTTGCCTTGAAGAATGGGCAAAAATCCCAGTGGCTAGATGTGCAGTTATTTTGTCTTATTTCTGGTTTGTTTCACAATAAAACATATTTTGCATCTTCAAAGTGGTAGGCATGTTGTGTAAATCAAATGATACAAACCCCCTCCCAAAAAGTATTTTAATTCCAGGTTGTAAGGCAACAAAATAGGAAAAATGCCAAGGGGGTGAATACTTTCGCAAGCCATTGGATGTCTATTATTTCTCTCTCTGTTATGTCAGTTATCTCTCTCTCTCTGTTATGTCAGTTATATCTCTCTCTCTCTCTCTCTCTCTCTCGCTCTGTCAGTTATCTCTCTCTCTCTCTCTCTCTCGCTCTGTCAGTTATCTCTCTCTCTCTCTCTCTCTCTCTCTCTCTCTCTCTCTCTCTCTCTCTCTCTCTCTCTCTCTCTATGTCAGTTATCTCTCTCTGTTATGTCTGTTATGTCTTCTCTTTCTACTCTCTTTCATATATGTTATTTTTCTCTCCTTCTCTTCTCCCCTTTATAATTCATTTTAATGGAAGTGGCTGTATGAGCCTCAAAGAGAAGTGTTTTTTATTTTAGCAGTAGGTTTTTGGAAGAGGCACTCCTTTGTGCTGGGGAAGTAGGTGGTGTTGTCAAGATGACTTCTCACCTTCAAATATCTGTCTGTCAACCCACATGGTGTATTCTGATGCTCTGTGTGTGTGTGTGTGTGTGTGTGTGTGTTCCACCTTTTTATGTGAATTTTATTTTTATTTTAACTAGGCAAGTCAGTTAAGAACAAATTCTTATTTACGATAAATGGCCTACCACTGGCCGAACCCTCCCATATCCCGGGCGACGTTGAGCCAATTGTGCGCCGCCCTATGGGACTCCTGAGAAACGTCCGGTTGTGATACGGCCCGTGATCGAACCAGTGTGTCTGTAGTGACGCCTCTAGCACTGAGACGCAGTGCCTTAGACCGCTGAGACACTCTGGAGCTGACCTGACCAAGTGGTGTTAATTGACTACAGAGCCATCTACAACCATCTGCTCATAGCAACTCTGTTGTCAATCACATAGTATTTATAAAAAGCCCTTTTTAAGCCATCAGCGGTTGTTACCAAAGAACTTTAAAGGCTCCTGGATTTCAGAAGTATAAACAGCAGCACAGTGACCAGAGCTGGTGTCTCGTAAACCAGGAGGGGCTGGTGTCTCGTAAACCAGGAGGGGCTGGTGTCTCGTAAACCAGGAGGGGCTGGTGTCTCGTAAACCAGGAGGGGCTGGTGTCTCGTAAACCAGGAGGGGCTGGTGTCTCGTAAACCAGGAGGGGCTGGTGTCTCGTAAACCAGGAGGGGCTGGTTGGGTCGTAAACCAGGAGGGGCTGGTGTCTCGTAAACCAGGAGGGGCTGGTGTCTCGTAAACCAGGAGGGGCTGGTTGGGTCGTAAACCAGGAGGAGCTGGTGTCTCGTAAACCAGGAGGGGCTGGTGTCTCGTAAACCAGGAGGGGCTGGTGTCTCGTAAACCAGGAGGGGCTGGTGTCTCGTAAACCAGGAGGGGCTGGTGTCTCGTAAACCAGGAGGGGCTGGTGTCTCGTAAACCAGGAGGGGCTGGTGTCTCGTAAACCAGGAGGGGCTGGTTGGGTCGTAAACCAGGAGGGGCTGGTTGGGTCGTAAACCAGGAGGGGCTGGTTGGGTCGTAAACCAGGAGGGGCTGGTTGGGTCGTAAACCAGGAGGGGCTGGTTGGGTCGTAAACCAGGAGGGGCTGGTTGGGTCGTAAACCAGGAGGGGCTGGTTGGGTCGTAAACCAGGAGGGGCTGGTTGGGTCGTAAACCAGGAGGGGCTGGTTGGGTCGTAAACCAGGAGGGGCTGGTTGGGTCGTAAACCAGGAGGGGCTGGTTGGGTCGTAAACCAGGAGGGGCTGGTTGGGTCGTAAACCAGGAGGGGCTGGTTGGGTCGTAAACCAGGAGGGGCTGGTTGGGTCGTAAACCAGGAGGGGCTGGTTGGGTCGTAAACCAGGAGGGGCTGGTTGGGTCGTAAACCAGGAGGGGCTGGTTGGGTCGTAAACCAGGGGGGCTGGTTGGGTCGTAAACCAGGGGGGGCTGGTTGGGTCGTAAACCAGGGGGGGCTGGTTGGGTCGTAAACCAGGAGGGGCTGGTTGGGTCGTAAACCAGGAGGGGCTGGTTGGGTCGTAAACCAGGGGGGGCTGGTTGGGTCGTAAACCAGGGGGGGCTGGTTGGGTCGTAAACCAGGGGGGGCTGGTTGGCTCGTAAACCAGGGGGGGCTGGTTGGCTCGTAAACCAGGACAGGAGGTTACAAGACTGTGTGTCTATCAGATCTCTGATTCATCGTAATGACTCACACTACCAGACGAGACTACTGTGCGATCACTACACACACACACACACACACACACACACACACACACACACACACACACACACACACACACACACACACGACACACACAGAGACACTGCAGCCAGCCTTAGCCTCACACAGCAGACTGGACTGGCTAGAGAACGCTGATGATGGGAGCAGACCACATGATGATGATTTGATATCAGACCATCTGTTCCTCATGTCCTGTGTCTGATTATTTATCTCCCTCCCTTTTTTTTCTCTCACCTCTCTCTCGCTTTCTCTCTGTATCGCTCTCTAATATCTCTCTCTCCTTTCATCTCTCTCTCTCTCTCTTTCTCTCTGTATCGCTCTCTAATATCTCTCTCTCTCGCCTCTCATCTCTCTCTCTCTCGCTCTCTAATATTTATCTCATCTCTCTCTCTCTCTGTATCTCACTAACCTCTCTCCCTCTGTATCGCTCTCTAATATCTCTCTCTCTCTCTCGCCTCTCATCTCTTTCTCTCTCTCTCTCTCTCTCGCTCTCTAATATTTATCTCATCTCTCTCTCTCTGTATCTCACTAACCTCTCTCCCCCTGTATCGCTCTCTAATATCTCTCATCTCTCTCTCCTCTCTCATCTCTTTCTCTGTTTCTCTCTCCCTGCTTCTCTCTCATGTCGTTCTATTGTTATGTGTCACTCTGACCTAGTAAATCCTATTGTTTGAATATACATTAACTGTGTATGACGTATGCCTTATGCCATGCCTTTTTTTTATTTATTATTGTGTGTATCCAGGGCCCAGTCGCATGTGTAATGTTTTCCAGGACCGGAGACTACTTTGCCTCAGGAGGATCTGATGAACAGGTGAGGCTGGAGGACTGTTTACATGGGATTGAGCTAAAAAAAAAATGGTTTAATCACATCATCTATATGACATGAAAGTGACACGTCGTATTCCAGGAAGTAGCACACTTTCTTTCTTGTTAACATTTTTTAAACTGTTGTTTAATGGGTGAAAACGTAGTGCAGTGGATCTTCAGTTCAACAACTTTATAAACGGCATCTGGTAGAAGTAAATTCATCCACAAACATGAATATAATGTCATATTTTACAGACTGGCTCGATTCGGTCTTATTCACTACTGTAAGTCGCTCTGGATAAGAGCGTCTGCTAAATGACTAAAATGTAAAATGTATGTAGCAAAATTTGAATTAAAAAAAAATATATTTAATTGGATAAAAGTAGAGACTCGGTGCTACAACATAGTATATCATACACTACAGTTGAAGAACAATGGGAAAGTAAATCTGCTTTGAAAGTTGATGAACTTGTGACCTCACTTTTGAGAAAATGGCCCTTGAATGTTTTGGTACCTACTGGAGAGCTCTTCTTTGTCTACACCCATTCAGCATCGTTTACACCCTCTTATACCTTAGTCCCACCCATCTTATTAAGGGTTCACATGTGAGGCCATGTGCTAAACAGAGTGAGTAGTGTAGTAAACAACCAACGATTTCAAGACTAAAGGCTGGTTTATACTACGGCGTGTTTGTACATTTTAATCTGGAGTGCCAGAGTGCACTCTGGGTGTTTTGTAAACTCATAGCGTTGTCAGATTGTCCTTTTCATAAATTCCGAGAGGACGCTGGACGCTCTAGCCGAGGACTAGGTTCATCCGAGCGTTCTGATCCTAACAATAGCAGTCAAGCACCCAGTCTAACTGGCTAACTGGCTAACAATTCCTGACATTTAATCCTAGTAGAAATTCCCTGTCTTTGGTCAGTTAGGATCAGCACTTTTTATTAAAAAAAAGTGAAATGTCAGAATAATAGTAGTGAGAATGATTTATTTCAGCTTTTATTTCTTTCATCACATTGCCAGTGAGTCAGAAGTTTACATACACTCAATTAGTATTTGGTATCATTGCCTTTAAAATTGTTTAACTTGGGTCAAACGTTTCAGGTAGCCTTCCACAAGCTTCCCACAATAAGTTGGGTGAATTTTGGCCCATTCCTCCTGACAGATTCCCCATTTGACACAACTTTGGAAGTGTGCTTGGGGTCATTGTCTATTTGGAAGATCCATTTGCGACCAAGCTTTAACTTCCTGACTGATGTCTTGAGATGTTGTTTCAATATATCCACATAATTTTCGTTTCTCATGATGCCATCTATTTTGTGAAGTGCACCAGTCCCTCCTGCAGCAAAGCGCCCCCACAACATGATGCTTCCACCCCCGTGCTTCACGGTTGGGATGGTGTTCTTCGGCTTGCAAGCCTCCCCCTTTTTCCTCCAACCATAATGATGGTTATTATGGCCAAACAGTTCTATTTTTGTTTCATCAGACCAGAGGACATTTCTCCAAAAAGTACGATCTTTGTCCCATGTGCAGTTGCAAACCGTAGTCTGGCTTTTTTGGATATAGATACTTTTGTACCTGTGTCCTCCAGCATCTTCACAAGGTCCTTTTGCTGTTGTTCTGGGATTGATTTGCACTTTTCGCACCAAAGTACATTCATCTCTAGGAGACAGAACACGTCTCCATCCTGAGCGGTATGATGGCTGCGTGGTCCCATGGTGTTTATACTTGTGTACTTTTGTTTGTACTGATGAACGTGGTACCTTCAGGCGTTTTTGGAAATTGCTCCCAAGGATGAACCAGACTTGTAGAGGTCTACAATTGTGGAGGTCTTGGCTGATTTCTTTTGATTTTTCCCATGATGTCAAGCAAAGAGGCACTGAGTTTGAAGGTAGGCCTTGAAATACATCCACGGGTACACCTCCAATTGACTCAAATGATGTCAATTAGCATATCAGAAGCTTCTAAAGCCATGATATCATTTTCTGGAATTTTCCAAGCTGTTTAAGGCACAGTCAACTTGGTGTATGTAAACTTCTAACCCACTGGAATTGTGATACAATGAATTATAAGTGAAATAATCTGTCTGTAAACAATTGTTGGAAAAATGACTTGTCATACACAAAGTCGATGTCCTAAACGACTTGCCAAAACTATAGTTTGTTAACAAGAAATTTGTGGAGTGGTTGAAAAACAAGTTTTAATGACTCCAACCTAAGTCTATGTAAACTTCCGACTTCAACTGTACATCTTAAATGACGTTTTCACAAATTTGATGATATAATCGTCAAGCGCTCTTCAAGCGCTCCTCTCTTCTTCCCTCCTCTCTTCTCCTCCCTCCCTCCTCTCTCTTCCCTCCTCTCTTCTTCCCCTGTTTTCTTTTTTTTTTTTTCTTTTCTTCTTCTGTGATGGAGACTGTGACCTGCTGTTACAGTTACAATTCGGAAAGTATTTAGACCCCTTTACTTTTTTCCCACATTTTGTTACGTTACAGACTTACTCTAAAATGCCTTATTCTATAATGGATTAAATAAATAAAACATTTCATCAATCTACACACAATACTCCATAACAACAAAGCAAAAACGGATTTGTAGACATTTTGAAAATGTATAAAAAAACAATACCTTATTTACATAAGTATTCAGACCCTTTGCTATGAGACTCGAAATTCAGCTCAGCTGCATCCTGTTTCCATTGATCATCCTCGAACTGTTTCTACAACTTGATTGGAGTCCACCTGTGGTAATTTCAATTGATTGAACATGATTTGGAAAGGCACACACCTGTCTATATACAGTTGACATTGCATGTCAGAGCAAAAACCAAGCCATGAGGTCGAAGGAATTGTCCGTAGAGCTCCAAGACAGGATTGTGTCAAGGCACAGATCTGGGGAATGGTACCAACACATTTCTTCAGCATTGAAGGTCCCCAAGAACGCGGTGTCCTCCATCATTCTTAAATGGAAGTTGTTTGGATCCACCAAGACTCTTCCTAGAGCTGGCCGCCCGGCCAAACAGATCAATCGGGGGAGAAGGGCCTTGGTCAGGGAGGTGACCAAGAACCCGATGGTCGTTCTGACAGCTCCAGAGTTCCTTTGTGGAAATTGGAAAAACCTTCCAGAAGGACAACCATCTCTGCAGCACACCACCAATCTGGCCTTTATGAGAGTGGCCAGACGTAAGGCACTCTTCACTTGAACCAGATCAAGCATCTCTGAAGAGACCTGAATTTATCTGTGTAGCCTGCTGTGTAGCCTGCTGTGCAGCCTCCCCATCCAACCAGACCAATCTTGAGAGGTATCTTCAGAGTATCTCTACCGCTCCTGCTGTCTCTAGAGAGTTGAAAACAGCAGGTCTGGGACAGGTAGCACGTCCGGTGAACAGGTCAGGGTTCCATAGCTGCAGGCAGAACAGTTGAAACTGGAGCAGCAGCACGGCCAGGTGGACTGGGGACAGCAAGGAGTCATCAGGCCAGGTAGTACTGAGGCATGGTCCTAGGGCTCAGGTCCTCCGAGAGAGAGAGAAAGAGAGAGAGCATACTTAAATTCACACAAGACACCGGATAAGACAGGACATATACTCCAGATATAACAGACTGACCCTAGCTCCCCGACACATAAACTACTGCAGCATAAATACTGGCGGCTGAGACAGGAGTGGTCGGAAGACACTGTGGCCCCGTCCGACGATACCCCCGGACAGGGCCAAACAGGCACTATATAACCCCACCCACTTTGCCAAAGCACAGCCCCCACACCACTAGAGGGATGCCTTCAACCACCAACTTACCATCCTGAGACAAGGCCGAGTATAGCCCACAAAGATCTCCGGCACGGCACAACCCAAGGGGGGGCGCCAACCCGGACAGGAAGATCATGTCAGTAACTCAACCCACTCAAGTGATGCACCCCTCCTAGGGACGGCATGGAAGAGCACCAGTAAGCCAGTGACTCAGCCCCTGTAATAGGGTTAGAGGCAGAGAATCCCAGTGGAGAGAGGTGAACCGGCCAGGCAGAGACAGCAAGGGCAGTTCTTTGCTCCAGAGCCTTTCCGTTCACCTTCACACTCCTGGGCCAGACAACACTCAATCATAGGACCTACAGCAGGTGCATTTCAAGAGCGGCAAATTTGAATCCAAATAAATGTCAAAATTCTAATTTTTCAAACATACAACTATTTTACACCCTTTGAAAGATAAACATCTCCTTAATCTAACCACGTTTTACGATTTCAAAAAGGTTTTACGGCGAAAGCATAAATTTAGATTATGTTAGGACAGTACATTTACAAGAGTTGTGTGTAATGTTGTGCCAATTCAAAGACAGGCGTCACCAAAACCATAAATCAGCTAAAATTATGCACTAACCTTTTACAATCTCCAACAGATGACACTCCTAGGACATTGTGTTAGACAATGCATGCATTTTTAGTTCTATCAAGTTCATATTTATATCCAAAAACAGCGTTTTACTGTGGCGTTGATGTTCAGGAAATCGTTTCCCTCCAATAACCGGCATTCAAGTCAGCACCACAAATTAAATAATTAAAATTAGAAAACATTGGTAAAATATTATATTGTCATTTAAAGAATTATAGATTTACATCTCTTGAACGCAATCAACTTGCCAGATTTAAAAATAACCTTACTGGGAAATCACACTTTGCAATAATCTGAGCACTGCGCCCAGAAAAATACGCGTTGCGATACAGACTAGCCGCCATGTTGGGGAGATCTAAAATCGAAAATACTATGTAAATAATCCATTACCTTTGATTCTCTTCATCAGATGTCACTTCCAGGTATCACAGGTCCATAACGAATGTAGTTTTGTTCAAAAAAGCTCATCATTTATGTCCAAAAATCTCCGTCTTGTTAGCACATGATCTAAGCCCGCCGGACTTCACTTCATGAACGAGGGGAAAAAATATATTTACGTTCGTTCAAACATGTCAAACGTTGTATAGCATAAATCATTAGGGCCTTTTTTAACCAGAACATGAATAATATTCAAGGTGGACGAATGCATTCTCTTTTATAACGTATTGGAACGAGGGTACCCAACATGAACTCGCGCGCCAGGTGTCTAATGGGCCATCATCGTTCCATGGCTCTTGTTCGGTCAGATCTCCCTCCAGAAGACTCAAAACACTTTATAAAGGCTGGTGACATCTAGTGGAAGCAATAGGAAGTGCCAAAATATTCCTCAGCCCCTGTGTTTTTCAATGGCATAGGTTTAAAGGTAATACAACACATCAGGTATCCACTTCCTGTCAGAAAATGTCTCAGGGTTTTGCCTGCCAAATGAGTTCTGTTATACTCACAGACACCATTCAAACAGTTTTAGAAACTTTAGGGTGTTTTCTATCCATATATAATAAGTATATGCATATTCTAGTTACTGGGTAGGATTCGTAACCAGATTAAATCGGGTACATTTTTTTATCCAGCCGTGCAAATACTGCCCCCTAGCCCCAACAGGTTAAAGGTTGAGACTGAGTCTGCGTCTCTCACATGGGTAGGCAGACCATTCCATAAAAATGGAGCTCTGTAGGAGAAGGCCCTGCCTCGAGCTGTCTGCTTAGAAATTCTAGGGATTGTAAGGAGGCCTGCGTCTTGTGACCGTAGCGTATGTGTAGGTATGTACGACAGGACCAAATCTGAAAGATAGGTAGGAGCAAGCCCATGTAATCCTTTGTAGGTTAGCAGTAAAACCTTGAAATCAGCCCTTGCCTTAACAGGAAGCCAGTGTAGGGAGGCTAGCACTGGAGTAATATGATAATTTTTGGGGGTTCTAGTCAAGATTCTAGCAGCCGTGTTTAGCACTAACTGAAGTTTATTTAGTGCTTTATCCGGGTAGCCGGAAAGTAGAGCATTGCAGTAGTCTAACCTAGAAGTAACAAAAGCTTCTTCTAAAGTTTCTTATTTTTGCAATGTTACTTAGATGGAAAAAAGCTGTCCTTGAAACAGTCTTTATATCTTCGTCAAAAGAGAGATCAGGGTCCAGAGTAACGCGGAGCTCCTTCACAGTTTTATTTGAGACGACTGTACAACCATCACGATTAATTGTCAGATTCAACAGAAGATCTCTTTGTTTCTTGGGACCTTGAACAAGCATCTCTGTTTTGTCTGAGTTTAGAAGTAGAACATTTGCAGCCATCCACTTCCTTATGTCTGAAACACAGGCTTCCAGCGAGGGCAATTTTTGGGCTTCACCATGTTTCATCGAAATGTACAGCTGTGTGTCATCTGCATAGCAGTGAAAGTTAACATTATGTTTCCGAATGACATCACCAAGAGGTAAAACATATATATATATATATATATATATATATATATATATATATATATATATATATATATATATATAGCGAAAACAATAGTGGTCCTAAAATGTAGCCTTGAGGATCACTGAAATTTACAGTTGATTTGTCAGAGGACAAACCATTCACAGAGACAAACTGATATCTTTCCGACAGATAAGATCTAAACCAGGCCAGAACTTGTCCGTGTAGACCAATTTGGGTTTCCAATCTCTCCAAAAGAATGTGGTGATCGATGTCTTGGTCTTGGAGCACGAGGACAGATGCAGAGCCTCGGTCTGTTGCCATTAAAAGGTAATTTACCACCTTCGCAAGTGCAGTTTCAGTACTATGAGGGGGTATAAAACCAGACTGAAGCTTTTCGTATACATTGTTTGTCTTCAGGAAGGAAGTAAGTTACTGCGCAACAGCTTTTTCCTTTTTTTTTCAGAGGAATGGGAGATTCGATATAGGCCGATTTTAGTTTTTTATATTTTCTGGATCAAGGTTTGGCTTTTTCAAGAGAGGCTTTATTACTGCCACTTTTAGTGAGTTTGGTACACATCTGGTGTTTCGGGAGCTGTTTATTATGTTCAACATAGGAGGGCCAAGCACAGGAAGCAGCTCCTTCAGTAGTTTAGTTGGAATAGGGTCCAGTATGCAGCTTGACGGTTTAGAGGCCATGATTATTTTCATCAATGTGTCAAGAGATATAGTATTAAAAAACCTTAGTGTCTCCCTTGATCCTAGGTCCTGGCAGAGTTGTGTAGACTCAGGACAACGGAGCTTTGGAGGAATACGCAGATTTAAAGAGGAGCTCGTAATTTGCTTTCTAATGATCATGATCTTTTCCTCAAAGAAGTTCATGAATTTGTTACTGCTGAAGTGAAAGCCATCCTCTCTTGGGGAATGCTGCTTTTTAGTTAGCTTTGCGACAGTATCAAAAATACATTTTGGATTGTTCTTATTTTCCTCAATTAAGTTGGAAAAATTGGATGATCGAGCAGCAGTGAGGGCTCTTTGATACTGCACGGTACTGTCTTTCCAAGCTAGTCGGAAGACTTCCAGTTTGGTGTGGCACCATTTCCGTTCCAATTTTCTGGAAGCTTGCTTCAGAGCTCGTGTATTTTCTGTATACCAGGGAGGTAGTTTCTTATGACAAATGTTTTTAGGGGTGCGACTGCATCTAGGGTATTGCGCAAGGTTAAATTGAGTTCTTCAGTTAGGTGGTTAACTGATTTTTGTACTCTGACGTCCTTGTGTAGGCAGAGGGAGTCTGGAAGGGCATCTAGGAATCTTTTGGTTGTCCGAGAATTTATAGCACGACTTTTCATGATCCTTGGTTGGGGTCTGAGCAGATTATTTGTTGCGATTGCAAACGTAATAAAATGCAGGTTCGATAGTTCAGGATTATGAGGAAAAACATTAAGATCCACAACATTTATTCCACGGGACAAAACTAGGTCCAGAGTATGACTGTGGCAGTGAGTAGGTCCGGAGACATGTTGGACAAAACCCACTGAGTCGATGATGGCTCCGAAAGCCTTTTGGAGTGGGTCTGTGGACTTTTCCATGTGAATATTAAAGTCGCCAAAAATTAGAATATTATCTGCCATAACTACAAGGTCCGATAGGAATTCAGAGAACACAGTGAGAAACGCTTTATATGGCCCAGGAGGCCTGTAAACAGTAGATTTAAAAAGTGATTGAGTAGGCTGCATAGATTTGATGACTAGAAGCTCAAAATACAAAGGTTTTTTTTATTTTATTTTTTTTGTAAATTGAAATTTGCTATCGTACCCAAGAAGATTTGAGGCTGTAATCGCTGCCAAAGGTGCTTCTAAAAAGTACTGAATAAAGGGTCTAAATACTTATGTAAATGTGATATTTCATTTTTTTTAATTTTATACAAATGCACAAAACAATTTAAAAAATTCGATCCATTTTAGAATAAGGCTGTAACTTAACAAAATGTGTATTCTGAATATTTTCCGAATGCACTGTACACACACACACACACACACACACACACACACACACACACACACACACACACACACACACACACACACACACACCCTGATACACACATCTCTCCTGGAATACTCCCTCACACAAATTCAGTACTTTTTACATGTAGAGTCGTGGCCGAAAGCTTTGAGAATGACACAAATATAAATTTTCACTAAATTTGCTGCTTCAGTGTCTTTAGATATTTTTGTCAGATGTTACTATGCAATACTGAAGTATAATTACAAGCATTTCATAAGTGTCAAAGGCTTTTATTGACAATTACATGAAGTTGATGCAAAGAGTCAATATTTGAAGTGTTGACCCATCTTTTTCAAGACCTCTGCAATCCGCCCTGGCATGCTGTCAATTAACTTCTGGGCCACATCCTGACTGATGGCAGCCCATTCTTGCATAATCAATGCTTGGAATTTGTCAGAATTTGTGGGTTTTTGTTTGTCCACCCGCCTCTTGAGGATTGACCACAAGTTCTCAATGGGATTAAGGTCTGGGGAGTTTCCTGGCCATGGACCCAAAATATCGATATTCTGTTCCCCGAGCCACTTAGTTATCACTTTTTCCTTATGGCAAGGTGCGCCATCATGCTGGAAAAGGCATTGTTCGTCACCAAACTGTTCCTGGATGGTTGGGAGAAGTTGGTACAATTCTTTATTCATGGCTGTGTTCTTAGGCAAAATTGTGAGTGAGCCCACTCCCTTGGCTGAGAAGCAAACCCACACATGAATGGTCTCAGGATGCTTTACTGTTGGCATGACACAGGACTGATGGTAGCGCTCACCTTGTCTTCTCCGGACAAGCTTTTTTCCGGATGCCCCAAACAATCGGAAAGGGGGATTCATCAGAGAAAATGACTTTACCCCAGTCCTCAGCAGTCCAGTCCCTGTACCTTTTACAGAATATCAGTCTGTCCCTGATGTTTTTCCTGGAGAAAAGTGGCTTCTTTGCTGCCCTTCTTGACACCAGGCCATCCTCCAAAAGTCTTTGACTCACTGTGCATGCAGAAGCACTCACACCTGCCTGCTGCCATTCCTGAGCAAGCTCTGTACTGGTGGTGCCCTGATCCCGCAGCTGAATCAACTTTAGGAGACGGTCCTGGCGCTGGCGGGACATTCTTGGGCGCCCTGAAGCCTTCTTCACAACAATTGAACCGCTCTCCTTGAAGTTCTTGATGATCCGATAAATGGTTGATTTAGGTGCAATCTTACTGGCAGCAATATCCTTGCCTGTGAAGCCCTTTTTGTGCAAAGCAATGATGACGGCACGTGTTTCCTTGCAGGTAACCATGGTTGACAGAGGAAGAACTATGATTCCAAGCACCACTCTCCTTTTGAAGCTTCCAGTCCGTTATTCGAACTCAATCAGCATGACAGAGTGATCTCCAGCCTTGTCCTCGTCAACACTCACACCTGTGTTAATGAGAGAATCACTGACATGTCAGCTGGTCCTTTTATGGCAGGGCTGAAATGCAGTGGAAATGTTTTTTTTGGGGGGGATTCAGTTCATTTGCATGGCAAAGAGGGACTTTGCAATTAATTGCAATTCATCTGATCACTCTTCATAACATTCTGGAGTACATGCAAATTGTCATCATACAAACGGAGGCAGCAGACTTTGTGAACATTTTAATATTTGTGTCATTCTCAAAACTTTTGGCCACGACTGTACAGTAATAATTAGAAATTAAACTGATGATGGACAGTAGGCAGATTATACAATAGTAACGACCTCTCACTGCTTGTCTTAATCAGCCTAAAGTCAAAATCAAAATAAGTATACGCCAATTTAAAACACCTAGTTTTTCAGAGTAATATTTCTAATTATTAGGACATGCAAACACCTTTTTAATCGGCGTTTCAGCGGTGTATTTGATCTGCGAGCGAGCCTCCCTCTTCGGTGCCGGTGAAGTGAGTTTGGAACATAGGCGTCTTAGAAGTAGTTTTCACATTCAAACTTTAAATGTCTGAAAATGCCTCCCAAAATTAACATGGTTGCTGTGGTAGAACGTTTTGATTTGATTTGGCGATTTTTATTTATTTTTATTTATTTTTTTCTGCATTTATCAGAGTCCCAATCGTGTCCATGGAAACAGGATTATTAGGAGAAACCGTTCTTCTTACAAAGCACGTAAACATTTTAATCAAACTATTATATTAATCTGACTATCCACAATAATCACATTGTATTGTGTGCATGTAACCATACTCACCGACGGCTTGTTAAGATAGACAGGGAAGAACGCAATGGAAGAACTTTTCTGAGTAGTTTCAAAGCCCATTACCCTGTTCATTGAGCAATGAGTGTCTGTTTTGAGAGAGACTGAGAAGGTATTTTATATTATTTATTGTTTAAGGTGCTTTCTAATTAGTCAACAATCCTCTCCGCCCATCATAGACATGTTGTACTCAGCTCCGGTATTCTACCCAACACAGGTTATGGTGTGGAAGACTAATTTTAAAACAGCTGACTATGGAGAAGTTCTACGACTGCAGCAGACAGCGACCTGCGTCGACCTTGGAGGAGCAGGAGCAGGAGGAGGAGGAGCAGCTGCAGGAGGAGGAGGTGGAGCAGCTTTTGCCGGAGACTCCAGGAACTCCTTGCTCCATAGGCAGGTAAACTACCATATAACACCACGGAATGTCTGGAATGTCCCTCCGATTATTTTCTGGGGGGGAATGTTCCCGGGATGACTCTGTGACAGGATGTAATTGGTTCCAGGGCCTAAGCTAGGACTGCATCCCAAATGACGTCCTATTATCCATAGGGCTCTGATGAAAAGTTGTGCAGGAATATAGGGAATAGGGAGTCATTGGGGACTCCGATGTAGTTCTCCTGATGGTTGATACTTCTTCATCTCAATCAGGGGCGGCAGGTAGCCTAGTGGTTAGAGCGTTGGGCCACTAACCGAAAGGTTTACTTGATCCAATCCCCGAGCTGACAAGTTTAAAGAAAAATCTGTCCTTCTGCACCTGAACAAAGGCAGTTAACCCACTGTTCCCCGGTAGGCCGTCAGTGTAAATAAGAATTTGTTCTTAACTGATTTGACTAGTTAAATAAAGGTAAAAAATAAAAAATAATAATTTCAAAAATCAGCACCTGAAGACTACAGCAGCTACATCTGAGAGTAGATGGATGCAGAGGTAGCAGTGTAGCCTTGGTGCTTCAGGGAGTGCATCAGTGAGCTAGGGTTGCTGCTCTACTTGAATGTATGAGTAGGGCCTGTAGGTACTACTCATACATGAATTGCGAAACAAAGTAAATAGAGGTACTCTAAATAAATATATATATGAATACTAATGAGAATGTCATGTGTGTTTGTCACCAAGAATATAAGCTTCTCCCTTCCTTCCTTCCTTCCTTCCTTCCTTCCTTCCTTCCTTCCTTCCTTCCTTCCTTCCTTCCTTCCTTCCTTCCTTCCTTCCTTCCTTCCTTCCTTCCTTCCTTCCTTCCTTCCTTCCTTCCTTCCTTCCTTCCTTCCTTCCTTCCTTCCTTCCTTCCTTCCTTCCTTCCTTCCTCCCTCTATCCCTCTATCCCTCTCTCTACCTTCTAGCTTCCCCCTCTCCTCTCATCCCCTCCTCTCCTCCTTCCTCTCTGAGGGGTCTCTATGTCATGTAACATGCTGAGGGGTCTCTGTCATGTAGCACCATCAGGTAACAGGGCAACAGGAAAATCTCCTCACAATAGTGCTATGTGTCGGTAGTCATTTAGGTAGGTTGCCTTAGTGTTCTTGGGCACAGGGACTATGGTGGTCTGCTTAAATCATGTTGGTATTACAGACTCGGACAGGGAGATGTTGAAAATGTCAGTGAAGACACTTGCCCGTTGGTCAGCGCATCTTCGCAGTACACATCCTGGTAATCTGTCTGGCCCTTGTGATTGTTGACCTCTCTAAAGGTCTTACTCACATCGGCTGCGGAGAGCATGATCACACAGTCTTCCGGAACAGCTGGTGCTCTCATGCATGTTTCAGTGTTATTTGCCTCGGAAAAAAAGCATAGAAGTAGTTTAGCTCGTCTGGTAGGCTCGTGTCGCTGGGCAGCTCTCGGCTGTGCTTCCTTTTGTAGTCTTTAACCTCTATGGGCTAGGTGGGACGCTAGCGTGCCACCCGTGGTGCACTCCATCAACAGCAGGTGCATTTCAAGAGCGGCAAATTTGAATCCAAATAAATGTCAAAATTCAAATTTTTCAAACATACAACTATTTTACACCCTTTGAAAGATAAACATCTCCTTAATCTAACCACGTTTTACGATTTCAAAAAGGTTTTACGGCGAAAGCATAAATTTAGAGTATGTTAGGACAGTACATTTACAAGAGTTGTGTGTAATGTTTTGTCAATTCAAAGACAGGGTCACCAAAACCATAAAACCAGCTAAAATGATGCACTAACCTTTTACAATCTCCATCAGATGACACTCCTAGGACATTATGTTAGACAATGCATGCATTTTTTGTTCTATCAAGTTCATATTTATATCCAAAAACAGCGTTTTACTATGGCATTGATGTTGAGGAAATCGTTTCCCTCCAATAACCGGCAGTCAAGTCAGCGTCACAAATTAAATAATTAAAATTAGAAAACATTGGTAAAATATTATATTGTCATTTAAAGAATTATAGATTTACATCTCTTGAACGCAATCAACTTGCCAGATTTAAAAATAACCTTACTGGGAAATCACACTTTGCAATAATCTGAGCACTGCGCCCAGAAAAATACGCATTGCGATACAGACTAGACGTCATGTTGGGGAGATTTAAAATCGAAAATACTATGTAAATAATCCATTACCTTTGATTCTCTTCATCAGATGTCACTTCCAGGTATCACAGGTCCATAACGAATGTAGTTTTGTTCAAAAAAGCTCATCATTTATGTCCAAAAATCTCCGTCTTGTTAGCACATGATCTAAGCCAGCCGGACTTCTCGTCATGAACGAGGGGAAAAAATATATTTACGTTCGTTCAAACATGTCAAACGTTGTATAGCATAAATCATTAGGGCCTTTTTTAACCAGAACATGAATAATATTCAAGGTGGACGAATGCATACTCTTTTATAACGTATTGGAACGAGGGTACCCAACATGAACTCGCGCGCCAGGTGTCTAATGGGCCATCATCGTTCCATGGCTCTTGTTCGGTCAGATCTCCCTCCAGAAGACTCAAAACACTTTGTAAAGGCTGGTGACATCTAGTGGAAGCAATAGGAAGTGCCAAAATATTCCTCAGCCCCTGTGTTTTTCAATGGGATAGGTTTAAAGGTAATACAACACATCAGGTATCCACTTCCTGTCAGAAAATGTCTCAGGGTTTTGCCTGCCAAATGAGTTCTGTTATACTCACAGACACCATTCAAACAGTTTTAGAAAATTTAGGGTGTTTTCTATCCATATGTAATAAGTATATGCATATTCTAGTTACTGGGTAGGAGTGGTAACCAGATTAAATCGGGTATGTTTTTTTATCCAGCCGTGTCAATACTGCCCCCTAGCCCTAACAGGTTAATGGTTTGCAAGCCCTGCCACATCTGATGAGTGTTGAGCCGGTGTAGTACGATTCGATCTTAGTCCTGTATCGATGCTTTGCCTGTTTGATGGTTCGTGGGAGGGCATAGCGGGATTTCTTATAAGCTTCCGGGTTAGAGTCCCGCTCCTTGAAAGCGGCAGTTCTAGCCTTTAGCTCAGTGCGGATGTTGCCTGTAATCCATGGCTTCTGGTTGGGGTATGTACGTACGGTCACTGCGGGGACAACGTCATCGATGCACTTATTGACGAAGCCAATGACTGATGTGGTGTACTCCTCAATGCCATCTGAAAAATCCTGGAACATATTCCAGTCTGTGATAGCAAAACAGTCCTGTAGTTTAGCATCTGCTTCATCTGTCCACTTTCTATTGACCGAGTCACTGGTACTTCCTGCTTTCATTTTAGCTTGTAAGCAGGAATCAGGAGGATAGAATTGTGGTCAGATTTGCCAAATGGAGGGCGAGGTAGAGCTTTGTATGCGTCTCTGTGTGTGGAGTAAAGGTGGTCTAGAGTTGTTGTTTTTTTCCCTCTGGTTGCACATTTGAGATTCAAGTCTTTGCTTTGGGCCTCTTAACACTACTTTAACGTCACAAACTAGGTCCAGGAGAGATTACTGTGTAGTGTAAAGACACAGATCTATATTCTAATCTCTGTCTTTGTTCCCGCTACGAGAGATGGAGAGTCTTGAGTAGCAGAATGGTGAAAGAGATTCCTGCTGTTCAATTCACATGACATCCTTGCCTTACCCTTTGTTGCTGTTGGAAAATGGAACATTCTGGGTCCGCCGCTCAAATTGACTATAAATATCACAGTAGCCGCTTGTCTGTAAGCACTAACTACTACACTAAACAAAAAATATAAACGCAACATGCAACAATGTCAAAGATTTTTTCTGAGTTTACATTTCATATAAGGAAATCAGTCAATTGAATTAAATTCATTAGGCCCTAAACTATGTATTTCACTGAATTCAGTGCATCTGTTGGCCATAGCTACCTTAAAAAAAAAAGAAAGAATGATCAGAAAATCAGTCAGTGTCTGGTACAACCACCATTTGCCTCATACAGCGCGACATATCTAAACTATTGAACTAACACGTATGGAATCATGTAGTAAGCAAAAAAGTCTTATACAAATCAAAATGTATTTTAGATTCATCAAAGTAGCCACCCTTTGCCTTGAAGACAGCTTTGCACACTCTTGGCGTTCTCTCAACCAGCTTCGTCTCACAAAGACATGGCGGTTGGAACCAAAAATCTGGAAAATTTCAATAACTTAAAGTTTCTTCAAGTGCAGTCGCAAAAAAACATCAAGCGCTATGATGAAACTGGCTCTCATGAGGACCGCAACAGGAAAGGAAGACCCAGAGTGTGCTGCAGAGGATAAGTTCATTAGAGTAAATTGCACCTCAGATTGCAGCCCAAATAAATGCTTCACAGAGTTCAAAGTAACAGACACATCTAAACATCAACTGTTCAGAGAAGACTACGTGAATCAGGCCTTCATGGTCGTATTGCTGCAAAGAAACCACTGCTAAAGGACACCAATAAGAAGAAGATACTTGCTTGGGCCAAAAAACACGAGCAATGGACATTTAGACCGGTTGAAATCAGCATGCCAATGGCACGGGTCCTCAACTTGAGACGTGACAAAATTGTACATTTTAGAGGGGCCTTTTATTGTCCCTAGGCCTATAGTATGAATCTGTCAGTTTAAGCTAGAGATATCGGATTTCATATATATCATAGGCCTTCTGCATCAGTGGTGGATTATGTCAGCCTTCCGCGTATGCTGTGAAAGGTGACCGAACTACAAGTATTCTCACCAAAAGTCTGTATTCGGGAAAGTATTCAGACCCCCTTCACTTTTTCCACATTTTCTTACGTTACAGCCTTATTCTAAAATGGATTAAATATTTTTTTTTTATTTCTTATCAATCTACACACAATACCTCATAATGAGAAGGCAAAAACAGTTTTTTTTAGAAAATGTTGCTAATTTGTAAAAAATAAAACCGGAAATATTACATTTACATAATTATTCAGACCCTTTTCTTCATGCTTTGGTGCCTTTTTTATGAGGAGTGGCTTCTGTCTGGCTGGGCCATAACGGCCTGATTGGTGAGGTGCTGCAGAGATGGTTGCCCTTCTGGAAGGTTCTCCCATCTCCAAAGGAACCCTGGAGCTCTGTCAGAGTGACCATCGGATTCTTGGTCACATCCCTGACCAATGCCCTTTTCCCCAGATTGCTCAGTTTGGCCGGGCGGCCAGCTCTAGGAAGAGTCTTTGTGGTTCCAAACTTCTTCCATTTAACAATGATGGAAACCACTGTGTTATTGGGGACGTTCAATGCTGCAGATATGTTTTTGTACTCTTCCCCAGATCTGTGCCTCGACACAATCCTGTCTCTGAGCTCTACGGACAATTCCTTCGACCTCATGGCTTGGTTTTTGCTCTGACATGCACTGTCAATTGTGGGACCTTATATAGACAGGTGTGTGCCTTTCCAAATCATGTCCAATCAATTGAATTTACCACAGGTGGACTCCAATCAAGTTGTAGAAACATCTCAAGGATGATCAATGGAAACAGGATGCACCTGAGCTCAATATTGAGTTTCATAGCAAAGGGTCTGAATACTTATGTAAATAAGGGTATCTACTAGGACAGACACTTTAAAATCGTATTCCTTATGATTTATTTTTTGACTAGTCTTTTTTTTGCCATTTATTAATGTGTTTATTCAATGCCTTTCTATGGACTATAGTAATAAAGGTCAAATTCAATATTTTATCAAATAATTTGATATTTTAAAACAAATAATAGCTAAAGAGTTCCTAAAATTATAAATCAAATAGCATCATTACATTTACATTTAAGTCATTTAGCAGACGCTCTTATCCAGAGCGACTTACAAATTGGTGCATTCACCTTATAATATCCAGTGGAACAACCACTTTACAATAGTGCATCTAAATCTTTTAAGGGGGGGGGGTTAGAAGGATTACTTTATCCTATCCCAGGTATTCCTTGAAGAGGTGGGGTTTCAGGTGTCTCCGGAAGGTGGTGATTGACTCCGCTGTCCTGGCGTCGTGAGGGAGCTTGTTCCACCATTGGGGTGCCAGAGCAGCGAACAGTTTTGACTGGGCTGAGCGGGAACTGTGCTTCCTCAGAGGTAGGGAGGCGAGCAGGCCAGAGGTGGATGAACGGAGTGCCCTTGTTTGGGTGTAGGGCCTGATCAGAGCCTGAAGGTACGGAGGTGCCGTTCCCCTCACAGCTCCGTAGGCAAGCACCATGGTCTTGTAGCGGATGCGAGCTTCGACTGGAAGCCAGTGGAGAGAGCGGAGGAGCGGGGTGACGTGAGAGAACTTGGGAAGGTTGAACACCAGACGGGCTGCGGCGTTCTGGATGAGTTGTAGGGGTTTAATGGTACTCTGCGAATGTTGTAGAGCATGAACCTACAGGATCGGGTCACCGCCTTGATGTTGGTGGAGAACGACAGGGTGTTGTCCAGGGTCACGCCAAGGCTCTTAGCACTCTGGGAGGAGGACACAAGGGAGTTGTCAACCGTGATGGCGAGATCATGGAACGGGCAGTCCTTCCCCGGGAGGAAGAGCAGCTCCGTCTTGCCGAGGTTCAGCTTGAGGTGGTGATCCGTCATCCACACTGATATGTCTGCCAGACATGCAGAGATGCGATTCGCCACCTGGTTGTCAGAAGGGGGAAAGGAGAAGATTAATTGTGTGTCATCTGCATAGCAATGATATGAGAGACCATGTGAGGATATGACAGAGCCAAGTGACTTGGTGTATAGCGAGAATAGGAGTGGGCCAAGAACAGAGCCCTGGGGGACACCAGTGGTGAGAGCACGTGGTGCGGAGACAGATTCTCGCCACACCACCTGGTAGGAGCGACCTGTCAGGTAGGACGCAATCCAAGCGTGGGCGGCGCCGGAGATGCCCAGCTCGGAGAGGGTGGAGAGGAGGATCTGATGGTTCACGGTATCAAAGGCAGCAGATAGGTCTAGAAGGATGAGAGCAGAGGAGAGAGAGTTAGCTTTAGCAGTGCGGAGAGCCTCCGTGACACAGAGAAGAGCAGTCTCAGTTGAATGCCCAGTCTTGAAACCTGACTGATTAGGATCAAGAAGGTCATTCTGAGAGAGATAGCAAGAGAGCTGGCCAAGGACGGCACGTTCAAGAGTTTTGGAGAGAAAGGAAAGAAGGGATACTGGTCTGTAGTTGTTGACATTGGAGGGATCGAGTGTAGGTTTTTTCAGAAGGGGTGCAACTCTCGCTCTCTTGAAGACGGAAGGGACGTAGCCAGCGGTCAAGGATGAGTTGATGAGCGAGGTGAGGTAGGGGAGAACGTCTCCGGAAAGGTCTGGAGAAGAGAGGAGGGGATAGGGTCAAGTGGGCAGGTTGTTGGGCGGCCGGCCGTCACAAGACGCGAGATTTCATCTGGAGAGAGAGGGGAGAAAGAGGTCAAAGCACAGGGTAGGGCAGTGTGAGCAGGACCAGCAGTGTCGTTTGACTTAGCAAACGAGGATGAGGTCGAGGGTGAGGTCGAAAGAGGAGAGGAGTGGAAAGAAGGAGGCAGAGAGGAATGAGTCGAAGGTAGACGTGGGGAGGTTAAAGTCACCCAGAACTGTGAGAGGTGAGCCATCCTCAGGAAAGGAACTTATCAAGGCGTCAAGCTCATTGATGAACTCTCCAAGGGAACCTGGAGGGCGATAAATGATAAGGATGTTAAGCTTGAAAGGGCTGGTAACTGTGACAGCATGGAATTCAAATGAGGAGATAGACAGATGGGTCAGGGGAGAAAGAGAGAATGTCCACTTGGGAGAGATGAGGATTCCAGTGCCACCACCCCGCTCATCTTAAAACAATTCCAAATGTTAGCTTAGGGGGAGGGGCAGGCACTGGAATACATTTCTGCGTGAAAGAGTGAGGGCGTTTTGTTGTGGGACTAGAAAAACAAAAAATGTCTCGAACGTAAATGAACGTTATTAACCGGTTCCCGTGTTTTAAAAAAATAAATAAAAAAGTTTCTGTTCCCGGAACAGTATGGATCACTTTCGTTTTAGGTTTCGTTACTCTTCCTTGTACAATTTTGTTATTTTCCGGGTTTTCTGTTCTGTTCCCTGTAACGGTTCCAACCCCTAGTTTGTGCGTTCATCTTATGATCGCTAGGTGAGGCCATATCATCGGTGTTGCTTATTCTAGGTTACTTAGGTTGCAGTTTGGTATGTTATGGTACAGAATTATATCAAAATATAATTTATTATATTCCTATTACTGTAATTATTACTCATCAGTTTTGAATGATTATACATATAATCTGTATCAGTGATATGATAATGTAGGTCAATACAACAACAAGAATATATGTATTTTCATTTTTTCTTTCTATCTCTCTGTCCTTAAATGGCTTCTAGATCTTTCCAGGTTTTTCCTTCCTGTCTAGCAGCTGTTTGACTGTTGTTCCAATTCAGAAAGAGAAAGAGGAGAGCAGAGGGAGGGAGGGACTGTGGTGCTGTTATTCTCTCTCGGGCCTCGCTCTCTCTCTCGCTCTCTCTCTCTCGCTCTCTCTCTCTCGCTCTCTCTCTCTCGGTCTCTCGGTCTCGCTCTCGCTCACTCTCTCTCTCGCTCTCTCTCTCTCGCTCTCTCTCTCTCGCTCTCTCTCTCTCGCTCTCTCTCTCTCGCTCTCTCTCTCTCGGTCTCTCTCTCTCGGTCTCTCTCTCTCTCTCTCTCTCTCTCTCTCGCTCTCTCTCTCTCTCTCTCTCTCTCTCTCTCTCTCTCTCTCTCTCTCTCGCTCGCTCTCTCTCTCGGTCTCTCTCTCGGTCTCTCTCTCGGTCTCTCTCTCGGTCTCTCTCTCTCTCGGTCTCTCTCTCGCTCTCTCTCTCGCTCTCTCTCTCTCGCTCTCTCTCTCTCGCTCTCTCTCTCTCGGTCTCTCTCTCTCGGTCTCTCTCTCGCTCTCTCTCTCTCTCGCTCTCTCTCTCTCGCTCTCTCTCTCTCGGTCTCTCTCTCGGTCTCTCTCTCTCTCTCTCTCTCGCTCTCTCGCTCTCTCTCTCTCGCTCTCTCTCTCTCGGTCTCTCTCTCTCGGTCTCTCTCTCTCGGTCTCTCTCTCTCGGTCTCTCTCTCTCGGTCGCTCTCTCTCTCGCTCTCTCTCTCTCTCGCTCTCTCTCTCTCTCGCTCTCTCTCTCTCTCGCTCTCTCTCTCTCTCTCTCTCTCTCTCGCTCTCTCTCGCTCTCTCTCTCTCTCGCTCTCTCTCGCTCTCTCTCTCTCGGTCTCTCGCTCGCTCTCTCGGTCTCTCTCTCGGTCTCTCTCTCTCTCGCTCGCTCTCTCTCTCGCTCTCTCTCTCTCTCGCTCTCTCTCGCTCTCGCTCTCTCTCGCTCTCGCTCTCTCTCTGTCTCTCTCTCGCTCGCTCGCTCTCTCTCTGTCTCTCTCTCGCTCTCTCTGTCTCTCTCTCGCTCTCTCTGTCTCTCTCTCGCTCTCTCTGTCTCTCTCTCGCTCTCTCTGTCTCTCTCTCGCTCTCTCTGTCTCTCTCTCGCTCTCTCTGTCTCTCTCTCGCTCTCTCTGTCTCTCTCTCGCTCTCTCTGTCTCTCTCTCGCTCTCTCTGTCTCTCTCTCGCTCTCTCTGTCTCTCTCTCGCTCTCTGTCTCTCTCTCGCTCTCTCTGTCTCTCTCGCTCTCTCTGTCTCTCTCGCTCTCTCTGTCTCTCTCTCGGTCTCTCGGTCTCTCGCTCTCTCTCTCTCTCTCGGTCTCTCGCTCTCTCTCTCTCTCTCGGTCTCTCGCTCTCTCTCTCTCTCTCGGTCTCTCTCTCTCTCTCGGTCTCTCTCTCTCTCTCTCGGTCTCTCTCTCTCGGTCTCTCGGTCTCTCTCTCTCTCTCGGTCTCTCTCTCTCGGTCTCTCTCTCTCGGTCTCTCGCTCTCGCTCTCTCGGTCTCTCGCTCTCGCTCTCTCTTTCTCTCCCGGTCTCTCTCTCTCTCTCTCTCTCTCTCTCTCTCTCTCTCTCTCTCTCTCTCTCTCTCTCTCTCTCTCTCTCTCTCTCTCTCGGTCTCTCTCTCGGTCTCTCTCTCTCTCTCTCTCGGTCTCTCTCTAATTTTGATTTAAGGAGCATTATTGGCTTTATTGGGAAACATATGTTAACATTACCAAAGCAAGTGAAATAGATAATAAACAAAAGTGAAATAAACAATAACAATTAACAGTAAACATTACAATCATAAAAGTTCCAAAAGAACAAAGATGTTTCAAATATTTAAAGTTAAAAAAACATAATAAAAATAAATATGGGTTGTATTTACAATTGTTTGTTTTTCACTGGTTGACCTTTTCTTGTGGCAACAAGTCACAAATCTTGCTGCGATGGCACACTGTGGTATTTCACCCAGTAGATATCATTTAACATTTGTTTATTTTTTATTTTTTACATTTTAGTCATTTAGCAGACGCTCTTATCCAGAGCGACTTACAGTAGTGAATGCACTGGCCCCCCGTGGGAATCGAACCCACAACCCTGGCGTTGCAAACACCATGCTCTACCAACTGAGCCACAGGGAAGCCTTTTAGATATGGGAGTTTATCAAAATTGGGTTTGTTTTCATATTCTTTGTGGGTCTGTAATCTGAGGGGAAGTATTTCTCTCAAATTTTTTTATATATTTTTTTATTTAACTAGTCAAGTCAGTTAAGAACACATTCTTATTTACAATGACGGCCTACCGGGGAACAGTGGGTTAACTGCCTTGTTCAGGGGCAGAATGACATATTTATACTTTGTCAGCTCGGGATTTGATCCAGCAACCTTTTGGTTACTGGCCCAACGCTCTAAACACTAGGCAACCTGCCGCCCCAATGTATGGTCATACATTTGGCAGGAGGTTAGGGAAAGGGGGATACTTAGTCAGTTGTACAACTGAATACCTTCAACTGAAATGTGTCTTCCACATTTAACACAACCACTCTGAATCCATGTCTTTGGCACCCAGGGAACAGGAAGTGCAGCTCAGTTTCCACCGCATTTTATGGGCAGTGTACACATGCCTGTCTTCTCTTGAGAGCCAAGTCTGCCTATGGCGACCTTTCTCAAAAGCAAGGCTATGCTCACTCAGTGTGTACATAGTCAAAGCTTTCCTTAAGTTTGGGTCAGTCACAGTGGTCAGGTATTCTGCCACTGTGTCCTCTCTGTTTAGGGCCAAATAGCATTCTCGTTGGCTCAGTTTTTTTTTTTTCTCATGATTTGGTTGGGTTTTTGTGTTTATGAACAGAGCCTCAGGACCAGCTTGCTTAGGGGACTCTTCTCCAGGTTCATCTCTGTAGGTGATGGCTTTGTTATGGAAGGTTTGGGAATCACTTCCTTTTAAGTGGTTGTAGAATTTAACGGCTCTTTTCTGGATTTTGATAATTAGCGGGTATCGGCCTAATTCTGCTCTGCATGCATTATTTGATGTTTTACATTGTACACAAAGGATATTTTTTCAGAATTCTGCATGCAGTCTCTCAATTTGGTGTTTGGCCCTTTTTGTGAATTCTTGGTTGGTGAGCGGAACCCAGACCTCACAACCATAAAGGGCAATGGGTTCTATAACTGATTCAAGTATTTTTAGCTAGATTGATATGTCAAATTTGATGTTCCTTTTGATGGCATAGAATAGAAGGCCCTTCTTGCCTTGTCTCTCAGCTCGTTCAGAGCTTTGTGGAAGTTACCTGTGGTGCTGATGTTTAGGCCAAGGTATGTATAGTTTTTTGTGAGCTCTAGGGCAACGGTGTCTAGATGGAATTTGTATTTGTGGTCCTGGCGGCTGGACCTTTTTTGGAACACCATTATTTTTGTGTCACTGAGATTTACTGTCAGAGCCCAGGTCTGTCAGAATCTGTGAAGAATATCTAGGTGCTGCTGTAGGCCCTCCTTGGTTGGTGACAGAAGCACCAGATCATCACCAAACAGTAGACATTTATTTGACTTCAGATTCTAATAGGGTGAGGCTGGGTGCTGCAGACTGTTCTAGTGCCCTCGCCAATTCATTGATATATATGTTGAAGAGGGTGGGGCTTAAGCTGCATCCCTGTCAATCCCCACGGCTCTGTGGGAAGAAATGTGTTTTTTGCAAATTTTAACTGCACACTTGTTGTTTCTGTACATGGATTTTATAATGTTGTATTTGTTTCCCCCAACACCATTTTCCATCAATTTGTATAGCAGACCCTCATGCCAAATTGAGTTGAAAGCGTTTTTGAAATCAACAAAGCATGAGAAGACTTTGCCTTTGTTTTGGTTTGTTTGTTCGTCAGTTAGGTTGTGCAGGGTGAATACGTGGTCTGTCGTACGGTAATTTGGTAAAAAGACAATTTGACATTTTGCTCAGTACATTGTTTTCACTGAGGAAATGTACGAGTCTGCTGTTAATGATAATGCAGAGGATTTCCCCAAGGTTGCTGTTGACGCATATCCCACGGTAGTTATTGGGGTCAAATTTGTCTCCACTTTTGTGGATTGGGATGATCAGTCATTGGTTCCAAATATTGGGGAAGATGCCAGAGCTAAGGAGAATGTTAAAGAGTTTAAGTATAGCCAATTGGAATTTGTTGTCTGTATATTTTATAATTTCATTCAGGATACCGTCAACACCACAGGCCTTTTTGGGTTGGAGGGTTTGTATTTTGTCCTGTAGTTCATTCAAGGTAATTGGAGAATCCAGTGAGTTCTGGTAGTCTTTAATAGTTGATTCTAAGATTTCTATTTGATCATGTATATGTTTTTGCTGTTTGTTCTTTGTTATAGGGCCAAAAAGATTGGAGAAGTGGTTAGGTCTAAGGCATGCTGGGTCTTTGCTGAAAAAGTGTGTTGTTATTTATTTCCCGTTTTGAGTCCATAAGGAGTACAATCTGTGGCTTGTGTATGTCCTCAGTGGGTGTGGGGGGGTTGTCAGGAGGGCTATAAGGGTGGCTGACGTGAGGTGCTCAGAGGGGGTGGGATCCCCTGGGCTTGGGGGTTCTTCATTTGTCTGTCCTGCTGTGATGTCAAGGCTATGGTCAGAGTCTGAGGTGGGCTGTTCTGCTGGCTTCTCTGCATGTGTGGCCACCTCTCTAATGTGTTGTTTTCTGTCACACTTCATCGTTCTCACCTTCTCCTCTAGTGCTCTGATCTTCTCCTGCTCTTTCTCCTGTTGATGTTGTCTCACCACAGTCCAGAGTTGCAGATATGTCTCTCTCCACCTCCAGCTCTCCGGGTCTGGTTGAGGCAGTGTTGATGAGCTGAACTATATATTTTTGTGCTGACTGGAGTGTGTTCACCTGCTGTTCCAGCTCCACCTGTCTTACCTCCAGCTGGGTAAATGTATCCTTAATTTCTATGAGGGAGTAGTACTTTGTGCTGGGAGGTTGACTTTCCGCTTGGGTTTGCTCATCTGTGGGGTTGTATAATGAAGACGTCTGGTGTGACACGCTTGGGGTGGGAGTATCTTTCTCAAGAGAGAGCTCAGCTGTATAAGATATCTCTTTGGTTATGTGAAAGTCCAGCTGAAGCTGTTTGGGGGTTACCCAGTACCATTACTGTTCCCGACTTGAACTGGTTGACTCAGAGTCCTCGTTAACCTCTTACATCTAGACGTTCCGCTAGCGGAACACCTGCTCCAATATCCAATGATAGGCGTGGCGCGAAATACAAAGTCCTCGAAAATCCGAAAACTTCAATTTTTCAAACATATGACTATTTTACACCATTTTAAAGACAAGACTCTCCTTTATCTAACCACACTGTCCGATTTCAAAAAGGCTTTACAGCGAAAGCAAAACATTAGATTATGTCAGCAGAGTACCCAGCCAGAAATAATCAGACACCCATTTTTCAAGCTAGCATATAATGTCACAAAAAACAAAACCACAGCTAAATGCAGCACTAACCTTTGATGATCTTCATCAGATGACACTCCTAGGACATTATGTTATACAATACATGCATGTTTTGTTCAATCAAGTTCATATTTATATCAAAAAACAGCTTTTTACATTAGCATTAGCATTAGCTAATTTGACACCCACCAAGTTTGGCCCTCACCAAACTCAGATTTACTATAAGAGAAATTGGATTATCTTTGCTGTTCTTCGTCAGAATGCACTCCCAGGACTTGTACTTCAACAACAAATGTTGTTTTTGTTCCAAAAAATCCATAGTTATATTCAAATATCTCAGTTTTGTTCGTGCGTTCAGGTCAGTATCCGAAGGGTGACGCAAGCGCATTTCGTGACAAAAAAAATCAAAATATTCCATTACCGTACTTCGAAGCATGTCAAACGCTGTTTTAAATCAATTTTTATGCTATTTTTCTCGTAAAATAGCGATAATATTCCAACCGGGCGACGTTGTATTCATTCAAAGAGAGAAAGAAAAACATGGAGAATTCACATGAACGCGCATCTCCAATGTCACTGTTCCCTGCCTGACCACTCACAAAAACTCCTGCTGTTTTTCGCCCAGAGACTGGAGAGACGTCATTCCACTTTCTGGCGCCTTCTGAGAGCCAATGGAAGCCTTAGAAAATGTCACGTTACAGCAGAGATGCTGTATTTTTGATAGAGATGCCACAGAAGGAGAACAAATTGTCAGACAGGGCACTTCCTGAATGGAATCTTCTCATGTTTTGGCCTGCCATATGAGTTCTGTTATACTCACAGACACCATTCAAACAGTTTTAGAAACTTTAGAGTGTTTTCTATCCAAATCTACTAATTATATGCATATTCTCGTTTCTGGGCAAGAGTAGTAACCAGTTTAAATCGGGTACGTTTTTTATCCGGCCGTGCAAATACTGCCCCCTAGCCCCAACAGGCTAACAGAGGAGTAGTGTGTTAATATAGCACTGTGCCATGCCAGGGGATGGTCTGGTTAATATAGTACTGTGTCAAGGGATGGTCTGGTTAATATAGCACTGTGCCAGGGGATGGTCTGGTTAATATAGCACTGTGCCAGGGGATGGTCTGGTTAATATAGCACTGTGCCAGGGGATGGTCTGGTTAATATAGCACTGTGCCAGGGGATGGTCTGGTTAATATAGCACTGTGTCATGCCAGGGGATGGTCTGGTTAATATAGCACTGTGTCATGCCAGGGGATGGTCTGGTTAATATAGCACTGTGTCATGCCAGGGGATGGTCTGGTTAATATAGCACTGTGCCAGGGGATGGTCTGGTTAATATAGCACTGTGTCATGCCAGGGGATGGTCTGTGTGGAACATTAAGTTACTTTATGTTCCCATTTTTATAACAGTCAGCAAAAAAGTGTCTCTTGATTTTTCACAAGGAGTTTTTTTTTGTACTCTTTGCGTGTCTTATAAATTTGTTTTACATCCAGAAGGTGCTGTGTTGTAATGACCTATGAACAGCGGGAGAGGGCTTCGAAGGCCTCTGCATTTGGGAGGGGGAGGCTGTGATACTCCCTGCCATTGTTGGACACCTCTCACTTCACACCTCAGTGCTAATTGAAGTTGCAGTCAGATATTTACATTTTAGTCATTTAGCAGACGCTCTTATCCAGAGCGACTTACAGTAGTGAATGCATACATTTCATACTCTTTTTTTTTTTTTTTTTTTGTACTGGCCCCCCGTGGGAATCGAACCCACAACCCTGGCGTTGCACACACCATGCTGGCGTTGCAAACACCATGCTCTATCAACTGAGCCACAGGGAAGCCTGAAAACACCAGATATGTTCTCTCCTAGCAAGCTTGGTAACCTTAACTTAGCTTTCAGTCCCTTTTTTTAAAGTGAAATATATCATTGTAAGGTATTTTTCTTATTGGCTTTAAAAAGTAGCTTCAGACTTAACATGACTCACTCAGTTCCAGGTTGGATGGTGTTTTAAGGTCTCTGTTGTTTCTTTACCAGAGCATTTGCTCGATAGCTTGGAAATGGAAATCTTTGGTAGTAGGAATCGTTCCAGGTAATTTTGTCCAAAATCAGGTTGTAGTTTGGAGTTTGGATTTGGAGTGAAGGTTATGTTGTGGAGGGTAGTATCCTGTATATGTCCTGGTGACATAGTGTTGTGAAGGTTAGTATCCTGTATATGTCCTGGTGACATAGTGAAGGTTATGTTGGGGAGGTTAGTATCCTGTATATGTCCTGGTGACATAGTGAAGGTTATGTTGTGGAGGGTAGTATCCTGTATATGTCCTGGTGACATAGTGAAGGTTATGTTGTGGAGGGTAGTATCCTGTATATGTCCTGGTGACATAGTGTTGTGAAGGTTAGTATCCTGTATATGTCCTGGTGACATAGTGAAGGTTATGTTGGGGAGGGTAGTATCCTGTATATGTCCTGGTGACATAGTGTTGTGGAGGGTAGTATCCTGTATATGTCCTGGTGACATAGTGAAGGTTAGGTTGGGGAGGGTAGTATCCTGTATATGTCCTGGTGACATAGTGAAGGTTATGTTGTGGAGGGTAGTATCCTGTATATGTCCTGGTGACATAGTGTTGTGGAGGGTAGTATCCTGTATATGTCCTGGTGACATAGTGAAGGTTTGTTGTGGAGGGTAGTATCCTGTATATGTCCTGGTGACATAGTGAAGGTTATGTTGTAGAGGGTAGTATCCTGTATATGTCCTGGTGACATAGTGTTGTGTAGGGTAGTATCCTGTATATGTCCTGGTGACATAGTGAAGGTTATGTTGTGGAGGGTAGTATCCTGTATATGTCCTGGTGACATAGTGAAGGTTATGTTGTGGAGGGTAGTATCCTGTATATGTCCTGGTGACATAGTGAAGGTTATGTTGTGGAGGGTAGTATCCTGTATATGTCCTGGTGACATAGTGTTGTGAAGGTTAGTATCCTGTATATGTCCTGGTGACATAGTGAAGGTTATGTTGTAGAGGGTAGTATCCTGTATATGTCCTGGTGACATAGTGAAGGTTATGTTGTGGAGGGTAGTATCCTGTATATGTCCTGGTGACATAGTGAAGGTTATGTTGTGGAGGGTAGTATGCTGTATATGTCCTGGTGACATAGTGAAGGTTATGTTGTGGAGGGTAGTATCCTGTTTATGTCCTGGTGACATAGTGAAGGTTATGTTGTGGAGGGTAGTATCCTGTATATGTCCTGGTGACATAGTGAAGGTTAGGTTGTGGAGGGTAGTATCCTGTATATGTCCTGGTGACATAGTGAAGGTTTGTTGTGGAGGGTAGTATCCTGTATATGTCCTGGTGACATAGTGAAGGTTATGTTGTAGAGGGTAGTATCCTGTATATGTCCTGGTGACATAGTGTTGTGGAGGGTAGTATCCTGTATATGTCCTGGTGACATAGTGAAGGTTATGTTGTGGAGGGTAGTATCCTGTATATGTCCTGGTGACATAGTGTTGTGGAGGGTAGTATCCTGTATATGTCCTGGTGACATAGTGTTGTGGAGGGTAGTATCCTGTATATGTCCTGGTGACATAGTGAAGGTTATGTTGTGGAGGGTAGTATCCTGTATATGTCCTGGTGACATAGTGAAGGTAATGTTGTGGAGGGTAGTATCCTGTATATGTCCTGGTGACATAGTGAAGGTTATGTTGTGGAGGGTAGTATCCTGTATATGTCCTGGTGACATAGTGAAGGTTATGTTGTAGAGGGTAGTATCCTGTATATGTCCTGGTGACATAGTGTTGTGAAGGTTAGTATCCTGTATATGTCCTGGTGACATAATGAAGGTTATGTTGTAGAGGGTAGTATCCTGTATATGTCCTGGTGACATAGTGAAGGTTATGTTGTGGAGGGTAGTATCCTGTATATGTCCTGGTGACATAGTGAAGGTTATGTTGTGGAGGGTAGTATCCTGTATATGTCCTGGTGACATAGTGTTGTGAAGGTTAGTATCCTGTATATGTCCTGGTGACATAGTGAAGGTTATGTTGTAGAGGGTAGTATCCTGTATATGTCCTGGTGACATAGTGAAGGTTATGTTGTGGAGGGTAGTATGCTGTATATGTCCTGGTGACATAGTGAAGATTATGTTGTGGAGGGTAGTATCCTGTATATGTCCTGGTGACATAGTGAAGGTTATGTTGGGGAGGGTAGTATCCTGTATATGTCCTGGTGACATAGTGAAGGTTAGGTTGTGGAGGGTAGTATCCTGTATATGTCCTGGTGACATAGTGAAGGTTTGTTGTGGAGGGTAGTATCCTGTATATGTCCTGGTGACATAGTGTTGTGGAGGGTAGTATCCTGTATATGTCCTGGTGACATAGTGAAGGTTATGTTGTGGAGGGTAGTATCCTGTATATGTCCTGGTGACATAGTGAAGGTTATGTTGTGGAGGGTAGTATCCTGTATATGTCCTGGTGACATAGTGTTGTGGAGGGTAGTATCCTGTATATGTCCTGGTGACATAGTGTTGTGGAGGGTAGTATCTTGTATATGTCCTGGTGACATAGTGAAGGTTATGTTGTGGAGGGTAGTATCCTGTATATGTCCTGGTGACATAGTGAAGGTAATGTTGTGGAGGGTAGTATCCTGTATATGTCCTGGTGACATAGTGAAGGTTATGTTGTGGAGGGTAGTATCCTGTATATGTCCTGGTGACATAGTGAAGGTTATGTTGTAGAGGGTAGTATCCTGTATATGTCCTGGTGACATAGTGTTGTGGAGGGTAGTATCCTGTGTATGTCCTGGTGACATAGTGTTGTGGAGGGTAGTATCCTGTATATGTCCTGGTGACATAGTGAAGGTTATGTTGTGGAGGGTAGTATCCTGTATATGTCCTGGTGACATAGTGAAGGTTATGTTGTGGAGGGTAGTATCCTGTATATGTCCTGGTGACATAGTGTTGTAGAGAGTAGTATCCTGTATATGTCCTGGTGACATAGTGTTGTAGAGGGTAGTATCCTGTATATGTCCTGGTGACATAGTGTTGTAGAGGGTAGTATCCTGTATATGTCCTGGTGACATAGTGAAGGTTATGTTGTGGAGGGTAGTATCCTGTATATGTCCTGGTGACATAGTGAAGGTTATGTTGTGGAGGGTAGTATCCTGTATATGTCCTGGTTACATAGTGAAGGTAATGTTGTGGAGGGTAGTATCCTGTATATGTCCTGGTGACATAGTGAAGGTTATGTTGTGGAGGGTAGTATCCTGTATATGTCCTGGTGACATAGTGTTGTAGAGGGTAGTATCCTGTATATGTCCTGGTGACATAGTGTTGTAGAGGGTAGTATCCTGTATATGTCCTGGTGACATAGTGTTGTAGAGGGTAGTATCCTGTATATGTCCTGGTGACATAGTGTTGTAGAGGGTAGTATCCTGTATATGTCCTGGTGACATAGTGAAGGTTATGTTGTGGAGTGTAGTATCCTGTATATGTCCTGGTTACATAGTGAAGGTTATGTTGTAGAGGGTAGAATCCTGTCTATGTCCTGGTGACATAGTGTTGTGAAGGTTAGTATCCTGTATATGTCCTGGTGACATAGTGAAGGTTTGTTGTGGAGGGTAGTATGCTGTATATGTCCTGGTGACATAGTGAAGGTTATGTTGTAGAGGGTAGCATCCTGTCTATGTCCTGGTGACATAGTGTTGTGAAGGTTAGTATCCTGTATATGTCCCGGTGACATAGTGTTGTAGAGGGTAGTATCCTGTATATGTCCTGGTGACATAGTGTTGTAGAGGGTAGTATCCTGTATATGTCCTGGTGACATAGTGAAGGTTAGGTTGGGGAGGGTAGTATGCTGTATATGTCCTGGTGACATAGTGAAGGTTATGTTGTGGAGGGTAGTATGCTGTATATGTCCTGGTGACATAGTGAAGGTTATGTTGTGGAGGGTAGTATCCTGTATATGTCCTGGTGACATAGTGAAGGTTATGTTGTGGAGGGTAGTATCCTGTATATGTCCTGGTGACATAGTGAAGGTTATGTTGTGGAGGGTAGTATCCTGTATATGTCCTGGTGACATAGTGAAGGTAATGTTGTGGAGGGTAGTATCCTGTATATGTCCTGGTGACATAGTGAAGGTTAGGTTGTGGAGGGTAGTATCCTGTATATGTCCTGGTGACATAGTGAAGGTTAGGTTGTGGAGGGTAGTATCCTGTATATGTCCTGGTGACATAGTGAAGGTTAGGTTGTGGAGGGTAGTATCCTGTATATGTCCTGGTGACATAGTGAAGGTTAGGTTGTGGAGGGTAGTATCCTGTATATGTCCTGGTGACATAGTGAAGGTTAGGTTGTGGAGGGTAGTATGCTGTATATGTCCTTGAGGAAAAATCCAAGTTTATCTAACTATAAATCTATCTTTTTGTAAAAACATGCTGCTCCCTTTCTCTCTCTCTCTCCGCTCTCTCCTTTCTCTCTCTCTCTGCTCTCTCCTTTCTTTCTCTCTCTCTGCTCTCTCCTTTCTCTCTCCCTCTGCTCTCCCTCTGCTCTCCCTCTGCTCTCTCCTTTCTCTCTCTGCTCTCTCCTTTCTCTCTCTGCTCTCTCCTTTCTCTCTCTCTGCTCTCTCCTTTCCCTCTCCCTCTGCTCTCTCTCTGCTCTCTCCTTTCTTTCTCTCTCTCTCTGCTCTCTCTCTCTGCTCTCTCTCTCTGCTCTCTCTCCTTCTGCTCTCTCCTTCTGCTCTCTCTCTGCTCTCTCCTTCTGCTCTCTCTCTCCCTCCCTCCCTCCCTCTGCTTTTTGCTCTCTCTCTCTGCTCTCTCTCTGCTCTCTCCTTCTGCTCTCTCTCTCTCTCCCTCCCTCCCTCTGCTTTTTGCTCTCTCTCTCTGCTCTCCCTCTGCTCTCTCTCTACTCTCTCTCTACTCTCTCTCTACTCTCTCTCTGCTCTCTCTCTACTCTCTCTCTGCTCTCTCCCTACTCTCTCTCTGCTCTCTCTCTACTCTCTCTCTGCTCTCTCTCTCTGCCCTTGCTGCTCTCTAAGCAAGTGAAATAGATAATAAACAAAAGTGAAATAAACATTTTTTTTTTTTTTTTTTTACAAATGTGACAATAATATTACAAATGTCATTATGTCTATATACAGTGTTGTAATGATGTGTAAATAGTTAATTACAAATAGAAAATAAATAAACATAAATATGGGTTGTATTTAAAATGGTGTTTGTTCTTCACTGGTTGACCTTTTCTTGTGGCAACAGGTCACACATGTTGTTGCTGTAATGGCACACTGTGGTATTTCACCCAGTAGATATGGGAGTTTATCTCTCGTCTGTCTCTCTCACACAAACAGTGACCTCACTCCGCCTGAGTAGTGGTAGTGTAGTGTTACAGTCTGATCAATGACCACCAGGCAGCCGGGCTTTTAACCAATGCCTTCACTGCATAGGCGTTGGAGAGAGTCTGTAAGAGGAAAGTCTGTGTGTCTGTGTTGTGTATTGTCTGCCTCGTGTGATCACCGTGTCACAGCGAACCAAGACAACAAAGGACAGGAGTAAGAAAGGGTGCGTGTTGTTGTTGTGTTGTTGTTGTTGTTGTGTTGTTGTTGTTATCGTCGCCCAGTTCAGTGACAGGGATGCTCTACTGCTTGATCATGTTTTAACCGGTAATCACATTCTGACCAGGTTTGATTTACTTCCAGTTTTTTATTTTTGGTATATTTTTGCAGCTCTCAGTTGTGATCATAACTCACGTCAACTTTTTCCATGGCAGTGTATTATGTTGTATTGTGTCACTACCAACTAGAGTCTCCTCACTGTACTGGGATTCACCCAGAAGTCTCTGTTTCTACTACTAGTCTCCTCACTGTACTGGGATTCACCCAGAAGTCTCTGTTTCTACCACTATCTACTACTAGTCTCCTCACTGTACTGGGATTCACCCAGAAGTCTCTGTTTCTACTACTAGTCTCCTCACTGTACTGGGATTCACCCAGAAGTCTCTGTTTCTACCTCTATCTACTACTAGTCTCCTCACTGTACTGGGATTCACCCAGAAGTCTCTGTTTCTACTACTAGTCTCCTCACTGTACTGGGATTCACCCAGAAGTCTCTGTTTCTACCACTAGTCTCCTCACTGTACTGGGATTCACCCAGAAGTCTCTGTTTCTACCACTAGTCTCCTCACTGTACTGGGATTCACCCAGAAGTCTCTGTTTCTACTACTAGTCTCCTCACTGTACTGGGATTCACCCAGAAGTCTCTGTTTCTACTACTAGTCTCCTCACTGTACTGGGATTCACCCAGAAGTCTCTGTTTCTACCACTAGTCTCCTCACTGTACTGGGATTCACCCAGAAGTCTCTGTTTCTACCTCTATCTACTACTAGTCTCCTCACTGTACTGGGATTCACCCAGAAGTCTCTGTTTCTACCTCTAGCCGCAAGTGATTGGGGGGGGAAATCCATACAGTAGAGTTTCACATGATTATTTTTTGACAATATTATTATTGATTCTTTGACTCCAAGTATGAATTAAGTTGTTTTGTTGCTAGGTAGTTGTTGCTAGGTAGTTAACCTCTATGGGCTAGGTGGGACGCAAGCGTCCCACCCGTGGTGCACTCCATCAACAGCAGGTGCATTTCAAGAGCGGCAAATTTGAATCCAAATAAATGTCAAAATTCAAAATTTTCAAACATACAACTATTTTACACCCTTTGAAAGATAAACATCTCCTTAATCTAACCACGTTTTACGATTTCAAAAAGGTTTAAGCATAAATTTAGAGTATGTTAGGACAGTACATTTACAAGAGTTGTGTGTAATGTTTTGTCAATTCAAAGACAGGGTCACCAAAACCATAAAACCAGCTAAAATGATGCACTAACCTTTTACAATCTCCATCAGATGACACTCCTAGGACATTATGTTAGACAATGCATGCATTTTTAGTTCTATCAAGTTCATATTTATATCCAAAAACAGCGTTTTACTATGGCATTGATGTTGAGGAAATCGTTTCCCTCCAATAACCGGCAGTCAAGTCAGTACCACAAATTAAATAATTAAAATTAGAAAACATTGGTAAAATATTATATTGTCATTTAAAGAATTATAGATTTACATCTCTTGAACGCAATCAACTTGCCAGATTTAAAAATAACCTTACTGGGAAATCACACTTTGCAATAATCTGAGCACTGCGCCCAGAAAAATACGCGTTGCGATACAGACTAGACGTCATGTTGGGGAGATCTAAAATCGAAAATACTATGTAAATAATACATTACCTTTGATTCTCTTCATCAGATGTCACTTCCAGGTATCACAGGTCCATAACGAATGTAGTTTTGTTCAAAAAAGCTCATCATTTATGTCCAAAAATCTCCGTCTTGTTAGCACATGATCTAAGCCAGCCGGACTTCTCGTCATGAACGAGGGGAAAAAATATATTTACGTTCGTTCAAACATGTCAAACGTTGTATAGCATAAATCATTAGGGCCTTTTTTAACCAGAACATGAATAATATTCAAGGTGGACGAATGCATTCTCTTTTATACCGTATTGGAACGAGGGTACCCAACATGAACTCGCGCGCCAGGTGTCTAATGGGCCATCATCGTTCCATGGCTCTTGTTCGGTCAGATCTCCCTCCAGAAGACTCAAAACACTTTGTAAAGGCTGGTGACTTCTAGTGGAAGCAATAGGAAGTGCCAAAATATTCCTCAGCCCCTGTGTTTTTCAATGGCATAGGTTTAAAGGTAATACAACACATCAGGTATCCACTTCCTGTCAGAAAATGTCTCAGAGTTTTGCCTGCCAAATGAGTTCTGTTATACTCACAGACACCATTCAAACAGTTTTAGAAACTTTAGAGTGTTTTCTATCCATATATAATAAGTATATGCATATTCTAGTTACTGGGTAGGATTAGTAACCAGATTAAATCGGGTACATTTTTTTTATCCAGCCGTGCAAATACTGCCCCCTAGCCCTAACAGGTTAACACTGTCTAGTACTCGTCGGCTGTACCTCCGGTATTTCTTCTTCTCTGGCTTGTCCATCGTCTTTTTGAATTGTCAGCTCTTATTTCCAAGACTGAAATAAGAGGTGACCTGAAGACCTGAAGACTACAGCCTGGTTATTATAGACTGACCTGAAGACTACAGCCTGGTCATTATAGACCTCTGACCTGAAGACTACAGCCTGGTCACTATAGACTGACCTGAAGACTACAGCCTGGTCACTATAGACTGACCTGAAGACTACAGCCTGGTCGTTATAGACCTCTGACCTGAAGACTACTGTCTGGTTATTATAGACTGACCTGAAGACTACAGCCTGGTCATTATAGACTGACCTGAAGACTACAGCCTGGTTATTATAGACTGACCTGAAGACTACAGCCTGGTCATTATAGACCTCTGACCTGAAGACTACAGCCTGGTTGTTATAGACCTCTGACCTGAAGACTACAGCCTGGTCATTATAGACTGACCTGAAGACTACAGCCTGGTCGTTATAGACCTCTGACCTGAAGACTACAGCCTGGTCGTTATAGACCTCTGACCTGAAGACTACAGCCTGGTCGTTATAGACCTCTGACCTGAAGACTACAGCCTGGTCATTATAGACTGACCTGAAGACTACAGCCTGGTCATTATAGACCTCTGACCTGAAGACTACAGCCTGGTCGTTATAGACCTCTGACCTGAAGACTACAGCCTGGTCGTTATAGACTGACCTGAAGACTACAGCCTGGTCATTATAGACTGACCTGAAGACTACAGCCTGGTCATTATAGACCTCTGACCTGAAGACTACAGCCTGGTCATTATAGACTGACCTGAAGACTACAGCCTGGTCATTATAGACCTCTGACCTGAAGACTACAGCCTGGTCGTTATAGACCTCTGACCTGAAGACTACAGCCTGGTCATTATAGACTGACCTGACCTGACATTACCATTGCTGTATCTTAATTTGACCCAGTTTCTCACAGCAGGAAAATAATCCTGCAGCATCAGGAAATGTGAATTATTGTGTGGATTATAATTATTTATTTTTTTTGTAGGGGTTGATACATTTTTCGTAAGGGCATTTTAAATTGGAAATTACAAACTTTAGAAGTCTTTTTAAACCTTGAATACATTATAAGTTTGCTATTTCCTGCTGTGCAGGAAAATTCCTGCAACAATATGATTATCATATTAAGATATGGCATCTGTAGTTTCTTGAATAATGTATTTTCTCTCTCTAAGTAATACCGTTCTTTTGTTATGTAGTCTCTCTGTGTGACTGTATCCTACTTACAAGGGATAGGCCATAGGAAGACTGCTGTTAGGGACACATGCTGTAATAGCTGTTATCCAGCCTGGTCATTATAGACTTATGAAACACTGTGAGTTCCCTGAATAATGAGTTTCCTCGCTTCTTCTTTTCAACTAATGATGATACTCATACTGTTATTGTGGCGATCCTTACAGTATGAGCCACGTTACAAATCCCTATTGGCGCGACATGTCGTTTTATTTTGCCTTTCGCTCCAGTGACCCGGGGTTTTGATTCCCGGTCCCACCATCCGCTACAATATGTGATGTAGGCCTAGTCTCTCTGTGTTCCTCTCTCTTAGAGCTGCTTCTCGAATGGCACCCTTTTCCCTACATAGTGCACTACCCACCTAATAATCACAGTGGTTGTTGAGGGTGCAACAGTTCAGCACCTCAGGAGTTCATGTCGGCTGAGTATTCGGAGGTTAACAGCAGTGGAGAGAGAGGGTCGAAACTGCAGGTCCGGGACAACATAGCACTACCGATAAACAGGTCAGGGCTCCATAGCCGCAGGCAGAACAGCAGAAACTGGATCAGCAGCACAACCATGTGGACTGGGTGACGGGGACAGATGGGAGTTGTCAGGCCATGTCGTCCTGAGGGATGGCAATGAGAGAGAGACACCATGAAGATCTCCTCGACCACACAAGCCCGAAGGGGGCGCAAAAGTCTAGTATAGCGGGGGGGGGGGGGGGGAGAAGCCTGGCACGAAGAGATGCACCCCTCGTTAAGATGGCATGGGAGACTGTGAGCAAGCCAGTGATTCCGTAAGGGTCAGAGGCAGAGAATCCCATTGGAGAGAGGGGAGTCTGCCAGGCAGAGACAGCAAGGGCGGTTTGTTGCTGTTCACCTTCACACGCCTGGGACCAGACTACACAGGACCGACTGAAGAGGGACCAGACTACACTCAATCACAGAACCTACTGAAGAGGGACTGGACTACACTCAATCACAGGACCTACTGAAGAGGAACCAGACTACACTCAATCACAGGACCTACTGAAGAGGGACCAGACTACACTCAATCACAGGACCTACTGAAGAGGGACCAGACTACACTCAATCACAGGACCTACTGAAGAGGGACCAGACTACACTCAATCACAGGACCTACTGAAGAGGGACCAGACTACACTCAATCACAGGACCTACTGAAGAGGGACCAGACTACACTCAATCAAGGACCTACTGAAGAGGAACCAGACTACACTCAATCACAGGACCTACTGAAGAGGAACCAGGAAGTGCTTAAAGGTTGAGGCCGAGTCTGTGAATCTCAAATGGATCGGCAGACCATTCCTTAAAAAATGGGAGAAAGCCCTTCCTCCAGCTGTTTGCTTAGAAATGAGGAACAATAAGGAGGCCTGCTTCTTGTGATCGTTTCGTAGGTGTAGGTATGTAAGGCAGGACCACATCGGAGAGATACTGTAGGTCGGAGCAAGTCCATGTAATGCTTTGCAGGTTAGCAGTAAAACCTTGAAATCAGCCCAACCCTTAACGGGAAGCTATCACTGGAATAATCTCTGTTAAAAATACTGTGTCTCAGAAGTTTCTGTCCATGACTGACGCAACCCAAAAAAGCATTAAAGACAGAGTTAATGAGTACTTGAGGTCACCGAGAAAGTCTGGACATGGCCTGCTCTCCCTTATGTAAGGAATTAGGCACTTTCCCATGTTTACTACAGTATGTATTGTAGGCTATGTTTACTTGTCAGACTGCACAGTAGCCTAATAAACAAATGCAGGTGGCTTATATCTTCAAAATGCTTTAAATGCTTTATTATCCAAATGTAAAAGCATATACTGTACAGTACTGTATTTCTACATCAGCATCTTTATGCTTTCGTTAATTAAATAATGATGAAAATACTTTTTCAAATACACACGGTCACGTTGTACAGCGCCATAATGGCTATCAGCAGGGCTTTATTTTGGCCTTTATGGCTGGTGCACAACTGGCCCAGCGTTTCTCTCCCTTTTGGCCTTTTATTCAGATTACAATCGCTCTCTTTCATTTTTTATTTTTTTTAAACGAAATAACCTCCAAAATATCGTTCTATATTATCAAGTTGATGGCACAGTCATATAGCCCTGGCACCTACATAAAGCTGAGTGACTCACTCATTCATGGCTTTGGATCAAAATAAATAAGTACCAACATTCTTTCTGATCGTCTTTAATAAAGAAATGTTTTGTTTATCCTGGCCTGGACACCATGTACAGTATTATAACAGCCCATTGTGGGATGTTAGCAGGACAATATACCTTTACCAACACCTCTCTGTATTTTGATACTTTGGCTAAATAGCCCAGTGGTAATTTAGTTATGGATCCATAACGAATTACTATGGGAATAAATATCACTGAATTACAGAAATATCCTCCAATCCTATGTATGTAATTATCGGCGGAGAGTCACGTCATATACCGTAGTCGACATGAGTCTCACTAGTGTTGAGTAATGTGCTGTTAATAGTGGTGTAGGTATTTTATTTATTTAAAAAGCATATTGAAGTTTGAAGCAATTGGATTTGAAGCAATAGCCTACCAGCTGTGGTCAACTATTTCAGCACCGTTTCACACTGCTCTGAGACAAGCATGGGGACTGGTCTTGATAAATCAATGAGATGTTATATTTTCACTGAATCTCCGTTTGGGTATCGGTTAGACTAGAATTAGAAAATTAGAGTGTAGAAATGTTATGCTCTTAGTGTAACCTTTATTTAACCTTTATTTAACCTTTTATTTAACTAGGCAAGTCGGTTAAGAACAAACTTCTTATTTACAAGGACAACCTACTCCTTCCTCCCAGTCGGGGAATTGAACCCCGGTCTCCCGTGCCCTGCCCGCACGACACAGGGATTCTTTAGCTAAATAGCCCAGTACTGTACTGCCGACCGTCACGTTTAACAGCGCCATGTTTTCCGTTCCATCCTAATGGAAACCCAGCGAGGTTTTTTTTCTCGTTTTTCTTGGAAAATAAACACCATAATATTAGTCATATTAATTAAGCAAGTTCCAGTGAAAAGTTTGGGCACACCTCATTCCAGGGTTTTTATTTATTTCTAAACCAGCAAGAACTTGTCTGTGTAGACCAATTAAATTTTCTCCAAAAGAATGTGGTGATTTGATTATGATGAAAGCGGTAATAAGGCCTAGGAGCATGAGGACAGACACAAAGCCTCGGTCTGATGTCATTAAAAGGTAATTTACCACCTTCACAAGTGCAATCTCAGTGCTATGATGGGGTCTAAAACCAGACTGAAGCGTCTCGTACACATTATTTCTTCAGGAAGCTTTTTCGGGTCAAGGTTTGGCATTTTCAGGAGAGGATTTATTACCTCCACTTTTAGTGAATTTGGTACACATCCGGTGGATAGGGAGGCGTTTATTATGTTCAACATAGGAGGGCCAAGCACAGGAAGCAGCTCTTTCAGTAGTTTAGTTGGAATAGGGTCCAGTAGACAGCTGGAAGGTTTAGAGGCCATGAATATTTTTGTGAATGTGTCGAGATACAGGATTAAAAAACTTGAGTGGATCGATCGATCGATTGATTGATTGATTGATCCTTGGTCCTGGCAGTTCTGTCTGGACAACTGAGTTTGGGAGAAATATGCAGATTTAAGAGTCTGTAATTTGTTTTCTAATAATCATGATCTTTTCATCGAAGAAATTAATGAATTCATCACTGCTGAAGCGAAGGCCATCCTCTCTTAGGGAATGCTGCTTTTTTTTTAGTTTCTAACTATCAAACATGTATTTTGTTTTGTTTTCATTCTCCTCAATCAGATTGAGAAAAGTAGGCCTATCGAGCTGCAGCGAGGTCTTTTTCGATATTGCATGGTGTTGTCTTTCCAAGCTAAGTCTCTGTTGGATGCTGTTTCACTGGTACTGTCCTTAAAGGGATACTTGGTGATTTGGACAATGAGACCCTTTATCTAAACCCCCGGAGTCAGATGAACCATTTTTATGTCTCTGCATCCAGTAAAGAAAGGGGGGTGCCTAAGTCAGTTGCACAACTGAATGCATTCAACCCGAAATGTCTTCCGAATTTAACCCGACCCCTTTGAATAATGGAGGTGCGGGGGGACTGCCTGAATCAACTGCCTTGCTCAAGAACGGCAGATTTTTCCACCTTGCCGGTTTAGGGATTCGTACCAGCAACCTTTTAATTTACTGGCCCAATGATCTCTCTCTCTCCATCTCTCTCTCTCTCGATCCCTCTCTCTCTCTCGCTCTTTCCCTCTCTCTCTCTTCCCTCTCTCCCCTCCTCTCTCTCCCTCTCTCTCTCCCCCTCTCTCTCTCTCTCTCTCTCTCTCCCTCCCTCTCTCTCCCCCTCTCTCTCTCTCTCTCTCTCTCTCCCTCTCTCTCTCTCTCTCTCTCTCCCTCTCTCTATCCCCCTCTCTCTCTATCCCTCTCTCTCTCTCTCCATCCCCCCTCTCTCCCCTCCTCTCTCTCTCTCCCTCCTCTCTCTCTCTCCCTCTCTCTCTCTCTCTCTCTCTCTCTCTCCCCTCTCTCTCATCCCCCGCTCTCTCTATCCCTCTCTCTCTCTCTCCATCCCCCCTCTCTCCCCTCTCTCTCTCTCTCCCTCTCTCCTCTCCTCTCTCTCTCCCTCTCTCCTCTCCTCTCTCTCCATCCCCCCTCTCTCCATGCATCTCTCTCTCTCCATCTCTCTCTCTCCATCCCTCTCTCTCTCCATCTCTCTCTCTCTCCATCTCTCTCTCTCCATCCCTCCCTCTCTCTCTCTCTCCATCTCTCTCTCTCTCCATCCCTCTCTCTCTCTCTATCTCTCTCTCCTGGTTCATTTTATTTCCTGGTTAGATCTGGATTATAGGTTCATTTTATTTCCTGGTGTCACAGGTATCTTCGTCTTCTGACGATAATGCGAAATCGTCATCGGAAAAAATGGTAGACCAATACGCAGCAGGTGTGCAGTTGTTCATTTTGAAAACAATCACCCACAAATCACACACACAAACACACCCTACTATATGGGACTCTCAATCAAAGGCAGATAGACAACACCTGCCTTCAACTGAGAGCCCCAACCCCAATTAACCCAACATAGAACCAGACATACTAGACTGAACATAGAATACATGGAAACCAAACAGTGCCCAAAAACCCCGGAATACTTAAATCAAATGCCCCTTCAACAAACACACCACCCCGAACCACATAAAACGAATACCCTCTGCCACGTCCTGACCAAACTACAAAAACAATTAACCTTATACTGGCCAGGACGTGACACCTGGTTAGATCTGGATTATAGGTTCATTTTATTTCCTGGTTAGATCTGGATTATAGGTTCATTTTGGTTCCTGGTTTGATCTGGATTATAGGTTTATTTTGGTTCCTGGTTAGATCTGGATTATAGGTTTATTTTGTTTCCTGGTTAATCTGGATTATAGGTTTATTTTGTTTCCTGGTTAAATCTGGATTATAGGTTCATTTTATTTCCTGGTTAGATCTGGATTATAGGTTTATTTTGGTTCCTGGTTAATCTGGATTATAGGTTTATTTTGTTTCCTGGTTAAATCTGGATTATAGGTTCATTTTATTTCCTGGTTAGATCTGGATTATAGGTTTATTTTATTTCCTGGTTAAATCTGGATTATAACTTCATTTTATTTCCTGGTTAGATCTGGATTATAGGTTTATTTTGGTTCCTGGTTAGATCTGGATTATAGGTTTATTTTGGTTCCTGGTTAATCTGGATTATAGGTTTATTTTGTTTCCTGGTTAATCTGGATTATAGGTTCATCAACCATTATCGGAAGATGGTGATGAGGGACTACTTTCCATTCATTCAGTTCTTTGTGTTCTTTGTGTGTGTGTGTTCTATGTGTTTGTTTAAGTGTGTGTTTGTGTGCAGTGCGTGGGTTTTGATGGCTGTGTGTGTCATGCCAGCCCAGTGCCATTCAGAGTTCCTTTTTGGGCCCCAGGAAATTTTCCACTGTTGGTTTTTCCACACCAGGTGATTCATCAGGAGTGTGACCTAGAGTGCTAAACTGTATGTGTGTGCCTGCGCCTGTCTGAGTGTGTGTCTGAGTGTGTGTCTGAGTGTGTGTGTGTCTGCCTTGTCTGAGTGTGTGTCTGAGTGTGTGTCTGAGTGTGTGTGTGTGTGTCTGCCTTGTCTGAGTGTGTGTGTGTCTGCGCTTGTCTGAGTGTGTGTGTGTGTGTGTGTCTCAGTGTGTGTTTGTGTGTGTGTCTCAGTGTGTGTGTGTGTCTCAGTGTGTGTGTGTGTCTTAGTGTGTGTGTGTGTCTTAGTGTGTGTGTGTGTCTCAGTGTGTGTGTGTCTCAGTGTGTGTGTGTGTGTGTGTGTGTGCAGCTGTGTTGATGCTGAGCTAGAATAAGTCCTCTTCCCAACATTAGTTAATCCTGCATGTTGAAGCTTGTTGCCTCAGCAACACCACTAGCTTCTCTCTCCCTACCTCTCTCTCTCTCTACCTCTTCTCTCTCTGTACCTCTCTTTGCAAGCTTCTCTCTTCTCTCGCTTTCCTCTAGTTTTCTTTTCACATGAATCATTCAGCTGACCCATCAGCAACTTCTCATCCCGAAAAAAAAAACCTCACAGAAATACCTTATTTACATTTCAGACCCTTTGCTATAAGAAACTGAGCTCAGGTGCATCCTGTTTCCATTGATCATCCTTGAGATGTTTCTACAACTTGATTGGAGTCCACCTGTGGTAAATTACATTGATATGACATGATTTGGAAAGGCACACACCTGTCTGTATAAGGTCCCACAGTTGACAGTGCATGTCAGAGCAAAAACCAAGCCATGAGGTCGAAGGAATTGTCCGTAGAGCTCCAAAACAGGATTGTGTCGAGGCACAGATCTGGGGAAGAGTACAAAAACATTTCTGCAGCATTGAAGGTCCCCAAGAACACAGTGGCCTCCATCATTGTTAAATGGAAGAAGTTTGGAACCACCAAGACTCTTCCTAAAGCTGGCCGCCCGGCCAAACTGAGCAATCGGGGGAGAAGGGCCTTGGTCAGGGAGGTGACCAAGAACCCGATGGTCACTGACAGAGCTCCAAAGTTCCTCTGTGGAGATGAGAACCTTCCAGAAGGACAATCATCTCTGCAGCGCTCCACCAATCAGGCCTTTATGGTGGAGTGGCCAGACGGAAGCCACTCCTCAGTAAAAGACACATGACAGACCGCTTGGAGTTTGCCAAAAGGCACCTAAAGACCATGAGAAACAAGATGCTCTGGTCTGATGAAACCAGCATTTCCTCCATGCGTCACATCTGGAGGAAACCAGGCACCACTCATCACCTGGGCAATACCATCCCTATGGTGAAGCATGGTGGTGGCAGCATCATGCGGTGCCTGCGGTGAAGCATGGCACGGCAGGTAGCCTACTGGTTAGAGCGAAGATCGAATCCCCGAGCTGACAAGGTAAAAATCTGTCGTTCTGCCCCTGAACAAGTCAGTTAACCCACTGTTCCTAGGCCGTCATTGAAAATCAGAATTTGTTCTTAACTGACTTGCCTAGTTAAATAAAGGTTAAATAAAATGAAATGCTGTGGGGATGTTATTCAGCGGCAGGGACTGGGAGACTAGTCAGGATCGAGGGAAAAATGAGCGGAGCAAAGTACAGAGAGATTCTTGATGGAAACCTGCTCCAGAGCGCTCAGACTGGGGCGAAGGTTCACCTTCCAACAGGACAACGACCCTAAGCACACAGTCAAGACAACGCAGGAGTGGCTTCGGGAAAAGTCCCTGAATGTCCTTGAGTGGCCCAGCCAGAGCCCGGACTTGAACCCGATCGAACATCTCTGGAGAGACCTGAAAAAAGCTGTGCAGCGACGCTCCCCATCCAACCTGACAGAGCTTGAGAGGATTTGCAGAGAAGAATGGGAGAAACTCCCCAAATACATGTGTGCCAAGCTTGTAGCGTCATACCCAAGAAGACTCGAGGCTATAATTGCTGCAAAAGGTGCTTCAGCAAAGTACTGAGTAAAGTTTTTATTTGTAGTACCTGGGATAGGATTAAGTTATCCTTCTAACCCTCCCCCCAAAAAATATATAGATGTACTATTGTAAAGTGGTTGTTCCACTGGGTATCATAAGGTGAATGCACCAATTTGTAAGTCGCTCTGGATAATATCGTCTGCTAAATGACGTAAATGTAAATGTAGATTCATGAGGGAATTATTTTTTAAATCCATTTTAGAATAAGGCTGTACCGTAACAAAATGTGGAAAAAGTCAAGGGGTCTGAATACTTTCCCGAATGCACTCTATCTATGTCTACAATAGAAAACATTTATGTGGAATGCCGTATCTATTTTAGGCTAAAGCAAGTCTGAGGTTTGATGGATTTGTTATTATTCAAATTTTGACTCTCTAATAACATGTGAAGTGTTAAACTGAACAACTCTGTAATAATACCAGTGTAACAGAGTTGGATTGTTCAAGGCCAGTTCAAGGCCTGTTCAAGGCCAGTTATAGCAGGTTAAATATCTGCATGTCCAGAGCACTGGCTGCTTCACTGGCTGCTTCACTGGCTGCTTCACTGGCTGCTTCACTGGCTGCTTCACTGGCTGCTTCACTGGCTGGCTGTTTTGAGTCTGTGGAAGTTAATATTTGAACTGGTAAACGGCCGAGCGCCATTTACCGAATAGTGTTAAAAACGGCCGAGCCACATTTACCGAATAGTGTTAAAAACGCATCTTGTGGCATTCCCTGTCACACCAGAGAACCAATAGAAGTCATTGTCGAGCCAAACAACCAATAGAAATCAGGACAGAATGTTTTTTCAGCAAAGTCAAATGACTGCACACACACACACACACACACACACACACACACACACACACACACCCTCTGGTCTCTGGCAGGCAGGAAGTGAGATTAAGCTTGATGACTAGGTAGAGACTGAATGGCCTTGTAACAACAGGGATGGTTAGTCAGAGTGTGTGTGTGTGTGTGGCATTCATGATGGCTGGGTTTGGACAGATGCGTAGTGGAGACAGACGAACAGAACGGACTGTATGCTTGCTCTGATTCTAACCCTAACTGGACTGACCGCCTGCTCTAACTGGACTGACCACCTGCTCTGCTTCTAACAGGACTGACCACCTGCTCTGATTCTAACAGGACTGACCGCCTGCTCTGATTCTAACAGGACTGACCTCCTGCTCTGATTCTAACAGGACTGACCACCTGCTCTGATTCTAACAGGACTGACCACCTGCTCTGATTCTAACAGGACTGACCGCCTGCTCTGATTCTAACAGGACTGACCGCCTGCTCTAACAGGACTGACCACCTGCTCTGATTCTAACCCTAACTGGACTGACCTTCTGCTCTGATTCTAACAGGACTGACCACCTGCTCTAACAGGACTGACCACCTGCTCTGATTCTAACAGGACTGACCGCCTGCTCTAACAGGACTGACCGCCTGCTCTAACAGGACTGACCTCCTGCTCTGATTCTAACAGGACTAACCGCCTGCTCTAACAGGACTGACCTCCTGCTCTGATTCTAACAGGACTGACCGCCTGCTCTAACAGGACTGACCACCTGCTCTGATTCTAACAGGACTGACCACCTGCTCTGATTCTAACAGGACTGACCGCCTGCTCTAACAGGACTGACCTCCTGCTCTGATTCTAACAGGACTGACCACCTGCTCTGATTCTAACAGGACTGACCTCCTGCTCTGATTCTAACAGGACGGACCGCCTGCTCTGATTCTAACAGGACTGACCACCTGCTCTGATTCTAACAGGACTGACCACCTGCTCTGATCCTAACAGGACTGACCACCTGCTCTGATTCTAACAGGACTGACCACCTGCTCTGATTCTAACAGGACTGACCAGCTGCTCTGATTCTAACAGGACTGACCGCCTGCTCTGATTCTAACAGGACTGACCGCCTGCTCTGATTCTAACAGGACTGACCGCCTGCTCTGATTCTAACAGGACTGACCGCCTGCACTGATTCTAACAGGACTGACCGCCTGCTCTGATTCTAACAGGACTGACCACCTGCTCTAACAGGACTGACCGCCTGCTCTGATTCTAACAGGACTGACCTCCTGCTCTAACAGGACTGACCGCCTGCTCTAACAGGACTGACCGCCTGCTCTAACAGGACTGACCGCCTGCTCTAACAGGACTGACCGCCTGCTCTAACAGGACTGACCTCCTGCTCTGATTCTAACAGGACTGACCACCTGCTCTGATTCTAACAGGACTGACCTCCTGCTCTAACAGGACTGACCGCCTGCTCTAACAGGACTGACCACCTGCTCTGATTCTAACAGGACTGACCACCTGCTCTGATTCTAACAGGACTGACCACCTGCTCTGATTCTAACAGGACTGACCACCTGCTCTGATTCTAACAGGACTGACCTCCTGCTCTAACAGGACTGACCGCCTGCTCTGATTCTAACAGGACTGACCTCCTGCTCTAACATGACTGACCTCCTGCTCTGATTCTAACAGGACTGACCACCTGCTCTGATTCTAACAGGACTGACCACCTGCTCTGATCCTAACAGGACTGACCACCTGCTCTGATTCTAACAGGACTGACCTCCTGCTCTGATTCTAACAGGACTGACCACCTGCTCTGATTCTAACAGGACTGACCACCTGCTCTGATTCTAACAGGACTGACCACCTGCTCTGATTCTAACAGGACTGACCTCCTGCTCTAACAGGACTGACCTCCTGCTCTAACAGAACTGACCGCCTGCTCTAACAGGACTGACCGCCTGCTCTAACAGGACTGACCGCCTGCTCTAACAGGACTGACCGCCTGCTCTAACAGGACTGACCGCCTGCTCTGATTCTAATATCATCTTATTTTCTCTACATTATTCGAGGTCTGGACAACACTGTATCTTAATTGTTATTTTGACCAGTTGTCATTTTCTGCAAATAAATGCTCTAAATTACAATATTTTGTGGGGAATTTTGGAGAAATGTTGTCAGTAGTTTATAGAATAAAACAAAAATGTTCATTTTACCCAAACACATACCTAAAAATAGTAAAACCAGATGAACTGATCATTTTCCAGTGGTCTCTTAATTTTTTTCCCCCAGAGCTGTACATTCATGCTACACACATCACAACTGTTGCTACCAGACTTATGATGGATAAATAATGCACAATTTAACACCTCCCCGCCTCAATCCACTCTTCCACAAAACATGTAAATATTGGACTATAAACTGTGCCTTCCTGTATTATACTGATGCTCATATATATTTATAATATTCTACTGAGACATTTACTTTATGTTGGCATTCTGATCTTTATTATTTATTGTTGTTGTTGCATCTTCCAGAAGGAACTTGTAAGTAGCATTTGGTTGGACGTTGTATACCATGTACATACGACACGTGATACTCTCGTCTCTCTCTCTCTCTCTCTCTCTCTCTCTCTCTCTCTCTCTCTCTCTCTCTCTCTCTCTCTCTCTCTCTCTCTCTCCTCTCCTCTCCTCTCCTCTCCTCTCCTCTCTCTCAACACAAAGTGGGTGTACGTGGACAGGAACAGAGAGCATCACTTCTCCCTGACCACACAGTCAATATTTACACACCTTGGAGGGAGGGAGAGAGAGGGCCTTGTTGTGGGGCACCTGTCTACCAGATGTTGAACAGGAGTTGAGGGGAAATTATTCTGAGGAGGAGGGACGGTAGGGGAAGAGATGTTCTTGTCCTTAGTCATATTCAGGACCCATAGTTTACTGGTTAGTTCACATAGTCAGGTAAAACACCTCTGGCCATAGATATCCTAGTTATTGGACACCCAGATGTTAATATGGCCTTTTCTTGTCCTCTCAAGGAGTCCTCTGAGTCGGAGCTGTGTAACGGCCAGGAGCGGGGCTTACGTACAGAGGTGAGGAGTAGGAGTGGCAGCTTCACCCGGAGCCTGTCTTCCAGACCCACCCAGACATCCAGGGCCCCCAGGGCCAGGCCCTCCTCTGTCCAGCAGACACGTACCCAGCCCGAGACACAGACTCATGCCCAGAGAGAAGGCATGGTGCCTGCTGGTCTGGCTAGCACTCTGGAACACATAGTGGCTCAACTAGATGTTCTCACACAGGTAACACATCTCTCTCTGTTTTATTAGAGTGTTATTGATGCTGAAGCAATGTGCGCTGTCTTTCTCTCTGCCCCCTCCTTCCTTCCCCCTCTCGCTCTCCCTCCCCCTCTCGCTCTCCCTCCCCCTCCCGCTCTCCCTCTCACTCTCCCTACCCCTCTCGCTCTCCCTCCCCCTCCCACTCTCCCTACCCCTCTCGCTCTCCCTCCCGCTCTCCCTACCCCTCCCGCTCTCCCTCTCGCTCTCCCTCCCCCTCCCGCTCTCCCTCTCGCTCTCCCTCCCCCTCCCGCTCTCCCTACCCCTCTCCCCCTCCCTCTCTCTCCCTCCCCCTCCCCCTCTCGCTCTCCCTCCCCCTCCCCCTCCCCCTCCCACTCTCCCTACCCCTCTCGCTCTCCCTCCCCCTCCCGCTCTCCCTACCCCTCTCCCCCTCCCTCTCTCTCCCTCCCCCTCCCCCTCTCGCTCTCCCTCCCCCTCCCCCTCCCCCTCTCGCTCTCCCTCTCCCTCCCACTCTCCCTCCCCCTCCCCCTCTCGCTCTCCCTCCCGCTCTCCCTCTCCCTCCCCCTCCCCCTCTCGCTCTCCCTCCCACTCTCCCTCCCCCTCTCCCCCTCCCTCCCCCTCTCGCTCTCCCTCCCCCTCTCCCCCTCCCTCTCTCTCCCTCCCCCTCCCCCTCTCCCTCTCTCCCTCCCCCTCCCTCCCTCTCTCTCCCTCCCCCTCTCCCCCTCTCCCTCCCTCTCTCTCGCTCCCTCTCTCTCGCTCCCTCCCTCTCGCTCTCCCTACCCCTCTCGCTCTCCCTACCCCTCGCTCCCCCTCCCTCTCTCTCCCTCCCTCTCTCTCGCTCCCTCCCTCTCGCTCTCCCTACCCCTCTCGCTCTCCCTACCCCTCTCGCTCTCCTACCCCTCCGCTCCCCCTCCCTCTCTCTCCCTCCCTCTCTCACCCTCCCTCTCTCACCCTCTCTCTCTCTCTCCCTCCCTCCCCCTCTCTCTCTCCCTCCCTCTCGCTCCCCTCTCCCTCTCCCTCTCTCACTATGACCTCTGTGATTCTCTCTCCTCTGTGGAGTCTGGTGAGGTTACCTTTACTGCCACTCCATACATTATTAATATCTCTTAAAGTGGAACTACGTAGCTATATATGAAACAAACAGAATTATATCTGTCAGAAAAATTGCTACGAAACCAACTTTTTATTAAAGAGGTTTTCCATGACGTCGAGTAAGAAGAGATGCGTGATTAATATAATTCACCAAAGCATTTATTGGTATTCCGACATATTGCTATCAGGTTGTAAATCACAGCTGGTATATTGTTTGCTGCCTCCAGTCATTTGGTGATGATGCACTGTTTGTTTCAATAGCTGGGTTTCCATCCAGTCTACGACATATTTTCATGTGAATATTCTACAATCCGCATGAGAAGTGTGTTTCCATCAAATTGACTTGTTGATTTAAAAAAAAGGTTGTGCTTGACTTAGTGCACATAACATTTTTTATTTTACAGTTAAATTCCCATGTAACAAATAAACAATACAATTTCACCCCCACTTTTTTAATTGTATTTATTTATTTATTTTATTCTGGATAAGAGCGTCTGCTAAATGACTTAAATGTAAATGTAAATTCTTATAAATTAACATATCATGATCCATTGGGTAATTTGTCAATTTCAATGATTTGTAATAATTTGAGCTAGTCTGTCCATTTTTACATCTGATATAATAATTAACAGATTGCATTTTGCACCTATGTCTATATGCCCCTATGGCCAAATGATAAAGCACAGGATATATGTATATATATTGTACCTGGATAAAACTGCTCTGCTATGCTTGTCAAGCCTTTCTACCCTCGTTACATCACATTATGAATGCTGCTAAGACAAGTTTGAAACATTTTCACGGCGACACAGACGGCGTTTTCAAACAAACAAAACAGTCCCGTGTCAGATGTAAGGATGGGTATAAAACTCCATCTTTAACCGAAGATTTAAAAAATAAAATAAAAAATAAAAATCTAAAATACTGTAAAACTATTTGGTGGAATGTGCTTTTGAGTATATTTAAAAAATTAAAAAATAAAAATAATAATAATTTGTCTTGAAGACATTAATTTGCTTTTGATAATAGTAATAGTGAAGACATAGTGAATTGACGATAATAGTGAAGACATCAAAACTATGAAATAACACATATGGAATCATGTAGTAACCAAAAAAGTGTTAAACAAATCAAAATATATTTTATATTTGAGATTATTCAAAGTAGCCACCCTTTGCCTTGATGACAGCTTTGCACACTATTGGCATTCTCTCAACCAGCTTCTGTATATCGAAAAGACAGATTTTGTTTTATTACTGTGGAGAAAAAAAAAGTGTCCTTCAACTCGCCAAATTGAAGCCCGTTTCTTTCAGAATAACTGTTACAGATGCGAGATGCGTGTCACTTCGCACTGGTAACTTTTTTTCATTTAGAAAAAAAAAAACTTCTGTTCTATTTTATTCTGTTATATTACAGATGTGTTATCTGTAATGGTTATGATAAATTAGGCATTGTTTTGCACTGTTATCATATTATGTTCTGGCCTTGTGTTTAAAAAAAAAGTATTTATTTGAATACTGAGTTCAATATAACTTATTGTGGCAGAACCTAAGATAAATAGTTGTGTTCTGTTCATAAATATGGATTGTGAAGGTATAGAATTGCTGGAAATTGAGGGGTTTTTTTAATAAAAAGGAGGTTGCACCCCCACTTTCAAAGCACCCGTGGTAGTGAGTAGGGTTGCCCATTTTGGGGAATATTCAAAGGTGGAAACTTTCCGAGGGAATATATGCAAATTAATATTAATACCATTTAAATGTAGATGTTTTTTTGCATTGGATATATTTACCATATCATATGGAGACAGAAACATAAACCATTTACCTTATGATAAGTAGACATAATTGCAAATGATTAAATCCTTCCAATAGAAATAATTAAAAAAAAAAAACATTTTAGTTACGAATTGAACTTTAATTAAATGAGTTGACTCTTCACATGGGATGATTTCACTGAACAACAAAAGGGAATATTGAATGATCCCCAATGATCCATCGCATCTCCCAAAAATGTTTTCAACATACATCTGTAAAATGATAGTCTAGAAACTAAAGCTTTGGTTGTCTTCCTCTCAGGCTTCCATGTCTTCTCCCTGGACCTTCTCAATGTCCAGCTCTTGAACATCAGACTCTGAGGCCTCATTTTCACTGTCACTTTCCAACCTTGTTGAGGATGGTTCGTTGTCAGGCTCAAAAAGCCTCAAATTTCGACCCTTGTATTGGTCAGCCTTTTGCGTGCTTTGGTGTGTGTGTTCCCAAACAAGGACCAGTTGCGCTCTCAGTATTTCAGAACTGCAGATTCCTCTGGAGCAACAGTGAAGTGGGAAGGGCAGTACGGATTTCTTCTCTTACGTCTGCAAGCAGAGTCTGAACATCAGACAGGATGGCATTGTCTCCCTCAATCCGTGCAATGGCTACTGCTATAGGTTTCAGGAAGTTTCAGGCTGCTTACCACCCCAACTGGTGTTGCTGGGCAGCTTCAATGTGGTGCTCTTATTCTTCTCACTTTGCTTGGTGAGGTAGTTTGCTGCTATAACTTGATGACCCTTCACATACCTAACCATTTCCTTGGCTCTCTTGTAGAGTTTATCCATTGTGTTCAGTGCCATGATGTCCTTAAGGAGCAGATTCAATGCATGAGCAGCACAGCCAATGGGTGTGATGTGAGGGTAGGACTCCTCCACTTTAGACCAAGCAGCCTTCATGTTCGCAGCATTGTCTGTCACCAGTGAAAATACCTTCTGTGGTCCAAGGTCATTGATGACTGCCTTCAGCTCATCTGCAATGTAGAGACCGGTGTGTCTGTTATCTCTTGTGTCTGTGCTCTTGTAGAATACTGGTTGAGGGGTGGAGATGATGTAGTTAATTATTCCTCGCCCACAAACATTCGACCTCCCATCAGAGATGACTGCAATACAGTCTGCTTTCTCTATGATTTCTTTGACCTTCACTTGAACTCTGCATCCAGCAAATGAGTAGATAAAGCATGTCTGGTAGGAGGGGTGTATGCTGGGCAAAGAACATTCAGAAATCTCTTCCAATACACATTGCCTGTGAGCATCAGAGGTGAACCAGTTGCATACACAGCTCGAGCAAGACATTCATCAGCATTTCTCTGACTGCGTTCCTCCATTGTCAAAACAACTTCTGATTCCAGGAGGACTATGAGTTGTTGCTATCGATAAGGTGTCAGATTCATCATTTTCACCTCCAATAGAAGTAGAGGGACTTTAGTCAGAGGTTGCTTGTTGTGAGCGCTGAGGGAAGTTTATGCACTTGGCCAGATGATTCTGCATTTTTGTTGCATTCTTCACATGATTTGGCACAGTATTTGCAAATGTACACAGCTTTTGTTTCTACTTTAGCTGCAGTGAAATGTCTCCACACATCAGATAGTGCCCGTGGCATTTTCCTGTAAAGTTTAGAGTAAAAAAAAATATATATATACAATTCCATGTACAGATAGATAGTTAAGCAGTTAGATTAAACAACTCCTTTGTAAGATAAATGTTTTAAAATTAAACATGTATGGAAATAGGTGAATTAACACTCCTCAGTTAGCAGGCTCAAGCAAAATAAAAACCCACTTGGTAGCTGTAGTATCTTGAATAGACCAACATAATTAGAGGACACAGGATGTAATCTTTACTTGTCATTTATTAGGAACTGATTTACACCACTATCTATCATGGAGACCAATACTCAACGAACTATCTCTATTGCTCACAGAACAGTTACCAATCGGTGATAGTTACCAACCGCCTATTGGTTAGATGAGCCAGCATCAGTTCTTGCTACTGTTATAGTTAAATAACTAGCAGAAATGGTTTAACAAGTTAGAAATGATTTAAACACACTTTGCTGTAGGCTACTATTTACTAGTTAACAACAAATCATGTATAAATCATGTCATATAAAATATGTTCACCCCACCCAGTATTGTAATCAAAACTTACCAGAAAGCATGTAGTCCATGGCTCAGACAGTGTAGTAGTGTGGGCTCAATAGCATCTCATTAGTGTGCAAGATCTTGAGAATCAGCTGTACATGTGATGGAAGAATGCACTGTGCATGCAGAGGGTTGCATTTCCATTGAATTGGGGATAGTTGAACCAAAATATGCCACAAGACCTAGAATTGCCTTATGTATATCCCACAGAAAAGGTTCACTGTTATAAACTAACTTTTTGTTGATTAATTTAAGTCAAATTCCCCAAATTCCAGGGCTTGACTTCCCATAGAAAATTTCCGGGAAGTTTCCGACCCTTTGCCACCCATGGTAGTGAGGCACCCATGGTAGTGAGTCACTTATGGTATAGCTTACATAGATGGTCAGATTATTACGGACAAACGGCAGACGAGCATCGATTATCATGTCACCAGAATAAGACCCTCTATATTTATTGATAAAGGAGCATCAAGCTCATCACCGTGCACTTTCACCACCCTGTGAAGTTCATCACTTATTTCATCTGTAGCCTAATAAACTGCATGGTTTCCCCGATGAGTCATAGTGGGACGACCACACAACATTTCATCGCGTGACTCCCAAGTTTACTTTCATAGCTTGTTATTATATCAATATTTGAGCATCAAAGCTTTTCCAACAACATTTCTTGCATTTTACAGACACAAAATAGGTCTTGTCTAGCGTATTTTGTTTTCTTGACATTTGGAAAGTTTACCGACCATTTTCTATCAGGACTTGTGACTTCTTTATCCGTTATATACTTTACATTATATACTGTTACAAATATTATATACTCATATACTTTACGTGCATAAAAAGGTTGGATGGAAACCTGGTTTTAAAGCCAGATTCAGTAAGTGTCAGTTTCCTCATTTTGTTTACATTTTTTTTTATTTGTTTTGTCGGGTCAACAAAACTTAGGCAAGACGTCATTAACATGCTCTAGTCTACCTGAGAGTTGTTCAGCAGCTGCTGGTTCCAGCCACCATTTTGTTCCAGCCACCATTTTGTTCCAGATCAACCAGAACTCTTCTAGTTACAGCAACCATGTATGCTGCTGTATTATAAAATAACAATTTACAAGTCCGCAATGAACGTAACAGCAGTCAAATTTAAATTCAATTTGTACATAGCCAGATAACAATATACAACAATTTTCCTCTTGGATTATCATTGACACGGTCTACAGCAGTGTGATTCTAGCACTAGTCGTGAGTCTCTGCCTTGCTGTATGAAAATCACCCCACGTTTCCAGTTTCCAGTTTTTATTCAGAAAATCAAGCTAGTAACATCAGAGAAGCTTTGTTACAGACCCCCGCAGGTGTTTTTAAAAACAAATCCTCTGCTATGCATCATTTGCAGGGAGACAAGACAGACTTGTTCTTCTTCTTCTGTGGGTTTTATGGCGGACTACATCACAAAAAGGTGTAGACAGACGCACTGACAGCATGGAGCCAATATATGAACTGTTACCACAGCTAAATTACACTTTTATTCTATATCATAATGAGTGTTTATAATGAGAGGGATGTAAAGAGGCCTATGTGTTAGTGGATGTAGTAGTGGATGGATCAGAGCAGCACATGGTGATAAAATGATCAATAGGCGTATATGCATCAAAATTAACTGGAGAAATCTGACCTGCAATTTGTAAACAAAACTTCTGTGTACTTATAACTCGTACACTTATTTTGTATGACTTTGAAGTGATCAAAATGGCAAATAAAGCTTTCATTTATCCATTTCGAGATGATAGATTAAACAATAAAATACATTTGCGATATTTTATTTGGAACTTACTGAGGTGCAGCAGTGTGACTCTGAGATCGACTCTGAGATCGACTCTGAGATCGACTCTGAGATCGACCCTGAGATCGACTCTACTGTCGCAACATCCACAGCCCAGAGACAAACCGTAAACACAGTTACTGGTCAGAGAGCCAGCGTCTGTACTCCCTAAAGACGTTCGCTTGAAAAATGAGAAACAAAAGTACTAGTATTACGGTTAGCCAGTAAATCAAGAAATCTGTAATTCATTTTAAAGTTTTTGCACAGGAGGTCTTAAATTATTATTTATTTTTTAGGGGGTGTATCAGCTTTAATATTTTAGATTGATGGAAGCTACAATCTATGTAATTGTCTGCATTATTTCCAATCCCCACATATTATATTTTGTAAATATATACAGTATCACTCAAAAGTTTGGACACACCAACTCATTCAAGTTTTTATTTTTAGCGCTTGTCATTCTCTCAACCATCTTCACCTGGAATGCTTTTCCAACAGTTTTGAAGGAGTTCCCACATATGCTGAGCACTTGTTGGCTGCTTTATCTTCACTCTGCGGTCCAACTCATCCCAAACCATCTCAATTGGGTTGAGGTCCGGTGATTGTGGAGGCCAGGTCATCTGATGCAGCACTCCATCACTCTCCTTGGTCAAATAGCCCTTAGACAGCCTGGAGGTGTGTTGGGTCATTGTCCTGTTGAAAAACAAATGATAGACCCACTAAGCACAAACCAGATGGGATGGCATATCACTGCAGAATGTTGTTGTAGCCATGCAGGTTAAGTGTGCCTTGAATTCTAAACAAATCACCAACAGTGTCACCAGCAAAGCACCCCCACACCATTACACCTCCTCCTCCATGCTTCATGGTGGGAACCACACATGCTGAGATCATCCGTTCACCTAATCTGTGTCTCACAAAGACACGGCGATTGGAACCAAAAATCTCCAATTTGGACTCATCAGACAAAAGGACAGATTTCCACTGGTCTAATGTCCATTGCTCATGTTTCTTGGCCCAAGCAAGTATTTTCTTCTTCTTGGTGTCCTTTAGTAGTGGTTTCTTTCGACCATGAAGGCCTGATTCATGCAGTCTCCTCTGAACAGTTGGATGTTGAGATGTGTCTGTTACTTGAACTCTGTGAAGCATTTATTTGGGCTGCAATCTGAGGTGCAGTTAACTCTAATGAACTTATCCTCTGCAGCAGAGTGAACTCTGGGTCTTCCTTTCCTGTGGCGGTCCTCATGAGAGCCAGTTTCATCATAGCGCTTGATGGTTTTTGCGACTGAAGTTGAAGAAACTGTCAAAGTTCTTGAAATGTTCCGTATTGACTGACCTTCATGACTTAAAGTAATGATGGACTTTCGTTTCTTTTTGCTTATTTGAGCTGTTCTTGCCATAATATGGAGTTAGCCCTATTTGGTAAAAGACCATCTTCTGTATACCACCCCTACATTGTCACAATACAACTGATTTGGCTCAAACACATTAAGGAAAGAAATTCCACATGAACTTTTAACAAGGCACAGCTGTTAATTTAAATGCATTCCAGGTGACTACCTCATGAATCTGGTTGAGAGAATGCGAAGAGTGTGCAAAGCTGTCATTGAGGCAAAGGGTGGCTACTTTGAAGAGTCTCAAATATGAAATATATTTTGATTTGTTAAACACTATTTTGGTTACTACATGATTTCATATGTGTTATTTCATAGTGTTGATGTTTTCACTATTATTTTACAATGTAGAAAATAGTAAATAGGTGTGTCCAAACTTTTGACTGGTATTGTATATCTCACTAGGTCAGGGTTATTTAAGCCTTATTTAAGTCTTCCCTGTGGCTCAGATGGTAGAGCATGGTGTTTGCAACGCCAGGGTTGTGGGTTCGATTCCCACGGGGGGCCAGTACAACAACAAAAAGGTTTTTTAAATAAATGTATGAAATGTCTGCATTCACTACTGTAAGTCGCTCTGGATAAGAGCATCTGCTAAATGACTAAAATGTTAAAAAAATAAAATGTATATATATCCACTAATTCCAATATGTCCATGATGTTGGTGATTTCCATAAGTGCCTGAGGGTGATAGTTTGTAGTGTGATGTCCGTTGAGGTACCCATCTTTGGAAAAGAGCACACAGTGCCACCCACAGAACAGAAGCAGATCAACCTCCAAAAGCGTTTCCTTCGCCCTCACCTCGGATTTGGATTATATATATATATATATATATATATATATATATATAGCTAATTAAAAAATATATTTTAAAAAAAATCCTGCGTCTCTTAATTTCCATAATTAACAAATAATATGTATAATAATGTAGGCAGTTCATGCAAATTATTGTTACCTGTAACCAGGATTGTTACCTTTTTAACCAGGATTGTTACCTGTAACCAGGATTGTTACCTTTGTAACCAGGATTGTTACCTTTTTAACCAGGATTGTTACCTTTTTAACCAGGATTGTTACCTATAACCAGGATTGTTACCTATACCCAGGATTGTTACCTATACCCAGGATTGTTACCTATAACCAGGATTGTTACCTATAACCAGGATTGTTACCCTGTAACCAGGATTGTTACCTATACCCAGGATTGTTACCTGTACCCAGGATTGTTACCTATACCCAGGATTGTTACCCTGTAACCAGGATTGTTACCTATACCCAGGATTGTTACCTATACCCAGGATTGTTACCTATAACCAGGATTGCCATTACAAAAATTATATTTTTGGCAAGAGATTATTATTTTAGTAAACCATTATTGTGATTCATCCTATATTGTCCCTAACATCATTACCCCCTAGCAACATCATTACCCCCTAGCAACAGATGTGGGACACACACACACACACACACACACACACACTCGACCCCTTTCCCCCACAAACAACCATAAGCTCAGATGTTGAACAGTTGTTCCATCCCAGAGTTCAACTCAAGAAAGGATCTGATTTACAAATGCAAATACAGTTGCAGCTGCAAAACTGAGCAAAAATTGCCCAAAAATTGCCCAAAAAATGGGGAGATTTAATTGAACTTGTGTCACGTCCTGGGTGATGGAGGTTTAATTGAACTTTGTCACGTCCTGGGTGATGGAGGTCATATACACCCTCTTCCTCTGAACACTCTCTGGTCCCGTCCCGTCTCCGTAGTGACCATGTTCCCAAGCGTCTCCGTAGTGACCATGTTCCCAAGCGTCTCCGTGCAGTCTGACCTTTGATTTTGTTCCACCGGGGCAACAATAATATGCCCCCTCTCTGAATGTCCGAGTGTGACCCTCCCTCCCTCCCTCTCCATGGGTTACTGTAGCTAGTGTTGCCAGAACTGCCACTGCCTGGGGGGGGCACCCTGCCGGAATCCCCACCGGCTCAGCTACAAGGTCGTCAAGGTTCTCATTAGCAGCTTGGAGAATTTCCTTGTATATTATGCTCTCCAGTCAGAGGGCTCGGTGGGAGGCGGGCTCAGAATCTGCCAGGCGGGCTCAGAATCTTTTAAGGGGCTGTGCTGCTTTAGTAGGTCTCTGACCACATTTATCTTTCTGTCTTGGCTGCGTATAGACGACTCACGGTAGGCCCATAAAAACAGATAGGGACTTCTCCTTAGTGTATGGGTCTCTCAGGTGGGTTTCTAGGGTATATAGGTCAGTAGGGCCTTGCTCTCTCTCCTCTCAGTAGGGCCCAGCTCTCTCCTCTCTCCTCTCAGTAGGGCCCAGCTCTCTCCTCTCTCCTCTCAGTAGGGCCCAGCTCTCTCCTCTCTCCTCTCAGTAGGGCTCAGCTCTTTCTCCTCTCAGTAGGGCCTTGCTCTCTCCTCTCAGTAGGGCCTTGCTCTCTCCTCTCAGTAGGGCCCTGCTCTCTCTCCTCTCAGTAGGGCCCAGCTCTCTCTCCTCTCAGTAGGGCCCAGCTCTCTCCTCTCTCCTCTCAGTAGGGCCCAGCTCTCTCCTCTCTCCTCTCAGTAGGGCCTTGCTCTCTCCTCTCAGTAGGGCCTTGCTCTCTCTCCTCTCAGTAGGGCCTTGCTCTCTCCTCTCTCCTCTCAGTAGGGCCCAGCTCTCTCTCCTCTCAGTAGGGCCCAGCTCTCTCCTCTCTCCTCTCAGTAGGGCCCAGCTCTCTCCTCTCTCCTCTCAGTAGGGCCCTGCTCTCTCCTCTCTCCTCTCAGTAGGGCCCAGCTCTCTCCTCTCTCCTCTCAGTAGGGCCCAGCTCTCTCCTCTCAGTAGGGCCCAGCTCTCTCCTCTCTCCTCTCAGTAGGGCTCAGCTCTTTCTCCTCTCAGTAGGGCCCTGCTCTCTCCTCTCTCCTCTCAGTAGGGCCTTGCTCTCTCCTCTCTCCTCTCAGTAGGGCCTTGCTCTCTCTCCTCTCAGTAGGGCCCAGCTCTCTCCTCTCTCCTCTCAGTAGGGCCCAGCTCTCTCTCCTCTCAGTAGGGCCTTGCTGGAGAGAGAATGTGTTACCAAGGGAGATCAATGAATACGGTTTACTCCTTCAGCTGCGTTTGGTAACATATTCAGTAAAAGGGATAACTCCATATTCTGTGATCACTGACTACATCACAGTGACGAAATTCTGCTTTCTCTTTGAATAATATATTTGGATAATGATTAATTATGACCAGAACAGAACAGGAGTTCTGAGAATTGGAATCCCTGGTATTACAGCTCTTTTAAACTACACTAAGGCTGTGTGTACCAAATATGGCACCCTATTCCATACATAGTGCACTACTTTAGACCAGCACCCACATAGGGAATAGTGCACCATTTGGGATGCAGTGTAAAACTGTAGCCAGATGCTCACAGCCACTGTTGAATAATTAACATATGAACCCTGAATACTGGAATCTGCTATGCTAGTAGCTTCACTCAGTCACTCAGAGATAATGAGTGTTACAGTGTGTGTATATTATTATGAGTGCTGGTCTATGTGGTGGTAGGGGAGTAATGTGGAATCTTTTAATATTTAAAATTCCAAATGGTGCCCTGGTCTATAGTAGTGTACTATATAGGGAATAGGGCCCTGGTCTAAAGTAGTGCACTATGTAGGGAATAGGGCCTTCCTTGGTCTAAAGTAGTGCACTATATAGGGAATAGGGCCCTGGTCTAAAGTAGTGCACTATATAGGGAATAGGGCCCTGGTCTATAGTAGTGCACTATATAGGGAATAGGGCCCTGGTCTATAGTAGTGCACTATGTAGGGAATAGGGCTCTGGTCTAAAGGAGTGCACTATGTAGCATTGCCTTTAAATTGTTTAACTTGGGTCAAACATTTCGGGTAGCCTTCCACAAGCTTCCCAAAATAAGTTGGGTGAATTTTGTCCCATTCCTCCTGACAGAGCTGGTGTAACTGAGTCAGGTTTGTAGGCCTCCTTGCTCGCACATGCTTTTTCAGTTCTGCTCACAAATGTGCTATAGGATTGAGGTCAGGGCTTTGTGATGGCCACTCCAATACCTTGACTTTGTTGTCCTTAAGCCATTTTGCCACAACTTTGGAAGTATGCTTGGGGTCATTGTCCATTTGGAAGACCCATTTGCAACCAAGCTATAACTTCCTGACTGATGACTTGAGATGTTGCTTCAATACATCCACATAATTTTCATTCCTCAAGAAGCCATCTATTTTGTGAAGTGCACCAGTCCCTCCTGCAGCAAAGCACCCCCACAACATGATGCTGCCACCCCCGTGCTTCACGGTTGGGATGGTGTTCTTCAGCTTACAAGCCTCCCCCTGTTTCCTCCAAACATAACGATGGTCATTAAGGCCAAACAGTTCTATTTTTGTTTCAACAGACCAGAGGATATTTCTCCAAAAAGTACGAACTTTGTCACCATGTGCAGTTGCAAACCGTAGTCTGGCTTTTTATGGCGGTTTTGGAGCAGTGGCTTCTTCCTTGCTGAGCGGCCTTTCAAGTTATGTCGATATAGGACTCGTTTGACTGTGGATATAGATACTTTTGTACCTGTTTCCTCCAGCATCTTCACAAGGTCCTTTGCTGTTGTTCTGGGATTGATTTTCGCACCAAAGTACGTTAATCTCTAGGAGGCAGAATGCGTCTCCTTCCTGAGCGGTATGACAGCTGCGTGGTCCCATGGTGTTTATACTTGCGTGCTATTGTTTGTACAGATGAATGTGGTACCTTCAGGCGTTTGGAAATTGCTCCCAAGGATGAACCAGACTTGTGGAGGTCTACAAAATGTCTTGGCTGATTTCTTTTGATTTTCCCATGATGTCAAGCAAAGAGCCACTGAGTTTTGACGGTAGGCCTTGAAATTCATCCACAGGTACACCTCCAATTGACTCAAATGATGTCAATTAGCCTATCAGAAGCTTCTAAAGCCATGACATCATTTTCTGCAATTTCCCAAGCTGTTTAAAAGCACAGTCAACTTAGTGTATGTAAACTTTTGACCCACTGGAATTGTGATACAGGAAATTATAAGTGAAATAATCTGTCTGTAAACAATTGTTGGAAAAATTACTTGTCATACACAAAGTAGATGTTCTTGCCAAAACTATAGTTTGTTAACAAGAAATTTGTGGAGTGGTTGAAAAACTAGTTTTAATGACTCCAACCTAAGTGTATGTAAACTTTCGACTTCAACTGTATGTATGTATGTATGTATGTATGTATGTATGTATGTATGTATGTATGTATGTATGTATGTATGTATGTGTATATATATATATATATATATATATATATATATATATTATAATAATTCCACTTATAATTCCCTATATATATACTGCAAAAAAACAAACAAAAAAAAAAATATATATATATATTTTTTTTTTTTGAGCAGTATATATATATATGACTAAACGTTCAGCTGATGGCTCAATTAAGAACCAGATAATTATCCCCTCCTTTAAAACCCTTTCTACTAGGATCACATAGTGACAGCAGATATTGAACTATATATATATATATAAAAAAAAAATTTGAGCAGTATATATATATATATAGTTCAATATCTGCTGTCACTATGTGATCCTAGTAGAAAGGGTTTTAAAGGAGGGGGATAATTATCTGGTTCTTAATTGAGCCATCAGCTGAACGTTTAGTCTTTGTTCTATTTTGACTGAGGTTAGGAGTGAGTTGTAGGATGAAGACACCTCCATGCCCGCTGTCATTATGCGGTAGAAAGGTTTTTTTTATTGTCGAAGGATCATTCTTGGAGGATAATTGTTTGGTTCTTAAAATCGAGACATTAACTGAAAGTGTTTTTCTTTTTGTAGTAGCTTGTAGCTGTTAAAGTAAGACGTTAGAGGATAAAGACAAGGCAGCACGTCCACAACTACTTCTCAAAATGTTCTCACTCATTCCATTTTTTTTCCAAATAATTTTTTTTTTAACAAAATTTGAATAATTCTTCGGTATTTAATTGAGACATTAAGTGAAAGTGTTTTTTCTTTGTTGTAGCTCGACTGACTGTGTTTAGAAATCAGAGGATGAACTTGCTGCCACTAAATGGTCCTCGTGTTTTTAATCCCATTGCATAACAATGAAATCAGTTAATTCTTTCATTCTATACATTGTATTTTACAGCAACACCCTGGGGAATAAGTATGGGTGGGGAAAAGGATAGGGTTTGAATACCTGATAGTTACTGTTACTAGGAAACTGGAGTGGCACTTTAAAACCGTCTCCTTTTCACCTCATTTAACACCTGATTTACTTAAAGGGTAGGAAGCATGAGCTTTTCCTCACCAATGTAACAGCACAGTTTGGTCAAAGACTTAATAACTTAGCTGTTGTTAGATCTGATTACCTATAAGTACAAACATAGTTATGTTTTGGGGGTTGTTACATATTTATTAACTTATTTCCTGCATAACTTCTAAACTACCCACAAAGCACCATTTCTCAACGTCATATGGAGGATCTACTCTGTGCTACAGAGTTCGTATGCTAGCCACGCTAGCATGTAATTACATCCCAGACCAAGTGTTGGCGGTGGTGAGCTACAATCCACCAATCACAGGAAGTGTGATGTAAACAAGAAGCAGATGTGGCCATTCAGCATGCTCTTCATAGACTTTGTGGCTGTGTTATCTAGTGGGAACCCATTAGCATGGCAGGCTTTGGTGCCTTCTTCTTGACGTGGGCTCAAAACTAAAGAAAAGATCCTAAGCTAACGTTAGCAGGCTAGTCGGGGCTAACGTTAGCAGGCTAGTCGGGGCTAACGTTAGCAGGCTAGTTGCAAGGTGATTTGGACCAGTAAATTCATAAAGTATTTGCTTGTAAGTTGACAGAGAATTTGATTGAAACCAGTAGTCATTAGTGCAAACAGTTTGGGTTAATTTGAAGTTCTACATTAAGGAGTTTCTGTTGGAATTTACATTATAGGGATTAGGCTGGCTTGCCGGATCCTCCGTACTACTCGAAAAGTGAGGTCTAACTTTGCGTTGGATTTTTTAATGCGTTTACTAATTGAAATTAGGGTTGGGCTGCGTGCAGATTTTCATATCGCCATTTTAGAATGTGTATTTTACTGTAAAAGTTTCAAATCACTGGAGGACAGGCATCAAAGGCAAGACTGACTAATCTACAAATCACCTTGTAGGTTAATCGTTCAGTCACAATTTATCCATGATGCATCACGGTTTTGATGCTCTCGAACACGGCCACAGGCAGGGAGGGAGGAGTAAACAATCAATCAAATGTGTGTGTGTATATATATGTATATGAATATGTATGTATATGTATGTATATATATGTATATATATATGTATGTATATATATATGTATGTATATATATATGTATATATGTATGTATGTATATATATATGTATATATGTATGTATATATGTATATATATATATATACACAAAGGCCTTTTTTACTTCAGTAGTTGTCAAGTGTTTTACAGTAACCAGGCTTTAGAGCCCAAAGAACTAGCAGAATTACAAGAGTCGTTGCATGGAGACTGAATCCTATCAGTTTAAAATAATCTACAAGTCATTTCCATTCTGCTGCTTAGTACACCACACACACACACACACACACACACACACACACACACACACACAGATCTCAGGGTCAACATGATCTTTAGCAGCTCTATTTATGCCAACCCACCAGGTTGAATATAGCCGTCCAATCTCATTCAGATAACCAACCCACCAGGTTAAATATAGCCGTCCAATCTCATTCAGATAACCAACTACAGTTTGGAGATATCTGGATATCAGCAGTTATTGATATAACAAACACCTGGGTGAAAATTAGATTCTGTTTGCTAACCTTTTGGGCTGGCTTCATCTCCACTGTGGAGCATAACATTCAGATCTCCGCTGTGGAGCATAACATTCAGATCTCCGCTGTGGAGCATAACATTCAGATCTCCGCTGTGGAGCATAACATTCAGATCTTCGCTGTGGAGCATAACATTCAGATCTCCGCTGTGGAGCGTAACATTCAGATCTCTGCTGTGGAGCATAACATTCAGATCTCCGCTGTGGAGCATAACGTTCAGATCTCCGCTGTGGAGCATAACATTCAGATCTCCGCTGTGGAGCATAACATTCAGATCTCCGCTGTGGAGCATAACGTTCAGATCTCCGATGTGGAGCATAACGTTCAGATCTCCGCTGTGGAGCATAACATTCAGATCTCCGCTGTGGAGCATGACATTCAGATCTCCACTGTGGAGCATAACATTCAGACTACAATGTAGAAAATAGTACAAATAAAGAAAAACCCTTGAATGAGAAGGTCTGTCCAAACTTTTGACTGGTACTGTACATACTGTATATACAGTGAGGGGAAAAAGTATTTGATCCCCTGCTGATTTTGTATGTTTGCCCACTGACAAAGAAATTATCAGTCTATAATTTTAATGCGAATGTAGCGAAATGCTTCTGCTTCTAGCTCCGACCATGCAGTAATATCTAACAAGTAATCTAACCTAACAATTTCACAACAACTACCTAATACACACAAGTGTAAAGGAATGAATGAGAATATGTACATAAAAATATATGAATGAGTGATGGCCGAACGGCATAGGAAAGATGCAGTAGATGGAATAGAGTACAGTATATACATATGAGATGAGTAATGTAGGGTATGTAAACATAAAGTGGCATTGTTTAAAGTGGCTAGTGATACATTTATTACATCAATTTTTCCATTATTAAAGTGGGTGGAGTTGAGTCAGTATGTTGGCAGCAGCCACTCAATGTTAGTGATGGCTGTTTAACAGTCTGATGGCCTTGAGATAGGTGTTTTTCAGTCTCTCGGTCCCAGCTTTGATGCACCTGTACTGACCTCGCCTTCTGGATGATAGCGGGGTGAACAGGCATTGGCTCGGGTGGTTGATGTCCTTGATGATCTTTTTGGCTTTCCTGTGACATCGGGTGTGTAGGTGTCCTGGAGGGCAGGTAGTTTGCCCCCGGTGATGCGTTGTGCAGACCTCACTACCCTCTGGAGAGCCCTGCGGTTGTGGGCGGAGCAGTTGCCGTACCAGGCGGTGATGCAGCCCGACAGGATGCTCTCGATTGTGCATCTGTAAAAGTTTGAGTGTTTCTGGTGACGAGCCAAATTTCTTCAGCCTCCTGAGGTTCTTCACCACGCTGTCTGTGTGGGTGGACCATTTCAGTTTGTCAGTGATGTGTACGCCGAGGAACTTGAAGCTTTCCACCTTCTCCACTACTGTCCCGTCGATGTGGATAGGGGCGGTGCTCCCTCTGCTATCTCCTGAAGTCCACAATCATCTCCTTTGTTTTGTTGACATTGAGTGAGAGGTTGTTTTCCTGCCACCACACTCTGAGGGCCCTCACCTCCTCCCTGTCGGCTGTCTCGTCGTTGTTGGTAATCAAGCCTACCACTGTAGTGTCGTCTGCAAACTTGATGATTGAGTTGGAGGCGTGCATGGCCACGCTGTCGTGGGTCTAATCGCCCGACCTCACTAATGCTCTTGTGGCTGAATGGAAGCAAGTCCCTGCAGCAATGTTCCAACATCTAGTGGAAATCCTTCCCAGAAGAGTGGAGGCTGTTATAGCAGCAAAGGGGGGGGGGACCAACTCCATATTAATGCCCATGATTTTTACATTAAATGTTCGACGAGCAGGTGTCCACATGTTGTGTATATGCATTTATATAATATAGACAGTATCTGGCGTCAAATGATGCCCAGCTCCATGTCTTCATTAAGACTCATACCTAGCATACATACCTTCTGCTGTGGGCAACAGCACATACAGTAAAATGGGATGGGGAGAGGAAAACCAAACCACCATTCTATTTCGGGACCTTTAAAAGATAGTATATCTACTAAATGTGTAAAGTATAGGTCCTATCCCCTGTATAAAATTACCACATCTTTCTCTTGTTATGACCCAGTAGCTACATTATAGAAATACGTATTGTGTCTCTACTGGCACCCTATTCCCTATATAGTGCACTACTTTTGACCAAAAGCCCTATTCCCTATATAGTGCACTACTTTTGACCAAAGCCCATGGGCCTCTTTGGTAGAGAAAAGGCTGCAATTTGGTACGTAGCCCGGTTGGGCTGAGAGGAGAGTTCTCCAGCGCTGAGATGGGTTAGATAAGAGCGGGGGATATTGATTGGAAAAGCACACTCAGAGGACAGAAATACAATATCCTCCTCTCCCTCTAGCATGACATATTAGCAGATGTTATGGAGACCCATCTCTCTCAGTACCCTGGGGGAGGATCAGGAAATTAAAAAGTGTTTACTGCGCACTCTGTCTCTGTCCCTGTTTCTAACTCTGTCCCTGTCCCTGTTTCTAACTCTGTCCCTGTCCCTGTTTCTAACTCTGTCCCTGTCCCTAACTCTGTCTCTGTCCCTGTCCCTAGCTCTAACTCTGTCCCTGTCCCTAACTCTGTCTCTGTCCCTGTCCCTAACTCTGTCTCTGTCCCTGTCCCTAGCTCTGTCTCTGTCTCTGTCCCTAGCTCTGCCTCTGTCCCTGTTCCTAACTCTGTCTCTGTCCCTGTTCCTAACTCTGTCCCTGTTCCTGTCTCTGTCCCTGTCCCTAGCTCTGTCTCTGTCCCTGTTCCTAACTCTGTCTCTGTCCTTGTCCCTGTTCCTAACTCTGTCCTTGTCCCTGTTCCTAACTCTGTCCCTGTCCCTAGCTCTGTCCCTGTCCCTGTCCCTAACTCTGTCTCTGTCCCTGTCCCTAGCTCTGTCTCTGTCCCTGTTCCTGTTCCTGTCCCTGTTCCTGTCTCTGTCCCTGTCCCTAACTCTGTCTCTGTCCCTGTTCCTGTCTCTGTCCCTGTCCCTGTCCCTACCTCTGTCCCTGTCCCTAACTCTGTCTCTGTCCCTGTTCCTAGCTCTGTCCCTGTTCTTGTCTCTGTTTCTGTTCCTAGCTCTGTCTCTGTCCCTGTTCCTGTCCCTGTTCCTGTCCTTGTCCCTGTTCCTGTCTCTGTCTCTGTCCCTGTTCCTGTCTCTGTCCCTGTTCCTGTCTCTGTCCCTGTTCCTGTCTCTGTCCCTGTTCCTGTCTCTGTTCCTGTCTCTGTCTCTGTCCCTGTTCCTAGCTCTGTCTGTCCCTGTCCCTGTTCCTGTCTCTGTCCCTGTTCCTGTCTCTGTCCCTGTTCCTGTCTCTGTCTCTGTCCCTGTTCCTAGCTCTGTCTGTCCCTGTTCCTGTCTCTGTCCCTGTTCCTAGCTCTGTCTGTCCCTGTCCCTGTCTCTGTCCCTGTTCCTAGCTCTGTCTCTGTCCCTGTTCCTGTCTCTGTCCCTGTTCCTGTCTCTGTCCCTGTTCCTGTCTCTGTCCCTGTTCCTAGCTCTGTCTGTCCCTGTCCCTGTTCCTGTCTCTGTCCCTGTTCCTGTCTCTGTCCTTGTTCCTAACTCTGTCTCAGTCCCTGTTCCTAACTCTGTCTCTGTCCCTGTCCCTGTTCCTGTCTCTGTCCCTGTTCCTGTTCCTGTCCCTGTTCCTGTCTCTGTCTCTGTCCCTGTCCCTAACTCTGTCTCTGTCCCTGTTCCTAGCTCTGTCTCTGTCCCTGTCCCTGTCCCTACCTCTGTCCCTGTCCCTAACTCTGTCTCTGTCCCTGTTCCTAGCTCTGTCCCTGTTCTTGTCTCTGTTTCTGTTCCTAGCTCTGTCTCTGTCCCTGTTCCTGTCCCTGTTCCTGTCCTTGTCCCTGTTCCTGTCTCTGTCTCTGTCCCTGTTCCTGTCTCTGTCTCTGTCCCTGTTCCTAGCTCTGTCCCTGTTCCTGTTCCTGTTCCTGTCTCTGTCCCTGTTCCTGTCTCTGTCCCTGTTCCTGTCTCTGTCCCTGTTCCTGTCTCTGTCCCTGTTCCTGTCTCTGTCTCTGTCCCTGTTCCTAGCTCTGTCTGTCCCTGTCCCTGTTCCTGTCTCTGTCCCTGTTCCTGTCTCTGTCCCTGTTCCTGTCTCTGTCTCTGTCCCTGTTCCTAGCTCTGTCTGTCCCTGTCCCTGTTCCTGTCTCTGTCCCTGTTCCTAGCTCTGTCTGTCCCTGTCCCTGTCTCTGTCCCTGTTCCTAGCTCTGTCTCTGTCCCTGTTCCTGTCTCTGTCCCTGTTCCTGTCTCTGTCCCTGTTCCTGTCTCTGTCCCTGTTCCTAGCTCTGTCTGTCCCTGTCCCTGTTCCTGTCTCTGTCCCTGTTCCTGTCTCTGTCCTTGTTCCTAACTCTGTCTCAGTCCCTGTTCCTAACTCTGTCTCTGTCTCTGTCCCTGTCCCTGTTCCTGTCTCTGTCCCTGTTCCTGTCTCTGTCCCTGTTCCTGTCTCTGTCTCTGTCCTTGTTCCTAGCTCTGTCCCTGTTCCTGTCCCTGTTCCTGTCTCTGTCCCTGTTCCTAGCTCTGTCTATGTCCTTGTTCCTATCCCTGTCCCTGTCCCTAACTCTGTTTCTGTCCCTGTCCCTAACTCTGTCTCTGTCCCTGTTCCTAGCTCTGTCTCTGTCCCTGTTCCTAACTCTGTCCCTGTTCGTAACTCTGTTTCTGTCCCTGTTCGTAACAAATAATAATAATAATAATAATAATGTGCTTTGTGGTTTCCCAAATGAAAATTAGTCTTGAATACAACGTTAATTTGCTTTGACTCCAGTGTTCCATTTGCGGGGCACAACAAATAATAATTGAACTGATGGGATACACAAGCTACATTCCTTGCCAAATGCATCACAAATTCAAGATGGTCTGGTTGATTGAAGTAGGGAAATATGTGTTCCAACAACAAGCTTCAGTTTTAGAATAATTGCTTCCAGTCTATTTTTCGCTTAGGCTACTTTTCAAACTGCTAGTGCCATTTAGAATTGGTTAGCCTGGTGCTAGGCTATAAACCCCCTTAACATAGACAGATTTCACACTGGACATATGCAAAAACATTAGTTTGATAAAGACTGAGCGTATTTTCTCCAGAATCATCAAGCCTAGGACTGCTCACCAGACGGCTGTTGTGGCCGTAATGCAGTCCCACTGTAGCTCAGTTGGTAGAGCATGGCGCTTGCAACGCCAGGGTTGTGGGTTCGATTCCCACGGGGGGGCCAGTATATAAAAATGTAATAAAATGTATGCACTCTTCTGTAAGTGGCTCTGGATAAGAGCATCTGCTAAATGACTAAAATGTAAATGTAAATCACCATTCAGTGTTCAATGTGGAATTGTCCATTTAGATAATTCCAAAGAACAGGCAGAATAAACTAAATCGAATGTCTGTACAGTACCAGTAAAATGTTTGGACACAGCCACTCATTCCAGGGTTTTTCTTGATTTGTACTATTTTCTACATTGTAGAATAATAGTGAAGACATCAACTATGAAATAACACATATGGAATCACGTAGTAACCA